>NC_136590.1:6844837-7444837 GCF_910589615.1 Taurulus bubalis | reverse complement strand
AACTGGTGGTGGAGCACCATGTCCCTGTTTCGAAATCACACAAACACATTACGAAGTGAAAACATGTTTTGTTTATTAACACAAAATATATGTATCTATGTATACAGTACAATAGTGCAATAGACAACATGTTAAAAGTTAGTGTTATATTGAATATTATTGTGTTCAGGGATCTTGATTTATTTTGAGAGCTAAGAATAAAAAGTATTTTTTGAGTGCAGCTACTAAGGTTTTAATATTACGTCAACTACAGCACAATATGTGAAACCAGGTAGCGTCTCCTTGTCTCTTATTGATGCTCGGAGGTGGTTTGGGATTTAAATGTATTGGTCTCCACTATTGTTCCCCCCCTTTCACGTGTGTGCACAATGGAAGTTACTATATTATGTAGTATTTTGTCCATTAAACCTCCAAAAAGTTATTTTGGTTCACTAACTGAAAATGCTACACATAGTTTGGCTCTTTTCCACGTCAAAGCTATTGTACAGAGACATACGTTAAGCTGGTCCTCTTCTTCTCGCAGCTGTGATCGGCAGAAAAGAAGCACGTATAGTCTTTTCAGCAGATTTATTTAATTATTAACAATTTTTTTTAGTCCTCTTCCACCAAACATTACTATCGCAGATCATTTCAAAGTGTATTATTAGCCATACTTTTTGGACACTAGTGGAGTAATTTGTTTTATAATGAATTATACCACAACTAACCAAATTCCCCAGAATATTGTGTTTTCCACCTTGTGTTAGCTTCACTTTGTGTTGGTCACCTGTCTGTTCCCTGTAATTAAATTGAATATGCATAGGGGACTTTTGACAGTAACTTTTGCTAAACAGCAGCCACTGTGGCTACTAGTAAAACATGTTCAATGCGAAAGCTTATTATAACAGTAGTACAAGTAGAGAAGAGTGATAAAGTCAGCAAACTGACTAATATCAAAATTAACCATAAGATACTGTACCGGTCGTACCAGACCAGTCTGCAGAAGCAAACCCCCTGAGTATATTGATTTGAGTTATTTTGTTGCTTATGAATTTAAGTTTTCATCTGTAAAAGGAAGACTGTGTAATTTCTTCTTTTATACGTTACTAATCTATAGCTTAAAAAAATATTTACAGTGTAATTTATTTCTAATTTATTACTCCTTTATTTTCTGTCTTCCCTTTCCTACTAGTAGCTACCCAGTATTAAACTGGCTCCCCATATGCACAGAGTATTTACATTGTAATTTGCAAGCTGTATTGTGAACCAGTGATATTACATTTACATGGTTTGTGGATTCCTACTTGTTATATTGTATAGTATTATAGAGAAAATTTAAAAGTTAAAAACATTTGTGTTTGTTGTCATACAGGACAGAGAAGAATAAGGCTGTTTCGAGTCCTTATATCAAGATTTATAGTCAAGGAAAAGTCTATCTTAGGAGAGACATGGTGGTGGTCAGCACCTGCCCGATGGAAGTCTACTTGTTTCCCTTCGACGTTCAGAAATGCAACCTGACTTTTAAGTCCATCATACACTCCTGTGAGCCCTTCACCCGTTGTGTTCACAGTTTTGTAAATTCCTAAGCATTGTTTATGTGTTGTCGTGTTCATGTCTGTGCTTTAAAAACTTTTACAGTTTCTTGTCACCTTAACACACATACCATGAAATCCTTTGCTAACCTTACAGTTTTTTTTAAATTTCCCACCTCAGATAAGCGGGTGAAGCTTAGAGCGTATAGTGATTCCTCGTGGAACATAGAGTGGTCTCTTCAGAGGATGACCCAGTCCGAGTGGCTGTTCATCGACATGATCATCAGCGGCGGAACTGTCAACAATTTTGACATCCAACAAAGCGTGTTGGTTTACACTGTAAGTATCTCTCTGGATACAGACACAGACAGAGGTGGAAAGTAAATGTTCTATGGCCGCCTCTGTATCATATTCGCATAAAGAAAATTGGACATGATATGTGGAAAATGTAGAGAACAGATACATTATTAAATGTTTGTCAAGACCAAAATATAGGAAAACTGAAACAAAAAAAGTGAATGATAGATAATTAGAAGACTAAGTTTTGATTCAGATAGCACCCTCGTCTGGATACTCCAAACTGCTTTGGTGCATAAGCTCAAACAACGGTAGATATTCGTACACCTGACATCCAGCCTGGCAGGTGGCGCTCCAACAAGGCAGCAGCACCATGTCCCATCTTTGGGCTGGTCCTAAGCACAGTCTCAAAGTCACTGATTCTTAAATTTTTTTAGGAAACGCCCTTCAGACCTCTCACCTGCTACGGATTTTGCTTGCATTACCCTCCCAGGAGCTATTGCCCAGGGTCAAAAAGCATATTTCAAATTCAAGAAAATGAAAAACTATTGGAACACTAGTTGTAGTGCGGCCAAGAAAATAGATCAAGAGATCTCTAAAAACTCAAGAATTACATTTCGTCTTTCTTTGTGTCCCTTTATCCGTCCCATTTCTTTCATTTGTGTTCTTCTTTTTATCCTGTCTTTTCCCTGTACTTGTTTCCTCTCTTCCTTCTACTTTGAGCTCTTTCTTTCCTCCCTATCGTGAATTGATCTAAATTAAATGTGTAAATCTAAATATCTATGGTTTCATTGGGAATGATTACTTTTACTTTGGGTACTGAAAGATATTTCCCAGTTTGTTTCCTTGAGCAAAAATCTGAATGTATAATTCTACTCTTCCTATTTCATTACTACTTCTACCTAATAAACAACGTGGGTGCTTTTTGCTCCACTGTTGCAGGTTTTGTCGGATTACCTTGTTGTACCTGACGTTGATTGGGTTTAGCCTTTGACAAATGTAAACTGTAACTGACCCGTGAAGACCATTTCACAGATCACCATGAAGAGGCGGTCTGCACTCTACATCGCCAACTTCTTGCTACCGATCCTGTTCTTCTTGTGTCTGGACTTGACCTCCTTCCTGATCCCAGACAACGGGGGAGAGAAGCTTGGCTTCAAGGTCACTGTGCTGCTTGCCGTCACTGTGATGCAGCTCATTCTCAATGAAATTCTGCCTTCCTCCTCAGACAGGATTCCTCTTATATGTAAGGAGGGTCAGAGTCGTGCATTTAATTGGCCAAAACTCCACAAGAAGGAACAGTATACTGGTTCAATGTTTGGTTATTTGTCCACATTAATGATGCTGCCTTCCTTCGTTAGCCATCTACTGCATTGGGGTTTTTGGTTTGATGATGCTGAGCCTCCTGGAGACCATTTTGATGATGTATCTGTTGGCGAAAGACTCAGCAGCCCAAGATAAAGAAGCAGATAAAGACCAAAGCCTGAGCGAGGACTGTGAGGGCAAAGTTGGCAAACCTAACTGTTGTACAAGTGAGATTAAGTATACATTCTACAAACATCCGATTCAACTGTACATTCTCTATTGTCGTTGACTCAAACGTGTTCTTTCAGAGTTGAAGAAATGGACTCCCTGCGCTTGTGTCTGCAAAGGTTCTGTTGATGAAAGTCCATCTGAACAACTGTCAGTAACCACAGAGGTAAGGATTGTGTAGCATTTTAAAAAGGTATGTTCATCTAAATTAAAAAGCAAAACAAACACAAAAATGAGTATAAAAACTGTCAAAAAGCTAATTTGGATGAACCAACCCTTTTAATCGTATTACAGTGGACAGAAAAAAAAACAGAATATCAAATGTAGCAGCTTGCAATTTATGTTCCATAATCTCATCAATTACCAATATACTAAACCACTTCTGCAGGGCAACAGCAGCCAACCGACTGGGGAGTCCATTGCTTTGGAAAAGCTTTCAGATGAGCTGAAGGAGGTGGAGAAAACACTGACTTTATTTAACAGCAGGAAGAAAGAAAGGAAGCCCGGCTACTGGGCCAGAGTGGCTAAAATATTCAACGCAGTTTTCTTCATTTCCTATGTCATCACTGCCAGTGTGTTTTTAACTGTTCTCTTTTTACTATGGCTTGAACCACAAGACGAGAAGTGATTGCTCCAATTAACATGGACATTCATTGCGCTCATTACAGAGCAGCCACAATCAACAGATTACTATTAATATAATGATCTTATACTGGGCAAACACATGTGAATTGGTAGTTTTCTCGATTTTAGCCGTCACACTGAACACAAAAACAGTTAAATTGTGTTTAATTAATTATATATCATCATTAAATGATCTCTTAGTACACGCACGGCTCACTCGCGGTTCGTGTGTGTATACTGTACATTATACACTTCAGACGATCGCTATTCATAGTTCAATACTACGAGTGCGTTAGATCACTACGGTTCTCGGGATTCTAATTCTTTCAACCATTTCCAGATCGGACCACCACAGCAGCTATAGTCAACATTAATGTCAGACGACAACAAACAATATCAAAATCTAGGCAACTCACCAATGATGCCTCGTATGATCCATAAATCAATAACATTCCAACAACAACGGACTTGTTGCGTCGTAAAAAGGTCCAGACGATCCAATCCAGTGAAAAATTTAGTCCAAAACACATGATTACGTCATTACATTACAGCACTGACGAAAACCTGATATCAAAATGTCGGCTGAACTCTAACCTTTCGAATGACCAATAGGAGCTTCACGTCCTCTTCACAGACTACACTAGCCAACGAGAGACCAGGTTGTAGAAAAGTGTCTGCCCCTCTTCTTCCAAATATGGGCCGAGCCTGTCACTTCCGGGCGCTCTGATGACAGACGTTTCGTATAGCCAATGAAATTGTGCAAAAAACGCATTGAATAAGCACGAAAATGCATTTATACTTCATTTACTCTTTGTCAGCAATACTGTTAGTATATAGTATATGAATAGTAGGTGGAAATAAAAACATTATACTTTAGTGTGTTCAAACTTATATAACTCAGTGTCAGCAGCATTTAAAGTGATTCAGAGTGTTACCTTTCAAAAGAGACCAAGACCTTGCATTTACTCCAAATGGTTCAAGTACAGCTTGCAATTTACTTTGGGTATGCCTTAGATAGGCGTTTTTTGCTAATTTTACAGGAACGCTAACAGGTTTTAAACCTTTGACAAAAAGTTATAATTATTTTTACAGAAAGGACGCGATCATGGTATCAATAAATTGCAGAACCCTCGTTCTCACCAGCCTTCTCCACCTTGCCCTCCCGTGTGTCGGCTCGATATTCTACTGTATGATGTATGTCTCTAGTTTTGCTTAACTGACAGTTTGTATTTCACCATACAGTGGTAGAGGACTGTAGATTGTTTTGGCCAATCACAGATTTGCATGACATAAATCTCATTAAATTGATAGAAGCGGTCCGCCCTCATATCTTAAACACTTTCTTACAGGATGTATTTTTATGGATAATATTGGGATTTGGTATTTGTTTTTTTTCAACCAATTACTTTTTAAAATATATTTTAATCTTTATCCTTCCTCTCACAAATAGAGGGGCAACCTCTTCCGCCTCTAATGTAGTCAATGCCTACTCGTTGTATAAGGATTTTTGTTTGTTTATCCATCATACTCAGTATGCATGCAATATATCAAATGTAAAAAAAATTGAAGACATGTAAATTGTTTTTTTCTTTTACGGTTTGAGAAATTTCATGTTGTCTTATTTATGGAGTTTTCTCCATTTATACATCTTCAATAAAGGCTTTCTGTATCGTACATGATCTGACAGGTTGTCTATATTCTTGCAGGAAACTTCAAAGATAACTTTCATATTTATATCATGATGTGTTTTCTTCTGAGGAAATGCAAATGTTAATAGTTAAATGTTAAGGTTATTTAAAGTAAATGTTATTTGCTTCAATCATTTTACAAGTTGCTATGATGTTCGCTGCGTGATTATAAGAGTATACAAATCTAAAGTAGCATCCAGAGCACCTCAGATGACAATAAGTTTCTATGGAGTTGTGAATTTGAATTGAATTTAAAGCTCTAAATTTCTGCTTTGATTTTGTATACATTTGGTGGTTTTGGCTCCAGTAGTGATGTGGCTCAGTGGATGAAAAACTATCCTAATTACTTTTTTTCTAGCACCATCTTATGGTTGACATTTGTGGTTTTGATTGAAATGTCTCACAAACTATTGGAAATGTAGTTTATACATCCATTCATGTTCTTCTCAGGGTGAATTGTGATAGACTTATCCTTATAGCGCCATAATCAAATCAAAACTTGTATTTGTCTAATACTTTGGTTAATGATCAAACACTTTTAAAACGGTTTAAAAGGAACAGGGAGAGCTTGACCCAGTACCCGTCCCACCTGATCGTCCTGAGACCGAGGGAACAAAATATGTTAAATATACATATATATTTTTTATAAATTAAGTGTTGGGGTGGTAAAAAAACACATTGCAAAGATTTTTTTAAGCATTACTTTATTGCAATGTTATAACATGTGCACTGTAGTGTGCAACAAGACTTTGCTAAGGACAGATCATCTTCAACGTACTGCTGTGGGCTCCAGTCTCTACGGCTTATTTGGGTACCATCATGTGCAATTCTGTATTCTTCAAACACAGCAGGAACCTAAGTGAAATACAAAGCACACTATAATTTTGTACAATTAACATGTTATAAAAAGGTCTGCATCTCCCTCAATGATTCGGTTAAGTACAAAGTCCTGACGTGCACTACAGTGTACATTCATAAATTAGTTGTTTTTCCTATGACAATAAATAAGCTCAGCTCTGAAAACTCACTCCCTTCGCGCCGCGTCCACCGCGGAAGTTTACTCGTATGAGTGAAACGGGGGTGTTCACACCAAACGCGAAAAATCGCGGCGCGAGGGGGCGTGGCTTAGCTCTGTTGCTTGCCTCTGTGAGAGACAAGCGACGAAGCTTTCATTGCCGCTATCGACCATGGAATAAATAACCACTAGTTCTGCTTTATACTTGTTGTGGAAGTCCCAAACATGTCGGAACATGAAACGCCCTCGTATTTGAGTTCATAACATCATCCGTAGCCGCACACAGCTCGGTGAATTTCACCGACTCCTCCAGGAACTGCGTCTCGCGTATCTCCGTAAAACGATACCGATTATGCCATCCACCATGGAAATAACCACCAGTTCTGCTTTATACTTGTTGTGTAAACTCCACATATGTCGGAACATCAAACTCCATGGTGTCTGGGTTCATAATAGTATCCGTAGTCCCACAACAGCGTCTCAATGAAGCCGCTACCAGCGCTGGTTCAGGCGGAGCAGCAGCAGTTTCATTCAGAAACGGGGAGAGGCGGTGGTGACGGGCAGAGCTTCTCAACGCTGATTCTCAACGCTGATTGGCTGCCGCAACTTTGCGTCACGCGATTTCTCCGCCAGAGTGGGGATAATTCAACTCACGCGAATTCGCGCCGCGTCCTTCGCTTTGTTCGCCCCAGGTCAAACGTTCTGTTCGCGCCGCCTCAAACGCGTCTATCTCGCCGCACATTCGCAAATTCGCAAATTCGCGCCGCAGCGCGTCTGTGGATTGACTTTACATGTAAACTGGTCGCGCCGCAAATTCGCGTCGCGTCCGGTGTGAACACGGCATTAGGGGCCGTTCATACCAGGAGCGACTTTTAAAAGCGCAGCCGCTTCAAAAACGCCTTAGCAAAAATGCACCGGCCAAAAAACAAAAAACAGCACAACCGGGCGATAATTAACTGCCGGGCGGTAGCCGGGTGATTTTTGCCCGGTTACCGAAGGAAGTGGTGAAGTAATAAAGCCCGCCTCTTGCTTCATCCGATTGGCTGCCCTGGCCAAGTGTGACATTGATGAGCTGTGCGACTCCGCGCAAGGCGCTTAAAGTTGAGAATATTTCAACTTTTAAGCGCGCCGAAAAAACGCTAGAAAAACGCGTCGCGCGGCATTTAAAAAGTGCGCATGAAAGACGCACCGTACCATAATGACTGAGATAAATAAAACAAAGGATTGGTCATTCAGTTTGCCCAGCCCTCTTCCAGTGTGAAGATAAGCGTTGGGTAATCGTTCTGAACAACACATTTGCTCTACATACCTCTGGCAGACTTTTTATTCTCACTGGTCTTGCACTCATGATGCTTGCTGGCTTTATTTTTCTGCTCCTTCTCTAGTAAGGTTTCTCTTTTCCTCACAGATTGATTATCCCGCACAGGTTTACCTGGATGCACTACTCTACTCGATTATATATGTGGTAAGTGGTTGCATATAACATTGGCTCCATTTCTCTGTCATGTAACAGGACATATTAATAACAATAATTGTATTTATAAAGCACATTTCACAGACAAAAGAGGTCACAAAGTGCTGTACAGTTAAAAATAATACAGTAAAAACTAAGTAAAAAACACAATAAAACAAATAGTGAAAATAAATAAATGAAAACAGATAAAAAGCAGGTCATATCCGGTATTTCAAACGAACACCAGCATCGTAAACAGGTTTTTTTAGTTGTTTTTTAAAAGACATCACCGAATCAGCAAACCGTACACTGTAACAAGATAACTGTAGTATTTACAGTAAGTAGCTGGCAGCAATTAGCAAGTAAGTAGCTCTAGTATATTTCACAGTATGCTTACTGTAAAATTAATCACAGTACCTGTTTGTAGTCATTTTTACAGTAATAATCCTAGTACCGTCATTGTTATTACAGTAGTTATCAAAATACTGTAGGTTCCTCATTTTACTGTAAATGAATAACAGCAAAATAATTACATACTGTAAAATGAAGATGCAGTTTTTTTTCAACAAAAGTCATTTATTTTAATATTTCAACATTTTAAATAAAAATTTTACATTTAGTTTTCAGTTTGTAAAAAAAACACTTTTTCATGGTATTCTTGAACATACAATATTTTTAAATGTCCATCTTTCTTCAAGTTGCTATGAGAATTTAAACATGTTTTAAAGTAATTTGACAGTAAACCGTAAAATTCAAGCACTCGAAGCAATAAAATATTCAGGTCAAGGGGGAAATGTACAATTTTAACTGAAAAAAGTAATTGTAGTACAATAAAATGTCCATGACTGACTTTATTGTTACTGTATTAAACTGGAATCCTCTCCCTGGGCAAGAGTCCTCTTCCTCTTCCCTGCAGTGGAAGGACAGAGAGAGACATTGGTTACCGATTCCCATTATAAATACCACAATATGTTTCTACTGCTGACGATGTCAGCCTATGTTGTGTTTTGTCTGGTACTGGGATCTTACCAACATTATGAGCCTTGGAGTGCTCAGCAGGAACACCTGGGCCTCAACATCAGCCTGGTGGAGGTTTCCTGTAACACAAAATAAACAGACAATAGTATCGTATTTATTAGGAGAGACATGAAAGAAACCCTTACTTTGATGTTCCAGGTGTATTTAGGGGGACAGTGAGAAGATAAGCATTGTTTAGTCTGGAAGGTGTGGTTCACGTGGGCACATGAAGCAGGATAGAGATGGTTCCCATAACAAACACCTGCTTTTTTGGTTTGAAGTTTGAAATGTGTACAACTTTATATATGAGGCTGCGAACAAGTATGTGTGTAAAACACAATAGTTATGATTGATTAAAGTTGTAAATCGGTCAGATTAGACCTGAACACGACAGCAAAGTTAAGCTAGCAACAATGTTCAACGTTATACCAGCTGTTGCAGTCTGCCCTGTAGCGTTAGCTCAGAAAGCACACGCCATCTTGTGCTGTGTAAAAGTCCTACCTATTGTGCTGTCTGACCGGTTGTGGCGTTCTGGTTCACTCACAACATTCTGGTTCACCTTCAGTGGTGCTCGGTAACGTTACTCGTGCCACGTTGTACCGCACGGTAGCTAGCAAGAGAGAAAAGAGTCAAAACTTCTCCATGGAGCTAGCCTTAGCTAACGAGCAGCAACACACACACAAGACGACGGCGTCACACATACACGATTCCAATTAATTTACAAGTTACACTAAATGCATGCCATTTATCAACTACATGAAGCCAAATGATTTATATCACAATTTAATGAGAAAATAGTATATTTTGGTAATATTAGTAACACTAACGTTAGCTTACTAGTGCAGGAAAGTGTCCCTACTTCCCTCTTAAAGTCACGTAGCGTTACACCGTGACTTTACTTGAGAAGACTGTGCTGTCTGTAATTAACGTAGATTTGCAAAATGCCTGGCAGTAAGAATATGGCCAGTATACAGCAATATTACTGTGAAAACTACAGAAACTACAAAAACTGTTTTTAACAGGAGGTTCAGCTGGTTGGACCTGAGATTGCGGGCTGTAGAATAAGGGCAAAGTAGTTCAGCCACATATGAAGGAGTCTGACTGTGCAGTGCTCTGTATGTGAGGGTGAGGATTTTAAAATGGATCCTATGCTCTACAGAGGAGCCAGTGAAGAGACCTGAGAATGGGGGTGACACGAGACCGTCTATTAGTCCTCGTCAGTAATCTGGCAGCAGCATTTAGAATTACCTGCAACCGATTAATAGCAGATTTACTGAGTGCGGAAAAAACTGCGTTGCTGTAATCTATACGTGAAGATATAAAAGTGTGTATGATCATCTCTAATTCAACCATAGATAAACAGATCTCAGTTCGGAAATGTTTCGTAGATGGAAGAAACAGGATGTGGCTTCACATGGGGGTCAAACAACAAGGATTTGTCAAATATTACCCAGATATTACGTAGGTTTAGGTGAACAGCAGAGGAGAGTGGACCAATGCTCTGCTTGATCATAGGGACAGCATCATCAGGTGCAATAACTAGTATCTCTGTCTTATTATTATTTAGTTGTAAGCAGTTTACTGCTGTCCAGTCTTTAATAGCATTTACACAATCTAGCAGGCTGGTTAACCTGAAAGCCTCACTTGGCTTAAAGGAGACATGGAGTTGGATATCATCTGCATATAGATGATAAGCAACATTATAGGTTTTAATGATCTGTCCCAGAGGTAATACATATGAAGAAAATAACAGAGGCCTGTAGTTCGAGGTCAAAGCAGGATCTAAGTTAGTTGTATTTTAATAACGGCTGGATAGTTGCATGTTTAAAATAGGAAGGGACACTTCCTGTAAACAGAGAGGAATTACAAATCTATGTTATGGCAGGACCAATAATTGGCAGGATTTTCTGAATTAGAAAGAATGGCATGGTATACAGAGGGCAAGACGATGGTTTTGATTTATTAATTAAGTCCATTAACTGTTGTAGGCTGATAGGCTGGAAAGTGTTCAGAACCAGATTGAGAGGAGCTACAGTTGGGTGAACAAATCCCATGAGAAATGCTCAACCTAATCGCCATCACCTTATCAATGTAATAGTTAAGGAACTTATTACACTCATCAGTAGAAAAGCAAGGTAATATAGCGACAGGTGGTGAAACAATGGTGTTAATTGTGTCAAACTAAATCTTATGATTTCTCTTAAAAGAAGGAATTAAGTTTGCAAAGTACACAGTTCTAGCTTCCTTCACTACAAGATTAAAATAAACTCTGAGATCTTTCAGATATGTGCGATGCACTTCCAGCCCAGCGGCTTTCCATAGCCACTCTGTCATGCGACACTTCTTAAGGAGTAGACAGCGTCTGTCATCCATGGAGAAGTGTTGTTTGCAATTTTAGTCCTTATCTTAACAGATGCCACTTTGTCCAGCAATGTTGTGCAGTGTTCATTAAACGACTGCATTACAATTTCAACATCATTAAAATTTGTGTTAAAATCGTAGATAAAGTGCTTTGCGAAGTAATCAGCTGTACTCTGAGTAATAATGTGGGAGTGGAATGTTCGTTTAAGACACAGAGTCAGCTCTTACAGAGAGATCAAAGAAAATACATTTGTGATCACTGATCAGTAGATCCTCACAATGGACATGGTCAACATCTAGACCCAGAGAGAACACAAGGTCCAAAGTGTGACCACCTCTGTGAGTGGAGCCAGAAACATGCTGTGTGAAATTAAAAGATTCAGCAATGTTCAGGAACTCAGTGGCTACACAGATTGTGGCATCATTGACATGCAAATTAAAATCACCAACCAGTACCACTTTATCTAGCTTGATAATAGAGGTCAGGAAGTCTGTGAACTCTGACAAAAACTGATACTCGACCAGGAGGTCGATAAATTAAAACACAATAAAACGGCATTAGCCGACCGACTTTAGTCAGCTGGTGTTCAAAGGTAGTAAAAGGTTCTGTGCTCCCCATTTGACAGGAAAACAGATTCTTCCAGACCACGGCGAGACCTCCACCGCTGCCTGTCAAGCGCGGGGTCCCAATAAAAGAACAGTTCTCAGGGCAAAGTTCATTTAGATGGATGCATTCCATTTCCCGTTGCCAGGTTTCAGTCAGAAATAGGAAATCCAAAGAATGATTTGAGAACAAGTCATTTAAAATGTGAGCCTTGTTTGCTATAGAGCGTGCATTAATCAGACACATTTTAATGGGCAGAGACACTGTGTCGTCATCAGCATAGGAAGTTTTAGGGGTACGTGTGATTGGATGTAACACTCGTGCAACACGGTGAAACCGACCAAGAGTTGCCGGTGAATCTGACCGGAATGTTCATGGGTCGGGGAGCGCAAGTTAGACGAGAGGGAGAGTAGTAGGAGACCCACCAGGCCACCGGGGGGAGCTATTTTTGATTGTACTGGGTGGAGGGGAGAGCTTGTGTTGACTATCTGCAGGAGTGAGATATTTGATATCATGTTTGTGCTTTGTTTAAAATGTTTGAAATAGATGTAGTTGCAAAATTAAGGATAATCTAGTAAAATGTATTTTGTAGGACTGTTGAATGGTATTGGGCTTAAAAGGGAGGTTTTCCAAGAGCTAGTCTACTCTCACTGATAGAAACATGGTGAACTAAATAATAGATACAATTCTCAGTATAATGCAATACAACTCAACAGCACCACAAGGTAGCGCTGCCACGGTACAGTATAGGATTTATTGCAGGGATGTTGTATTACATTGGGTTTATTTTAGCTGCAAACAACTGGCAACTGAATATATATGTGTATTCTGAGAAAACTTTTAAATTGCTGCAACTAAAAATGGTTTTCAGACACAGTTCTGAGTGCTGCTGGCCATCATTTTATCTACATGCATTCTGTGGTCATTATGGATCTCAGATGGAGTGCCTATTTAGACTCGGCATACTGTAAAAAATGCCCACATTCATTTAGTGGTTGAGCAGTGCTCGTCCACATGTCCGGCCAACGCCCATTTTATAATGGTCTTGCTTGACCACAAATACTGCAGATATGTATGAGCTGGATTAATATTCAATGGATGAAAGTCAAGGCAAAGACTAAGTTCAGACTGCAGGCAAATCCGATTTGTTTCTCAAATCAGATTCAGACATCACCTATCTGCATGAGTTGCTGGAAGCATGAAAAATTGAGATTTATCGTTCCTAACGATCCCACAGTTAACCCTGGTGTGGTGTTCGGGTCTGTTAGCCTTGGCTGAGTGTGTGTGTGTGTGTGTGTGTGTGTGTGTGTGTGTGTGTGTGTGTGTGTGTGTGTGTGTGTGTGTGTGTGTGTGTGTGTGTGTGCTATTAATGCAAATGAGGAATAAGCAAATATAATTATCGTTTTTGTGCCTTTGTACACAGCTCTTACGTTAGTTTTGGGAATTTATCAATACTACTATCTTTCCGAGGGGTATGCGACATGATTTTTATATATATATAAAAAAATACATATATATTAATATACTGAATTGTATTAATAAGATGGGTTGGAAAGTGTTGGAATAAATGTTAAATATTTAACTGCAAAGTAGTAATGCGTGATACCTTTTTTACATTGAATCATACAGGGATGTTTTCTGAAATTGATTAGATGGCCCTACCAAAAAGAATTGCCACCAGCCGCTACTGAGGCTGTTGTCGCATCATAAAACTACATTATACAGAGCGTGTGACAACACTTTAGGAAGACAGGAGAGTTGACAGAATATATACTTTTAGTGTTCATCGCTTTTATTGCTATTTATCCTGATAATGTAATGAAAACATTTAAGAAGAGTAATTGAGTGCTTAATAATCATGCAATCATTGTTGTGGACAAATTCCTTCTTAGACTCATTGTAAAAGCAACTTCTTTATATGCCATCATACTGTGCATGCTACTTGAACCTTTTTTATTCTTAACCAAATGAGGATTACAAAATATTAGTTTTGTTCTTTCAGTTTCAATGTATCCCTCACTTCCTCACCAGATTTGATCCCATCAGACAGCATCCTGTGGCTGTTTCTTTGTCCCGCCACAAGGTGGTGAACTCCACTCTTTACAGATGGCCAGCTTTGTTTTTTAACATATCTCTTTCCCAGTAAGAGTGAGATCAACGTTGATTACAAAAACTGATTAGGCAATTATTCTTTTATTATATGGCAGCTCCAAAATGTTAAAAACATAATGTTGCCTCCAAATGCAAACATTGATCTATCTACTCTATATTACTTGTAACCTTACACCCTAATGGGACACTTTGATAAACGGCATTTAATATAATGAACATATCGGTAAAGTAGTATAAGTATATATGCTCCACTATTACCCAAATTTGGTACAAACGTTACTCTAATAATTCTGACATATTTGACATTGGTATACATTAACTCCGCCCAATCGGAAACCTTTTTTTTGCTATACCATACCGCTTCATTTATGAGACGGCTGCCGTGCAGTTTGTGAAAAGATATGCAAAAACCAACATAAAACTGCTCGCTCTGCCTGAAGCAAAACCAAATCCACCTGCCAGCAGCTCATTTACATGTTGTATATCGTTTGTTTAATTTGTGAGTATAAAAAAAACAAATTGTGGATTTGCGGCTGGTGACGTGCCAGACTACTTCTAGATGTCCCCGAGCTAGCTGCTCAACATACTGATGTTATGCCTTGTATTTGTGATGAATAACTTCTTTATTTACCTTCGTTATTAAAGTACACACAAGTCTTTCTTCTATTGTCAAGAGAAATGATAAGCAAACATTATCCTGGGGTGGTGACAGGAGGAGCTCCGTCCTCTATTCTTTCAGTTCATGATTAATGTGAAATAGCGTGTTGTGTGAACGTTGTGCAAACATAACATGAACATATGTTGTGTGTGTTTGTGTCTCAGGATACAGAAGGATTAATCCTGTCAGAATCCGTATGTGTCCTATACGAAGAGACGATCACTTCTGAACTCATCCCTTGTCTTTATGTATTGTAATAAACTTTTTCAGTTAAAAAAGTGTGTGCTCAGGTTACTTTAAATTGTGCTCTTGAATTGCAGACGTAGAAATAACAAGAAAAAGGTCAAACTAAATTGTTAGTTTTGCAAAATACTCAATTAGTGTGTTTGTGTTAATCTGTGCTGTCTTAAATTGTCTGCATAAATTGATAACATAATTTAAACACTGTCAGTTTTCTGAATTTCATAATTTGTGCTCTCGGATTATAAATTGTAAAATGAATGGAACATACTGTCTGAAATCTGAATGGCGAAGGACAAAAAGACAAACTCAAATCTTGGAACCGGCAGTTCACAAACCAATGGGCACATCTCCTGTTGACTGCTTACTTCTTTATAGACGGCCTGTGCTGCTGCCCTGCAGTGACCCTGATCCTTCCAGTCACAGTCACATGACCTTCCACTCCCACCAATTCTTAACATAACTAGGAATTATTAATGTCCAGCATGTTATTCAGTAGTTCTAAATTTCAGTATGGCCCCTTACTTCCTTCCCTCTCACCCGCAACACTTTCCAGCTCATTCTGGGGGATCCCGAGGCGTTCCAAGGCCAGCCGGGAGATATAATCCCTCCAGCGTGTCCTGGGTCTTCCTCGGGGCCTCCTACCAGTAATGATTTCACTTCGGCTCAAATGTAAAAAAAATATATAAATTTGCACCTAAATGTAGTTTGATCTCACCACACTATATGACCCATAACCGTACACACTAATATGATGAATGTTGATAGATGGATTGATAATTTATGACTTTATTCATCCCAAATTGGGTAATTATTGTGTTACAGCAGCAGGTTATCCACGGCAACAGTGAATACACATATATACCAACTAGAATATAGAATAAATACATAGATAACATATACATTCTGTCAATAAAGTGTCACGACCAGGCCGTGCCTCCTGCCTGCACTGTGTATGGTAGGGGCGTGGTCCCCTGATTACAACTCACCTCACCTGCTCAAGCAACCAAGCTGCCTTCAATCCACTAATCACCCTGCAGTATATCTACCCCGGTTCTTCATCTACTCATCGGCAGATCGTTGTCCAACTAACCTGGTAGAGACTGCGCCTGGCTTCGCTGTTGTCTAGTTTACATCTGAGATTTGAGACAAATTGTTTTTGCCTTGCCTCTGACCCTGTCTTTTTGTTCGCAGTCATCCGTCCTCCCGGTTCACCAGTCTGTCTGCCGTCCCCTCGCCTGGATACCCCTCGCCTGGATGCCCCCCGCCTGGATTCCCCCCACCTGGATTTGCCCCGCCTGGATTTCCCCGTCGCTCCTTTGACTGTCCCCCCACACCTGTTTCCCTGAGAATAAACACGTTCCTCCTTCCACTCTCTGGTCTGCGTTTGGGTCCTCTTTCACACATAAAAGAACGATTTGCCCCGAATGGACCCAGCAGACTCAGATTAGATACTCTCATTGGTCACCACAACGACTCCTCAAGGACCTCATGGGGTCACTTACCTCCCTTGCTACGGACGTGTGCCAGATGGGACAGCTGCTAAATCGGGTTTCCACACAGCTTTCCGCCCCTCCTGCTCCAGAAGACGCTGCAGCGCCCGCACCTCCTCAATACCCTACCCAGGCCCCCGGGAGCAACACGTTCCTGCGCCGGAGCGCTATGTTGGGTACCTGGGAACTTGCAACTCTTTTTTTTAATGCAGTGCGCCCTAGTATTTGATTTACAACCTTCCAGATATGTCACAGAGAGGGCTAAGGTTGGGCTCATACTCTAGACGGGGGACTTCTCGCTCATGCGACCCACATCACGGAACCACTACATGTGGTATTGTTGGGTAATCACCATGAAGTCATTCAGTTTCATATTATACCCTCTCCCCAGACTCCCATAGTTCTTGGTCAGACATGGTTAAGACTCCACAATCCCCACATTGACTGGTCTAAGAATAAGGTTCAGAGCTGTAGCTCCTTTTGTCATTCTTCTTGCCTAAAATCTGCCAGAGCACCTACAGGGGCACTGCCCCCTCAGTTGACTTGGAACCCCCTGATCTGTCTGCTATCCCTACAGTGTATCAGGATCTTTTTGAGGCCTTTAGCAAGAAGCAGACTCTCTCCCTGACCCCGCACCGGCCCTATGACTGTGCCATCGACCTGCTGCCTGTTGCTCCACTACCCTCCAGTCGGTTGTTCAACCTGTCCTGCCCGGAGCGGGAGTCCATGGAGATTTACATTCGAGACTCTCTTGCTGCAGGGATAATAAGGCCATCATCCTCCTCAGTGGGGGCTGGATTTGTGTCCAAGAAGGATTGTTCACTACGCCCCTGTATTGATTACCGGGGGCTAAATAACATTACTATTAAGAACAAGTATCCTCTTCCCCTTATTAACTTTCGAACCCCTGCAAGGAGCGACAATTTTTTCAAAGCTAGACCTCCGGAATGCATTCCACCTTGTCCGCATGAGTTCCATGTGGAGTTCCTGGGGTACATTATTGAGAGCGGGCAGGTGAGGACGGCCCCGAAGAAGACACAGGCGGTTGCTGAGTGGCAGACACCCACTTCCTTGACGCAACTCCAACGGTTCCTGGGGTTCACACATTTTTACAGGAGGTTTACCCGGGACTACAGCAGAGTGGCGGCACCTCTCACCCAACTCACTTCTCCTGCCAACCCCCTCTCCTGGACCCCAGCGGCAGAAGCCGCCTTTGTCGAACTTAAAAGGCGGTTCACGACGCCGCCTGTGCTCGTACACCGGGATCCCATGCGGCAGTTCACCATAGAGGTGGACTCTTTTGACACGGGAGTGCAGGCCGCCCTGTCCCAGCACTCAGCCACGAACCAAAGGCTCCATCCTTATGCATTCTTCTCCCGCCATTTATCCCCCACTGAGCGTAATTACGATGTTGGCAACCGAGAACTGTTGGCAGTGAAACTGGCTCTGGAGGAGTGTAAGCACTGGCTGGAAGGCACAGTACAACCTTTCATCATGTGGACGGATCACAAGAACCTGTCCTACATCCAGACCGCCAAACGCCTCAACTCAGGTGGGTGTTCTTCGGTCGTTTCAACTTTACGCTGACCTACCGACCCGGTTCGAGAAACCTCACGCCTGATGCCCTGTCCTAGAAACTGCCTTTTTGAACCAGAATCTTTGTATCAGAATCTTTGTACCAGAACCAGGTTCACACCTTCGCCTGCCATCCTGGCATCGGTCGAACATTGTCTCTCCTGAAGAGGCGATTCTAGTGGCCGTTCACGGACACCCACACCCACACACCTTTGTCCTGGCTTGCACGGGGTGTGCTTGCAGTGAGTCCTCTCACCAGCCTTCCACAGGCCTACTCTGTCCCCTCCCGGTCCCGCGCAGTCCTTGGAGCCACATTGGACTAGACTTTGTTCCCGGACTTCCGCCTTCTCGGGTTAAGACCACCATTCTCACTATAGTCGACAGATTTTCCAAGGCTGTACATTTTGTGCCCTTGCCTAAACTCAATACAGTCGCTGAGCCTGCCGACCTCCTGGTTAACAACGTGGTCCGGCTCCATGGAATCCCCACAGACTAACAGGCTAGACAGGCACGCTTGGCTCTACTGCGATCTGCCAAACAAATCAAGCGCATCGGACCCTGGCACCAGAATGCCTCCCAGGTCAGAGTTTGGTTGTCTGCTAAAGATGTTCCGTTACAGACTACCTCCACGAAACGTACTCCCCGTTACATTGGGCCCTTCGTGATAGACGCTATCGTTAACGTTTCTGTCATTCGACCCTGCCTCCTTGAGGATTCACCCAACATTTCATGTCTCCCAGTTAAACCTGTCTGTCAGTCCACTTTACCCTCCAGCCGCTCCCCTTCCACCAGGAAATGTTTGAGCGCTAGGTGTATGGGCCGTAGCTCCAGGACCCTGACCAGCAGCAGTGACACCCTCTGTGAATACTTGTGGGTAGAGGTAGCGTCCAAACGGAAGCACCCTGAACCAAAGATAACGGCCTTGACAGGCCAATGAAGGAACCGTCTGTGGCTAGGCACAATAGGCACCTAAAAATAGGCATACTTCAAATCGACGGATGTGAACCAGTCTCACACGAAGGGCGCCTGCTGTGCTCAGCCTATGAATGGCAAGACCCCAGGACTTGTTGAGTCCCGCCGACCTAGGACTAGGCACAGTCTGCCACCCCTCTTCCTTGCGAGGAGGTAGGTTAAGTAGAACCCCCAGGGCTGTGACCGGGGTTAGGGTGTCCTTGGAAACCACCCAAGGGTCTGGAGCGTGAGGTGCCCAGTAGCTAACATGCCGCTGGAAGAAATAACCTACAGCCGGCCCGAGGACCTCAGTCCCTGCCCCCTCCCCCCCCCCCCGCCCCTAATGGCTCTGAGGGGTGCGACCATTAGTCCCCCGGTTCGGAGGTTGTCTGGGGGGCATGCGCTGGAAGAGTCGTGTTTGGGAGCGGCTCTGCCTCTCAGCAAGACGCCGAGGCCGCGGTGGCTATTGGGGTGAAGTGGGGGCCGACATGGAGCTCCTGCTGCCGTATTGTAAGCCTGGGAAAGCAGGTTGTCTGCGACCTGACCTTGGGGGTCAAGGGTACCTGACAGCTGGCGTCTACTATGCGAGACGCAATAGTCGGCTCAATGGTTGGCCTCAAGGCCCCCCTTTTGCCGCATCCTGTATGGACGCCAGGGTTCGGCCATCTGCCGTAAGACGGGAGAGAGCACCTCTGGTCTCTTCACCAGTACAGTAGCTGTGACTCTTGGCGTCCTAGCAGTCAGCTACGGCCGGCTAGCGCTGCGCTACTGTGGAGGCCGGTCCTGTGGAGGCCGGTCCCGGTGTTGCTTCACAGTGTGAAGATTGCCGACCTGGTGATGACCGGCTTGATGGTCCGGACGTAGAAGCGCACCGTCTCCGGTACCGGAGGTTATAGCTGTCACAGCCTTTGGAGGACGAGAGACCCGCAACTTCAACGCTTTCTTCTACACAAGTTCAGTCTTAGCTGATGCTAACACACTAGTTAGCCTGCGCAGCGAGAAGATGAAAAAGGATCGAGGTCGGGATGACGCCGGAAGTTATACCCGGCTGGGGGGGGTCATCCGAGGTCACCACTTAGCATCCAATCCTTCCTTGTTATCTCAACTAAAACATTACAGCTCTTTACTCACCCACATCAGCGAGAGACATTCAGCTCCAGGCCAGTGACAACTCTTCCGAGGCCACAGAGTGGTCTCGTGAGGTGATGCGGACCCAGTACGAATGGCTGTTCATCAACATGACGGTTACCACCAACAACGCCAGTGACGTTGTCGGCCAAGAAATGGTTATTTTCATTGTACGTAGACAGGGAGAATGTATTTAAGTAGAGCTTTAGATAAACATTTGAGTGCTGTACATTTACTCGTCCACTGTACTTTTACTTAATGACTTGTTTTTTAGCATCTGAGAGCTGAGCACATTGGTGCACATTACCTTCATTTTGCAAGTTTGGTACTACATAGCATTTCCTGCTGACTTTCCTACTGCTGACTTTCCTAGATGTGAAAAAGTAGGAACATCTGACACAAACATCTTTTCACAGATCACCATGAAGAGGCAGTCTATCCTCTACATCTTCAACTTCTTGATACCCGTTCTGTTCTTCTTGTGTCTGGACTTGGCCTCCTTTCTGATCTCAGACAACGGGGGCGAGAAGCTCAGCTTCAAGGTCACTGTGCTGCTCGTCGTCACAGTGTTGCAACTTATTCTGAATTAAATTCTGCCTGCTACTTCCAACAGAATTCCTCTTATCGGTAAAGAATTTCACCGTCATTCCTTTTGTTTGGACTGAGTAGTTGTTTGTCCACATTAATCAGAATCAGCTTTAATGACATGTAAGTTTGCACATACATGGAATTTGACTCCGGTTTCACTTTGCTCTTTGTACTTTTACACACAATATACAGGAAACAAGATACATTTAAAAAAAGTCATTAAAGACAGTCAAAAAAAGTGCAGATAGTGCAGACGGAAGAGTCTGATTAATTGTTCATCAGAGTGACGGCAGGTGGAAAGAAGCTGTTCCTGTGTCTGGTGGTTTTGGCGTGCAGTGCTCTGTAGCGCCTACCAGAGTGAAGGAGTTGAAACGGCTTGTGTCCAGGGTGTGAGGGGTCTGCAGTGATCTTTCCAGCCCGCTTCCTGACTCTGGCGGTCTGCAAGTCCAAAATGGAGGGCAGGCTGGAACCAATGGTTCTCTCTGTAGACATGACGATTCGTTGTAGTCTGACTCTGTCCTGTTTGGTGGCCGATCCAAACCACAGAGGGGTGGAAGAGCAGAGGACAGACTGGATGATGACGGAGTAAAACAGGATCAGCAGCTCCTGAGGCAGGTTGAACTTTCTGAGCTGGCGCAGGAAGTACTGCAGAAACAGTACGTGTGTTGTGGGGGGGGGGGGGGGGGGGGGTAGTGTTGGCGGGCTCCTCCTGAAGTCCACTGTCATCTCTACAGTTTTGGCCTTGTTCAGCTCCAGGTTGTTCTCACCACACCAGAGGACCAGCTGTTCAACCTGCCGTCTGTATGCAGACTCGTCACCGTTCCTGATGAGGCCGATGACCGTTATGTTGTCTGCGAACTTCAGGAGTTTAAGAGATGGATCCCCTGAGGTGCGGTCATTGGTGTAGAGGGAGAAGAGCAGTGGTGAGAGCACACATCCCTGGGGGGAGCCAGTGCTAATAGTCCGGGTGCTGGATGTGATTTTTCCCAGCCTCACCTGTTGCGTCCTGTCTGACAGGAAGTTTGTTATCCACTGACAGGTGGGGGCTGGCACGGCGAGCCGGGTGAGTTTATGTTGAAGTACCTCCGGGATGATGGTGTTGAATGCAGAGCTGAAGTCCACAAACAGAACCCCTGCGTATGACCCTGGGGAGTCGAAGTGTTGCAGTATATGGTGCAGTCCCATATTGATTGCATCATCCACCGACCTGTTTGCGCGGTAGGCAAACTGCAGGGAGTCCAGCAGTGGCCCTGTGATGGCCTTCTGATTGGTCAACACCAGTCTCTCACGCTTTCATGACCACAGAAATCAGGGCGACAGGTCTGTATTAATTTAATCCTGTGATGGAGGATTTCTTGGGGACCGGGATGATCAAGGAGCACTTGAAGCAGTAGGGGACTTCACACAGTTCCAGTGAACGGTTGAAGATCTCCGTGAAGATGGGGGCCAGCTGGTCAGCACAGACTTTCATGCAGGTGGGGGACACAACGACTGGGCCCGGAGCCTTCCTGATCTTCTGTCTCTGAAAGAGCCGACTCACATCCTCTTCACAGTGCCGGCTGGATGGGCGAGGTGAGAAGGAGGCAGAGTGTGGAGGTGGCGAAGGTGATTGTTTGATGATGGGAGATGGTCTCTTGTAGTTCGTGAGTACCTCCAGGCCTCTCCAAACTGACGAGGGGTCGTTGGCTGAAAACTTTTTTTCCGCGTGTAGCTTTTCTTAGCTACCTTGATCTCCCTCGTCAGTGTTTTTCTGGCCTGGAAAGATTCCAAAGACTCTAGGGCAGATAAAGGCCGGAGTCAGGGCAGTAACAAGCGGGGCAAGGCCAATTTCCAAAATTCTCACGGAGGTAAGACCAGCTTGCACCAGCTGTTTGAAGGTGTAAAATATGCCTGGTTAAAAAGTCGTTGAAGATTAGTTGTTCCAAAAATATTTTACGACTAATATCTGGCACGTTTTACTGTTGTAGAGACTAGTTAAACTGACAAAAACTATGACTTGTGTATAGTTTAAAGCGAATAAGAGAGCCAATTTGGAATATGGTCGACAATCTGACCCAACGCTCGTTCGAAATACCTTTTTTAATCATTATATAAACTAGGAATAATTATAATTCCTTAAATTACAAAACGTCAAGTCACAAACTTTCGACTAGATGATCAAACAACGCTGGTATTGCAGAAAGGACTTTACACACAAGCTGCTGCAACCCATTCCAGAGGCATATAAGCAGTTCTTCTATTTATTTTACTGTTGTTATTGTGTCTTTTAGTCATTTTACCTAATTTGTACATTATTATTAATCACATAATTTCAATTTGGGAAAAAGTGTCATTTCAGAGCTGCACGATTGGACTCAATGTGCGTGTGTGTACGATGACTCTACTGGTGAAACTCCATCTGAACTGCTGCCTGTGGCCAAAGAGGTTAGAATCGGGTTGCATTTCAACCACAATGGACACACATTGCCTGATCTCTATTTGCTGATGATGGTCCGTACTTGTATAAACCAGTCTACTGAACCATTTTTGCAGGGCAATGGCAGCAAACTGATGCCTTGGAGAAGCTCTTAGATGAGCTGAGAGAGGTCGAGAAAACACTGTCGCTGCTCCTCAACAACAGGAAGGAAGAGGAGAAGCCAGGCTACTGGACCAGAGTGGCGAAAAAAAGTCAACAAATATTTCTTTATTTTCTATATAACAGTGGTCTGTTTGTTTTTAGTTATCATCTTTTTTAAATGGAACAATGCATAGAGGTGGTTATTGCTACATGAAGAGAGGACTGAACACATGTGCTTCTGTGTATGTGTTTTCAGTTAGTCCATCTGACTGTCAGTGACCGAGCGGAGGCACAAAGAGCGAGCAGACGGGCCACAGTAGGATGAAGTGTGCCTTTTGCTGCATTCATTCAGAATCCAGCATCTTCCTGCTCGTTTGTGAAGAGATGCCGATGGGTTTACCTGTGGTTTTGAAAGAAACCGCGGTGAAACAATCAGAAAACAATGTTTCATTCACATCAAATTCACATTTTATATTGCATTTAATGTTTTTAATATTGATTTATTTCAAATGACCTAAGCGTTGTAAACAAAGTCTAATGACAACATTGGCAACAAACACCGATCTATTCTAACTGCTGGTTCTGATGGTCAAATGTCTTGTTTTCCACACACTTGTTTTGGCAAAGCTTATGCAGAAATGTGTATTTTGTGGTTCAGTGGCAATTACTGTTAGTATGTTTAACTCTGTATTACATCAATAATTAATGTTTTTTTTAGCCCTAGGGTCCCTTAAAATGGGGACCCTTATCAGGTCACAAGGTACAAATCAAGAAAAAAACATTGTATAAATGTATAAAACATGTTAGATATCAAATTAAACATAAAAATCAGGGCTACAATAATATATAATACAATACTATATAGTTTGTTATTTTATGCTCGACATACAATTTCTTTCAGATGCAGCACCTGCATTGAACTTCGTTCTTTCAACACTTGGCTAAATGTGGAAGATGTTGGCAATTCCTGGGAGCTTTTATAGCGCCGGGTGTGTTTCTATTATTAGACTGAGATGATAATAATACAAAAACAAAGGGTCGGTCATAAAATGTGCCCGTCCCTCTACCAGTACAAGAGGTGGTTTTTATTACTGCAACACACATTTCCAGACAACACACCGGACAGGGCGGCTCATCAACGGTGCAGATCTCAGGTCATGATGCTGGCAGGTTTCCTCTTTCTGCTCCTCGTCACAGGTAAGAGGGAACAATTATGTATGATGTATGCAGGTGGGAAATATCTTTTGCCAACCCAATACAATTGAGGTGAATGGAGTTTTAACTATAGTTAAGTAATAACTATTTCCTAAAACTTTTAAGTGTGGTAAGTAAATAATTCAACATAATGAGCAATTCAACAATGTTGTTAAAATGTTCAATTATCATTTTACAGACCCTAAAAAAAATCCCCCTCTGCTCCATTTGTTTAGGTTAGAGGTAAATATTGCAGAGACACATATCTCAAAACCCACCAGAGCTCAGTGGGAAAATATTGATTAAATGATTGGTATACTCATATTTTCAAAGGAAAAATTGTGTGAAGTTTATTTTGTGTTGAGAGAGCTTTTGTTAAAAGATTACGCGTTAAACTTCTGCAATTGACTCAGGTAGAACCTGTACCCTTCTTTTCGTCAGATGGAAGTTCCTACAATTACTCAGAAGATCTTGAAGAGAAGCATCGGAACAATGTGAGAGGTACGTACTGTACACGGCTGACAGAACGTAACTCAACGATCTGAAGGTCAAAATGAAAAGCATTACATTTCCTGATTTCTTGCCTATTAAGACTACACTTTCTCATAGCGAATACGTCTTAACGTTTTGGCTGTAGATAGGGACAACGATGAGTGCTCCGATCGGGCTGTTTCAAGGCACTTGAAGCTGAAGGCCGGCAGTGAGAACGCCATGATCCGGCCTGGTGATAATGACTCTCCCACGGAGGTGACCCTCGACGTACTGCTCTTTTCCATTCTAGATGTGGTGAGTGGTGTCTTATTGTTAAAAATTAACAATTTACAAAAGTGTATGAGCAGTGCCTTGCGTGTCAAGTTTGCACATGGCCTCCCATGAAACTTTTTGAAACTTGTATTAACACTGAATTTGTGCTGAGTTTTATGACAGTTGCCAGGATGACTGGCTGGAAAAAATTTCACAGACATTTGATTTCTCATAGAACGAGAAGGAACAGCAATTTGTTTCCTACATTTGGGTTAATTCGGTGAGTTATCTGAAAAAAAAGCACATCTTGATTGAACAAATTTCCCACCTCTCATTGTTTTTGGGAGACTCAAATGTCTTCTGTTTCAATGCACTTTCCCTTGTTTTCCTCTGTAGTGGTGGTACGATTACCTCACTTGGGATCATAATGATTTCTGTGGAATAGAGAAGATTCATCCTCCTATAAATACAGTGTGGAAGCCAGATATAACTATTGCAGAGATGTAAGTATGAATGTGCATACACTCATCCTCGCTAATCTATACATGCCCACAACAATAACTGGTGGTGGAGCATCATGTCCCTGTTTCAAAATCACACAAACACATTACGATGCGAAAACATGTTTTGTTTATTAACAATTTGTAAAATTGTATTTTAACTGTGTATGAATTGGTGAATATGTATACAGCATGTTAGTATAATAGTGTACAATAGTGCAATATATAACATATTAAAAATGATTGTTACATTGAATATTATTGTGTTCATACCAGACCAGACTGTAGAAGAGAACCCCTTGAGTATATTGAATTAATTAGTTATTTTATTGCTCATGAATTTAAGTTTTCATCTGTAAAAGGACGACTGTGTAATTTCCTCTTTTTATACATTACTAATCTTGCTTTAAAAGTTATTTAGAGTGATGACACAAATGCATAATGTTATTCAGAGTTCCAAATAGTTACAGTTCTATGGTACCGTTAGTGATGTACCCATGTACTCCAAATAAGGCTGCCAGATTTTCAAAAATTACTTCTATTTCTTTCTGAGACTATATGTGATCTTTTCAAGAGGAATACAACTGTTCATTTCCACAGACCATCTGTCGATAAGAGTGGGGGAATCAGACTTCCAAATAATTGCTATACATTTCTGGCCACACATAAAGCAATTTCTGCAAATTTAATTTGGAGCTTCTTTAAAGACCCGTTGAAAATTGTGAAGTTTCCCAGTAAACATAGCTCAGGATCCAACGGACAGGTAACCCCTGTGATCTTAGTTAAGGCATTACAAAAGTCATATCAAAAGGACCTCACCTTTGTGCAAAGCCAGATACAGTGTAGGAAGGAGCCAACCTCTAGACCACATCTGAAACACATTTCTGACAATTCAGGTTTGGATTTATGTAGCTTCTGTGGAGTGAGGTACAGTTGATGAAGAAAATTATAATGCACAAGTCTGTACCGGGCATGGGATTCCTACTTGTTATATTGTATAGTTTTATAGAGAAAATTCTGTTATAAACATTTGTGTTTGTTGTCATACAGGACGGAGAAGAATAAGGCTGTTTCGAGTCCTTATATCAAGATTTATAGTCAAGGAAAAGTCTATCTTAGGAGAGACATGGTGGTGGTCAGCACCTGCCCGATGGAAGTCTACATGTTTCCCTTCGACGTTCAGAAATGCAACCTGACTTTTAAGTCCATCATACACTCCTGTGAGCCCTTCACCCATTGTGTTCACAGTTTTGTAAATTCCTAAGCATTGTTTATGTGTTGTCGTGTTCATGTCTGTGCTTTAAATACTTTTACAGTTTATTGTCACCTTAACACACATACCATGAAATCCTTTGCTAACCTTACAATTTTTCTTTTATTTCCCACCTCAGATAAGCGGGTGAAGCTTAGAGCGTATAGTGATTCCTCGTGGAACATAGAGTGGTCTCTTAAGAGGATGGCCCAGTCCGAGTGGCTGTTCATCGACATGATGATCAGCAACAAAACTGTCGACAATTTTGACATCAAACAAAGCGTGTTGGTTTACAATGTAAGTGCATAAGCTCAAACAACGGTAGATATTCGTACACCTGACATCCAGCCTGGCAGGTGGCGCTCCAACAAGGCAGCAGCACCGTGTCCCATCTTTGGGCTGGTCCTAAGCAGAGTCTCAGAGTCGCTGATTCTTAAATTTTTTTAGGAAACGCTCTTCAGACCTCTCACCTGCTACGGATTTTGCTTGCATTACCCTCCCAGGAGCTATTGCCCAGGGTCAAAAAGCATATTTCAAATTCAAGAAAATGAAAAACTATTGGAACACTAGTTGTAGTGCGGCCAAGAAAATAGATCAAGAGATCTCTAAAAACTCAAGAAATACATTTCGTCTTTCTTTGTGTCCCTTTATCCGTCCCATTTCTTTCATTTGTGTTCTTCTTTTTATCCTGTCTTTTCCCTGTACTTGTCTCTCTTCCTTCTACTCTGAGCTCTTTCTTTCCTCCCTATCGTGAATTGATCTAAATTAAATGTGTAAATCTAAATATCTATGGTTTCATTGGGAATGATTACTTTTACTTTGGGTACTGAAAGATATTTCCCAGTTTGTTTCCTTGAGCAAAAATCTGAATGTATAATTCTACTCTTCCTATTTCATTACTACTTCTACCTAATAAACAACGTGGGTGCTTTTTGCTCCACTGTTGCAGGTTTTGTCGGATTACCTTGTTGTACCTGACGTTGATTGGGTTTAGCCTTTGACAAATGTAAGCTGTAACTGACCCGTGAAGACCATTTCACAGATCACCATGAAGAGGCGGTCTGCACTCTACATCGCCAACTTCTTGCTACCGATCCTGTTCTTCTTGTGTCTGGACTTGACCTCCTTCCTGATCCCAGACAACGGGGGAGAGAAGCTCAGCTTCAAGGTCACTGTGCTGCTTGCCGTCACTGTGATGCAGCTCATTCTCAATGAAATTCTGCCTTCCTCCTCAGACAGGATTCCTCTTATAGGTAAGGAGGGTCGGAGTCGTGCATTTAATTGGTCAAAACTTCAGAAGAGCAAGAACAGTACCTATACTGGTTCAATGTTTGGTTATTTGTCCACATTAATGATGCTGCTTTCCTTCGTTAGCCATCTACTGCATTGGGATTTTTGGTTTGATGATGCTGAGCCTCCTGGAGACCATTTTGATGATGTATCTGTTGGCGAAAGACTCAGCATCTCAAGATAAAGAAGCAGATAAAGACCAAAGCCTGAGCGAGGACTGTGAGGGCAAAGTTGGCAAACCTAACTCTTGTACAAGTGAGATTAAGTATACATTCTACAAACATCCGATTCAACTGTACATTCTCTATTGTCGTTGACTCAAACGTGTTCTTTCAGAGTTGAAGAAATGGACTCCCTGCGCTTGTGTCTGCAAAGGTTCTGTTGATGAAACTCCATCTGAACAACTGTCAGTGACCACAGAGGTAAGGATTGTGTAGCATTTTAAAAAGGTATGTTCATCGAAATTAAAAAGCAAAACAAAAAAATTGTATAAATGTTCAAAGGACGAATTTGGATGAATCAACCCTTTTGATCGCATCAGTGGACAGAAAAAACAGAATATCAAATGTAGCAGCTTGCAATTTATGTTACATAATCTCATCAATTGCCAATATACTAAACCACTTCTGCAGGGCAACAGCAGCCAACCGACTGGGGAGTCCATTGCTTTGGAAAAGCTTTCAGATGAGCTGAAGAAGGTGGAGAAAACACTGACTTTATTTAACAGCAGGAAGAAAGAAAGGAAGCCCGGCTACTGGGCCAGAGTGGCTAAAATATTCAACGCAGTTTTCTTCATTTCCTATGTCATCACTGCCAGTGTGTTTTTAACTGTTCTCTTTTTACTATGGAACAAACCACAATACGAGAAGTGATTGCTCCAATTAACATGGACATTCTAATTCTTTCAACCATTTCCAGATCAGACCACCACAGCAGCTACAGTCAACGTTAATGTCAGACAACAAACAATATCAAAATCTAGGCAACTCACCAATGATGCCTCATATGATCCATAAATCGATAACATTCCAACAACAACAGTCTTGTTACGTCGTAAAAATATCCAGACGATCCAATCCCGTAAAAGATTTAGTCCAAAACACATTATTACATCTATAAATATCCACAAACTTGTGTTGCATCATTTCATATCAGCTGGCAGACATGACAAAATATTTCTGTATTTTCACTCGCAAAACAAGTTTTCATGTGAGCACTGACGAAAACTTAATATCAAAATGTCCGCTGAACCCTAACCTTTCAAATGAGACCCCACTTGAACCAATAGGAGCTTCATGTCCTCTTCACAGACTACACGCCTTTTTAAAAAGGGAACATATTATATATATCATGAATACTCTGGGTCCTTTGCAGTCTCCAAATGGAAAAACGCCTAAACATACCATGAGAAAAACATGTGTAAAGTATTCATTTTCTGTGGTATTGTTATCTGCTTTTTACTTGGACTAGATAAGGCTTCATGCTATTGACCCATTGTGTTTTCCAGTTCATAAGTCCCAGCTATACTCATCTGCAGGCATCTATTTCGAAAAAGAATTACAGGCGGAAATAAAAACATTATACTTTAGTGTGTTCAAACTTATATAACTCAGTGTCAGCAGCATTTAAAGTGATTCAGAGTGTTACCTTTCAAAAGAGACCAAGACCATGCATTTACTCCAAATGGTTCAAGTACAGCTTGCAATTTACTTTGGGTATGCCTTAGATAGGCGTTTTTGGCAAATTTTACAGGAACGCTAACAGGTTTTAAACCTTTGACAAAAAGTTATAATTATTTTTACAGAAAGGACGCGATCATGGTATCAATAAATTGCAGAACCCTCGTTCTCACCAGCCTTCTCCACCTTGCCCTCCCGCGTGTCGGCTCGATATTCTACTGTATGATGTATGTCTCTAGTTTTGCTTAACTGACAGTTTGTATTTTACCATACAGTGGTAGAGGACTGTAGATTGTTTTGGCCAATCACAGATTTGCATGACATAAATCTCATTAAATTGATAGAAGAGGTCCGCCCTCATATCTTAACCACTTTCTTACCCTGCAGGTATCATTGTTGAAGCATTTTAATCAGGATGTATTTTTTATGGATTATATTGGGATTTGGTATTTGTTTTTTTTCAACCAATTACTTTTTAAAATATATTTTAATCTTTATTTTTCTCTCACAAATAGAGGAGGGGCAACCTCTTCCGCCTCTAATGTAGTCAATGCCTACTCGTTATATAAGGATTTTTGTTTGTTCATCCATAATACTCAGCATGCATGCAATATATCAAATGTGCAAGACGCGCACATTTATTTTTTCTTTTATGGTTTGAGAAATTTCATGTTGTTTTATTTATGGAGTTTTCTCCATTTATACATCTTCAATAAAGGCTTTCCGTATCGTACATGATCTGACAGGTTGTCTATATTCTTGCAGGAAACTTAAAAGATAACTTTCATATGTATATGTGTTTTCTTCTGAGGAAATGCAATGTAGTTAATGTTATTTGCTTCAGTCATTTTACAAATTGTGTCCGCTGCGTGATTATAAGAGTAGAAACATCTAAAGTAGCATCCAGAGCACCTCAGCTGACTGACAAAAAGTTGTGAATTGGGAGTTATATCAGGCTAAAAAAATTCAACGCTCTAAATTCCTGCTATGATTTTGTATACATTTTGTGGTTTTGGCTCCACTAGTGGCTCAGTGGATGAAAAATAATCCTAACGACTTAATGATCCCCTGACTTTTTTTCTAGTACCACCTTATGGTTGGCATTTGTGGTTTTGATTGCAGTTTGCACATCCATTCATGACCTTCTCAGGGTGAATTGTGATAGACTTATCCTTTATAGCGCCATCATCAAGTCAAAACTTGTATTTGTCTACTTTGGGTAATGATCAAACATTTGTAAAACAGTTATAAGGGCTCTACAGCTCACATGACCTTGATTTGAATACCAGACCCTATTGTCCTTGATCTCTAACGAATCTGCAACTCCTTGCCTTTAAAAAAAATAATTAGGATTTTACTTATTTTCTGCATAAATATGATCAAAAAAGTCTGAGCAAAAAATGACTCCTCGATTGCTCCCTGAGTCTTTTTTTAATTGTATTGTTCGGTGCCTTCCCATCATGCCACAGAGTAATACTGCACATCTTTAGAAAGATTACGACCAAAATCATCAATCAATGACCTACTTTGGCCTGAATTTTGCTCTCACCATGAGCTACATGTATTTGAACTGACCGTCTCCTTCCGTGTGTGTCATCGGACGCGGACCAATGAGATCGCAGGACCTCGAAACGCAGCAAAAATCCTCAAAGAAACCTCTGGTTCCTGCTTCGCAGTGAGAGACGCCAATACTAATCACAGTGCTCTCACTACTACTGCTAGACTCACAGACTACGGTTACAGGGGAAGTTACTTTGAGTGAAATCTTTATGTTAAACGTTGTAATCGCTTAGTCATGTTGCGGAGCTTATGGAATTATTAAAATGTAACAATCTTTTTTTTTATGTAAACGGACATGTATCTTCTCACAAGGGTTACAGTAATTTAGCACTTTAAATTAATTAGATCGGAACTGTGGATGATGTAATAGCAGAGTTTTAGTTTTGAAAAAACACACTTCCTCATGTCCGGGAGATCAGAAAAAAGGGGCGCGGGTTTATAAGGTTAGGTTTTTTTGGGGGGGGGGGGAGTTTTACCGATGAAAGAGTCCCGAGACAGAGGATGTCGTATGTGTACAGATTGAAAAGCCTTCTGAGGCAAATTTGAGAATTTTTGGGCCATACAAAAAACATTGCATTCAATCTTTGCAACTGGATCAAAAGATGATCTTGAGGAATACAATGTTTGGTGTTAAAAGGAACTGGGAGAGCTTGACCCAGTAACCCGTCCCACCTGATATTAGTTTTATATTTGTTGTTAGTAATCTTAATTGTAGTTTGTTAGTTAATGCTTGACACCAAAGACCCAAACAGCAGTGACAGTGGAAGCAGGAATTCTAAAAGCTTTTGGGTTTTATTAGCAAAATTGATCTGTTGACGGGCGACTAAGTGTCGAGGATGTTGAGGTTCCTGGTGCGGGTAGGAGGGTATGTTTTTTATTTAATTGCATTGAACTCGTTGAACAATAAATAAAACAAAGGATTGGTCATTCAGTTTGCCCAGCCCTCTTCCAGTGTGAAGATAAGCGTTGGGTAATAATTCTGCACAACACATTTGCTCTACATACCTCTGGCAGACTTTTTATTCTCACCGGTCCTGCACTCATGATGCTTGCTGGCTTAATTGTTCTGCTCCTTCTCACTGGTAAGGTTTCTCTTTTCCTCACAGATTGATTCTCCCACACAGGTTTACCTGGATGCACTACTCTACTTGATTATATATGTGGTAAGTGGTTGCATTTAATATTGGCTCCATTTCTCTGTCATGTAACAGGACAACAAGCTATTTTAAATAAAGGTGCATGCCGTCCCCATCTAATATATTTTATTTTGTTTGTTTTGTTTACATTATTTATTATCTCTGCCAAGTGTTAGCCTGGGAGGAGATTGTGTGTTTAGTCATGTTTGTGCATGTGTATGTGCTGTGAGCACCACAAAAGAGATTCCATCCTCCTCAGAGATAGATTTCTCAAAACCTGGATATTTAAACTCGAAACTGTCTGCATGGCCACTAGAGGTTGAGTAAGATATTTGGTATCATGTTTGTGTTTTGTTTAAAATGTTTGAAAAAAATGTTGACGCAAATTTAAGGATAATCTAATAAAATGTATTTTGTGGGCCTGTTGAATGCTATTGGGCTTAAAAGGGAGGTTTTCCAATAGTCTACTCTCACTGATAGAAGCATGGTGATCTAAATAATAGATACAATTCTCAGTATAATGCAATACAACTCAACAGCACCACAAGGTAGCGCTGCCACGGTACAGTATAGGATATATTGCTGGGATGTTGTATTACATTGGGTTTATTTTAGCTGCAAACAACTGGCAACTGAATATATATGTGTATTCTGAGAAAACTTTTAAATTGCTGCAACTAAAAACGGTTTTCAGACACAGTTCTGAGTGCTGCTGGCCATCATTTTATCTACATGCATTCTGTGGTCATTATGGATCTCAGATGGAGTGCCTATTTAGACTCTGCGTACTGCAAACATGCCCACATTCATTTAGTGGTTGAGCAGTGCTCGTCCACATGTCCAGCCAACGCCCATTTTATAATGGTCTTGCTTGACCACAAATACTGCAGATATGTATGAGCTGGATTAATATTTAATGGATGAACGTCAAGGCAAAGACTAAGTTCAGACTGCAGGAAAATCCAATTTGTTTCTCAAATCAGATTCAGACATCACCTATCTGCATGAGTTGCTAGAAGCATGAACAATGGAGATTTATCGTTCCTAACAATCCCACAGTTAAGAAGCTGTGCAGAACGCCTCTGTCGCAAAGGAAGCTGGTATACAGTATATATTGGGGCTGGACATAATCAAATTTATTTAATTAATTCAAAAGAGGTAAATAAATGTTCTTCTAAAGAGCAAATAGTTGAGAAAACATAACTCAAACATGGGTGCTCTGAAGTTCTAATTTAAACTCTCTCATGGAGAATGTGTTGTGGTGTTTTAGCTGTGGATGGGAACTCCTCCGATCGGGACTGCCGGCATCGGGATGTTTTGAAGCACCTGAACGTGACAAAAAATAACGAGCTGTACGCAATGACCCGGCCTGGTAGTGCTGAATCTCCCACACAGGTTCACCTGGATGCCCTACTCTATGCCATTCTAGATGTGGTAAGTGGTTGCTTATAACTATAAATTGCAATTATCATTTCCTGCCGAGGTTATAATGGCTCCATTTCGTGAAATCATGTAAAAAGGCAGCTAGTCCGTACCGTCCACATCTTAAAGGTTTATTTTGTTGTTGTGTAAAGGTTGTTTATTATCTCCGCCAAGTGTAAACCTGGGAGGAGATTATGTTCAGTTCTGTGTGTGCATCTCTGTGTCTGTTCATGGCAAATTTAACATACTACTGGACTCATCAGCAATATTTGTTGTGCTCATTTATGATTGTATGCCCAAGGACCTCTTTACACCGTTTGAAAAATCAGATATTGCGATATCATCGATATCGGGGGCAAAGCATTGTGATAGTATTGATTTTTGAGCTACTATGTGGTTCCCACCCCTACTCAAAACGGTGTCATAAGAACACTAATGTTTACATGCTTGTTGTCACTTGATAAACTGAATTTGTGTTAGGTTTTATGACAGATTCCGGTTTGTCTGTCTGGAAAGATTTTCACAAATATTTCTTTGCTCATAGAACGAAAAAGACCAGGAATTTGTTTCTTACATTTGGATTGATGCGGTGAGTTCTCTCTGAGGAAGAAAGCACTTTTTGGTTGAATGAATTTCCACAACCTGTCTAAACACCTATGCACCCCGTGGTTTTTCCTGTAGTGGTGGCAGGGTGACGACCTTTCCTGGAATCCTGATGACTTCTGTGGTATTTCACAGATTTATCTTCCTATGCATTTATTGTGGAAGCCAGATCTAACTATTGAAGAGATGTAAGTTTGAATGTAGGTGCATGCTCTCACCCTCACAAATCTACACAAACTAACAACAGTAACTTGTGGCTGAGCATCATGTCACAGTTTGGAAATGACAAAAACTGAAACGTTTTGTCGATGTTGTGTTTGCCATATTTAAAGAAACAATGGGAGAAATTAGGACTTTGTCCATAATAAGATTCAACAAATAAACCTAGCCACTGTTGAACCAGATATATTGCAGCATTATGGTTTGGTGTTTTTTAGTTCATTGCACTTTTAGTATTTTTACATGATGTTGTATTGTAGATAATCCATTATGTGACATTCAGTTCAACACAGTTGTGTTTGTTCTCATATAGGACAGAAAAGGACAAGACCCTTCAGAGTCCGTATGTCCTCCTTAACAGTAGTGGTTGGGTCATAACTAGAAACGACATGGTGGTGGTCAGCACCTGCAAGATGCAAGTTTACCAATTTCCCTTTGACATTCAGCGCTGCGAACTCTCTTTCAAGTCCATAATACACTCTGGTGAGCCCGTAACCTGTTGTGTTTAGAACATTTATAAATTGTGCATTGTTTATGTGTTCTCGTGTCTGTTTGAGTTTGAATTTAATGACTTTTACAGTTTATTGTCACCTGAAGACATAACATATAATCATTTGTTAACCTGCAGGGAAACATCACAGTTTTCTTTGTTTTTTTCTCTTCCACTTCAGATAAGGATATTGAGCTTCTTACCTTAGGTGGCTCGTGGAGCACAGCGTGGTCTCGCGAGATGATGCAGACTCAGTCCGAGTGGCAGTTCATGTACCTGTCCATCAGCAACATAACTGTAGACAATTTTGGCTTCAGACAAAACAAGTTGGTTTACAAAGTAAGTGTCTTAAGTAAGTACAATTACATTACTGATGTATTTTAATTTTGTGAGTCTTTATACAGGTATGCGATTGGCAAAGGTCCTGAATTAGGAAAATATACGGATGGTCTGCATCCTCCCTCATATATTATATTTCTTTTTGTTTAATTCGTTTCACTTGCAAGACACATTCCTTGTATCTCTTGCACCACACAGAGGTCTCGATATTGAGCTTTCATGTTTGTGGAGGGTAGCTTGGGGGTCCTCCCTCAGGAAAATGTTAAGATGTTTGACTGAATGCTCTGCCATTTCAAATAGACATAGACAATGCAACTTCTCTATAGTTGTTGTGCTTCTTGCACCACTGTTGTTGGGGTAGGTTACCTTGATGGTGTTCTTGTATTGTACTCCATACCTGTGCCTTAGTTTAGCCTACTAAACTACTTTTATACAGTATGTTGACTGCCCCACATGGAACAATAAAACTCTGGACCTCCTGTATGCAAATACTAAGGATGCATACAGGGCCACTGCCCTTCCCCCCCTTGGCAGGTCTGATCACGACCTGGTCCTGCTGACACCCAGGTATGTTCCTCTGGTGCAGAGGCTGCCTGCGACCTCCAGGACTGTTAGGAGGTGGTCTCAGGAGGCTAATGACGCCCTGCAGGACTACTTTGAGTCGACGGACTGGGATGTGCTTTGTGGACCACATGGGGAGGACATCAACAGCATGACTGACTGCATCACAGAATACATCAAGTTCTGTGAACACACCACCATACCAACCCGGATGGTGCGCTGCTTCCCCAACAACAAGCCCTGGATCCCCAGGGACCTGAAGGCTCTTCTTAATAAGAAGAAAGCTGCTTTCAGGTCTGGGGATAGGGATGAGCTCAGGAGAGTCCAGCGCAACCTGAAGGTGAAGATCAGGGAGGGTAAGGACTCCTACAGGAGGAAGCTGGAGGTCAAACTCCAACAGAACAACACAAGGGAGGTGTGGACCGGGATGAAGCAGATTACCGGCTTCAAGGTGGGAGGGAGACAACCAGGGGGCTCCCTGGAGAGGGCCAACGAGCTAAACTGTTTCTTCAATAGGTTTAGTTCACAGCCCTCATCCGTCTCCTCCTCTCACCACACCTCCACACCTCCCCTTCTGCCCCCCTGTTGAGCTGCACATTCACTGAGCCCTCAACACCATGACACCACATGGCTCTTCAATGAGGCTCAACAACAATGGGCTCCTCCACCCGGAGGAGTACAGGGCAGTGGTGAGTGACTTTGTGAAGTGGGCTGCTTCTGAACGTGGCCAAGACCAGAGAGATGGTGGTCGACTTCAGGAGGAAGACAACAGCTCCTAGTCCTCTGAGTGTTCTGGGAGAGGACGTGGACACAGTGGAGGAGTACAGGCACCTGGGTGTTGCCATCGACAGCCGACTGAACTGGAAGGCCAATGTCAACGCTGTCTACAAGAAGGGGATGAGTCGACTCTTTTTCCTGAGGAACCTTCGATCCTTCAATGTGTGCAGCAAGATGCTGGAGATGTTCTCCAGTCGGTTGTGGCCAGCGCCCTGTACTTCTCCATAGTCTGCTGGGGAAGCAGCATTGGAGCCGGTGACACCAACAGACTTAACAAGCTAGTTAAGAAGGCCGGCTCCATCATCGGCTGCAAGCAGGAGTTTCTGGAGCAGGTGGTGGAGAGGAGGACGTTGAAGAAACTTTTGTCCATATTGGACAACCTGGACCACCCTCTCTACCACCTGCTGCAGGGCCAGAGGAGCACTTTCTCTAAGAGATTCCTCACGCTCCGCTGCAATAAGGACCGCTACAGGAGAACATTCCTGCCGACAGCAATACGGCTTTATAACAAGTCACCGCTTGCTAGTTCCTCTGTGGATTAATTCATCACTGTACCATACATACTTTGCATTTTGCACTATCTATTGTTTATCTAATTTACTTAATTAATGAATACACTCTGCGGCTGTAAATATATTTAATTCCAGTTAGTTGTATTCTATTCTATTTTATTGTGCATATTTAAATATATATTACTTTATTGTAATGTGTATATATCTTTCATCCCTGTTGCTTCTTTATATATTTGATCTTTTATCTTGTGTGTTTCTATCTTCAAGTTGTAAGGCGCTACGGATGACGACAAAAAAAATTCTCCTTAGGGATTAATAAAGTACATATTCATTCATTCATTCATTCATTCAACTGACCCTTGAACGTCATTTCACAGATCACCATGAAGAGGCGGTCTGCTCTCTACATCGTCAACTTCTTGCTACCGATCCTGTTCTTCTTGTGTCTGGACTTGGCCTCCTTCCTGATCTCAGACAGCGGGGGAGAGAAGCTCAGCTTCAAGGTCACTGTGCTGCTCGCCATCACTGTGATGCAGCTTCTCCTCAATGAAATTCTGCCTTCCTCCTCAGACAGGATTCCACTTATAGGTAAAAGAAAAGCTCTGAATCATGAGCGATCATGTGTGGTTATTTGTTCACAGGCTGCCTTTTTCTTTCAGCGGTTTACTGCATTGGGAGTTTTACTTTGATGATGCTGAGCCTCATGGAGACAATTTTGGTGATGTATCTGTTGGAAAGAGACTCTGCATCTAAAGACAATGAGGTAGATAAAAGTCAGCTTCCACAACTGTTTCAGTCTTTTTTAATGACCTAATTAAGTAACTTGATATGTGTACTTCCTCATTGCACAATAAGCTGTCATTCTGGTTTGTTTTCTTCCTCCCTTGTTTGCACAAATCTTACTAAAGACGTCATTCAGAAACCTGTTTATTGAAAACAGTATAGTGCGTGCAAATTTTGTTTTATAAGAACATTTAGAAATTACACCTTTTATTTGAATATATATGAGATTGTGTTAGCGTATAGGAGGGACAATACAATCTAAGTTTATAGGTTCATGATTGTAATGGATGACACCGTACGTGCATCTTATTATCAATGAGCCTACTTGTATTGGGGTTAAGGATTAGGTTGGAAGAAAAAAAACGGCCTTTTAACTGACACAAAAATGTGAATTTCAAATGCAACACCTCTAATACATAATCACAATATTTAACCAAAGTTTGTTGAACACATTTTTCAGGGTAGAAGCAGCCAACTGATGGAGGAGTCTGAACAGATCTCAGATGAGCTGAGTGAGGCGGTGAAAACACTGACTCTGCTCCTCAACAGCAGGAAGGAAGAAAGGAAGCCCGGCTACTGGACCAGAGTGGCTAAAACAATCAACAAAGTGTTCTTAATTTTCTATATCACAGCTGAGAGTGTGTTTTTATGTTTTATGTTTTTTAATTGGACAAGGGCAGACCATTAATCCATCTGATGAGTGTAGAGGTGAAGCGGTGGTGATTATAAAGTCTCTGCCTTTAACTTTGGTGTCACTTACCACAAATATTACATTCAACTCCCACCTGGCCGAGATATACCTTCTCAACTATCTGTTTCCTGCTGCCTTAGGAAAGCTCATGATCAAAGTTGTATTTGACTGTTCAAGTAGTTTGTAATCATTCAGTGGTAATGCAACTATAAGCTCAATGTGCATGTTTTACACAGTTCATGTGTTGTATTGTAATATTCTAGTAAACTTAAGCCACGTTTCCACCAAGCATTCCAGCTCAGTTTGTTACACATAAGAGGGTAAATTACACAGATGATGTTTGTCAATTCAAAATATAATTTCGCACATCAAGAAAGTTGCAATTTGTCGTCCAACTATATATTACTGTCAAAATATAGTTAGAAAGAGTACACACTCAAAATTGAAAAAAACAATGTAAGGAAGTTATTTGTATGCACTCATTTTCCTAAACAAAATAATCAATATCAAGATCCTATCTTAACAGAGCATAACTATGAATGCAAGACTAATACAAAAATAAAAAAAAATCTGTGATAGCTACTGTTATGCTGTTGTTCATCCAATTATCAATACAATTTACTACAAATACCAGAGACTTTGTATGAGAAAGAAAACATGTTCTTGAGGTATGTTAAAATTACCAAACATATTAAGGGCTCTCTCAACTGTATTTAAATTGTTCTGTCCACCTCATCAAATTGAAGAGAAATAAGCTTTGTCTAAAACCTAAACCTTTTGTCTTTTCCTCCGTCACTCCAGTGTTTACAAGTCCATCAGAATAAAAAAAGGTCCTTGAAACAATCATCAAAAGGTCATGTGAGAAATCCTTGGATCCGTCTGAAAAATTAAACCTCAATCTTATAAACAAATGATCTGAGACTGAAGGATTATATTGCATTTAAACAATGAGATTAATAATACTAAAAACAATAAGTCAAAAAGGTATTAACAAGTGGTGTCATGTATTGCCCTGTAGCCATCAGCAGTATCCCTTCCACAGATTTGGAATACTTACAATAATACTTTTGGTAAAATATTATTAATCTCTCTACTGCTTCTTGTTTTTATCTGTTCATCTTAGAAATCAGAGACCAGATAATGCACTGAGATTCCATTGGCATTCACTGAATATTATTTGGAACTTTGAACAAAAACAAAACAAAAATCCTCTTGTCCCCTGAAACCAACCATGATGGTTTCTGTTACTTTCTCTGACATCAAACAACAGTTGTGATGTCCTGATATTTCTGGCTTAAACCGAAAAATTACGACACACAGAAAGGATCAAGTTTGAGAAACTTTTTCAACAGGCAGCAAAGTGGCCCTGATCAAATGGCTCTCTGCGATCAGACCGTCAAAGACTTCACACAAACGATCAAAGTTCATCAGAGGTAAAATAAATCCTTCGTTACAATATAATTTAGTAATACTGGTTAGATGCTGTGACATGGCTGAAAATGTATCAGATATTAAAAGATAAAAGACTGATATGAAATAGAAATGTGTGTACAAAGTAGGAAAGAGTGAGAATACACGATGCAAAGCCAAAATATACACACTGCCATAAGTATATACTTGTTGTGTATGTACATGCACATTTTATTACATATGATGACTTCGTGTCGTTCCGTTACATGTCCTGTAGTGTGCGGTGTGTCCTCCGGGCCTGCAGGTGGCGCTGTTCGCTTTTACCGTCTCCGCGCTGTCGTTCAATCAGTGACGTGGACTTTCATTCAGGCAGTCAGTGCTGCCAAAAAAAGAAAGACAAAATATAACACCACATACTTACCGACGTCGCAGAGCTTTTCCGCTAACTTTCTCCACATTAAGAAGTTGAGACGACTCATTTCCTTTCCTTCGTGTGTCACACTTCCGCACAGTTGAGTCCCCGCTGCCATAACAGGTGAGCAAACCGTGTGAAACGTTGACGTAGGAGCGGGTTTCCTGCTCTCTGCAGCACGAAAACTGTTACAATGTGTTCAACATTCCTTCGTGTCAGTGTGTCTTCGGCACATTAAATCTGCAGCATGTTTTCTCCCCGGTTACACAGACTTTACCTCAGGCACCAGCATGAGTAAAAACAGCAAAGTGTTGAACCTGAAGGATAAAATCAGCGGGAATGAAGTGGACCTGAGCCTGTGTAACCTCACCGAGGTGCCAGTCAGAGAGCTGGTGAGTTGCTCGTCCACCTCAATGTCTCAGTGTGTGCGTGAATTAAACATTCATATCATCACGTGAATGTGCTTTCACTTTAAACATGACACGATGTGACTGCATGTTTCTTGGTTAAAATTGACATGTGATGTGCATTTACTGTGTAAACTGACCCATGGTGTGATTTATTACAGGCTTTATTCACCAAAGCAACTGTTGTGGACTTGTCCTGCAACAACATCACCTCCCTTCCTGTAAGTACAAACACAATCATTCTGCACTAAAATACACCATTTTATCCCACAACTCTACTGGTGCCGACCCCTTAACACAAAGTAATGTGTATTTTGTTTGTATATGTTTTATGGGAATGAGTTCATCCATAGAGTGATGATGCATCCTCTGATTGTTTAGTTTTAAGGCTCTTTAGAGGCCTGAAAGGGTAAATGTATCCAGCCAAAAGTCAAGAGGACATTGAATCCTTTTCTTTCTTCTCCATTTTTATTTATAAATTAAACATACTTCATATTTTAGTTGTATTGTGGGTTTTTAAAGGATACATTAATGTGCTAAATCATGATGGTGGTTGACGTTAAGAGATACATTAAAATGATCCAACTATGACTACTTGTTTTATGTACCTGTAGTCAGGGACAGGGGGTGTTTTTAAATTCAAGTTATTGTCTTTTTGATTATATTGAATATAAAAGCAGTGGGAAATTCACAGGTTGCTTACAGAGTGACTGTGACGTTCTGTATTCACTTGGTTCTTCACCCTTTTTCTCAACCTGCTAACCTTAAACTCTACCTGCAGATTTACCTCTGTCACTAGCACAGGACTTGAGTTCTTATTTATTTGGCTCGGTTTTCCTTCTTGTAGCCAGAGTTCTGCAACCTGACCCACCTGGTGAAGGTGGATCTGAGTAAAAATCAGCTGACCTGTCTGCCGGATGACCTGGGGAACCTGGCCAGCCTTCAACATCTGGACCTGTACAACAACAAGCTGACTGTCCTGCCCGTCAGCGTCTCTCAGCTCAGGGTGGGTGCCCTGCACTGTTTGCTCTCCTGCAACATAAAGCTGCAATGTCAATGTCTGTAAGATCAAGACTGATGCTGTCCAGCTGCGGTGATGTGTTTATACTTCAGTTAGACAATGAAGCTGATCTAATAGTCCTTCTCACACACATTTGGGTGCAGAATAAAACTATTATCTTGATAAAATTGTGTTGATTGTAAAGTTCACCAGTTGTTCAGTGGTGCTGACCTGGTTTATTAGAGGTCACCCACCAACTATTCTCTCTCAGGTTTCCTGTTCTGAAATTAGTATTTTTTTTTTATTGGAAAAATCGACCTATTGTCTGCCCCCGATTAAGAAATAGTTTGAGATTTATATTAGCTTATTGACTTTCTTGCCAAGAGTTAGCTGGGAAGAGATCAATACTCGGGATGGATGATAAAAATCTTCTATCATGACATAGCCCATTTTATATCTCAATTAATATATATATATATATATTATATATATATATATATATATAAAATATATAATCTGTAGTGTGTTCATATTCAATGAATTAATAGTCCACATGAAATAACCACATGTGAATTAATTACATGAATTTTTGTCAAAAAGAATCAGATTTTCGGAGAAATTTGAGTCAGTATGTGCTTGTTATTATCACTTTAGACAATTGAACCATGTATCGTGATACCTCGATATATGATCTAATTGAGAGACAATAAATTGTCATTTTGAATGATTGCCCAGCCCTAATCGATACCAATGTTGTTGGTTCTCAGAGTCTGAAGTGGTTGGATCTGAAGGACAACCCGCTGGAGGCCAGCCTGGCTAAAGCAGCAGGAGACTGTCTGGATGAGAAGCAGTGCAAACAGTGTGCCACCAAGGTGAGGCAGCTGTTGCTCTGGCAACATTGCTCGTGAGACTTTACTGTCAATAAAGCTTATTTTTTAATTATACAATTGAATTGAAAAAGAAGAGAATGACTAAAGGAGATTTTGTTCCAGGTTCTGGAGCACATGAGAGAGCTTCAGGATGAGGTTGATCGCGTACGAGAGAAACGTCTTTTGAGGGAAAAAGGTGAAGAATCATCATTTTATTTGAGCCCGAAAATAATTTTTGCTTCTTAACTGCATTTTATTCAAAAGGCCTTAATATCAAACCACAATTGTTTTGTTGACACAGTACTGAAAACTGGCATAAAATGTCTGGTCAGATTTTTTATTTTTTTTTGTCTTGCTTTATATTCTTTAACCAGCTAGTTCTTGGTTTTAATAAAAACAGCTGAAACTCAATTACTAGTGCTGGAAGAAGTACTCTGAAGTACTTAAGTAAAGGTAATGCATCAATGTAAAAAAAACAAGTCTAAATCCTATATTATTATATACATATGTGACATTATATTATAAATATGCATGCATTACCATGTAAGCAGCATTTCATTTATGTAGCAGGTTAAGATGGAGCTAGTTTGTTAGCTAATTTAATCCAGTTGCTCCCAACCTGAAGGGATCTTGAGGAAGAAGAAAATAAAGCTCTGCCTGATATGTTAGTTCCATTTCTCTGGCTCTCAACATGATAAATAGGCTGAGATGGTCATGATTGTGCTTCTGCAGTCTTATAGGAATCTTATCTCTTCACTAGGTTCAAGCGCATTTTATTGCTGGCAGGAAACTAGAAATACTTTAATTGATGTCTGACTGCATCTCTTCTCAACGCATCCCTCCATCAGAGCTGGGGAGGAAGAGGGAGGTGAAGCAGAGGGAGCGGGAGGCCAAAGAGAAGGAGACTCGTAAACGGGAGAAGGCGGAGGAGAAGGAGAAGCGGAGGAAAGAGTACAACGCTCAGATGGCGGCCACGGCTGCACGGGAACAACAGAAGAAGAAGAACGAGGAGAAGAAGAAAAAGAACGGACAGGCAGCAGGTGAGTCTAAAGGTCTGGATGACGCACCTCTTCAAGGGATGTTTCATGTCTCTATTTATATTGAAGTTAAACTTCCACTGACAACTAAGTGACAGGCTTTTTGAGAAGTTTTAAGTCAGTTGTTGAACTGTCCCCGATCCCAGGATCTGTTGTGTACTTTGGTTGATGATAAACTCCGCTGAAGTTCTTTAAGAGTTTGTTTTAGGAGTCGTTCTAACGGCACCCACCCTCTCTTCATCTCAGCAGATAAAAAGGCGGCTGTGGAAAAGACGACTAAACCTGGACGTTCGCTCCTGGGCCTGATGTTCAAGCTCCTCCTCCTGCTGCTGCTGGGACTGGCGGGAGTCGCCGCCGCCTGCAGGCTGACCGACCTGCAGAAGGAAGCCGTGTGTGTGCCCGTCAACGTCGCCGTGGACGACGGCTTATCCTGGGCCAAAGAGCAGGAGGGCGTGGTCCGACAGCTGGTGCAAAATCTGTCGTCCGCAGCGAAGGAGTTTGTTGAATCTACACAAGCGTCTAAGAACTAAACCCTCATCTGCCGCCCATCAAGTTCCAGAGCTGCAGGTTTTTCCTCTCCCACCGGGGATTTTTTTTTTTTTTTAATATGCTGAAATCATGAATTACATTAAGATGGGCAACCCTGCATCCCCTCACCCTGTTTCTGGTGCCGGGAGGTGGAAAGTCTGTTCAGATAGACAGAGGGGGATGGACCGATTTGTTTAAAATCTTCTTAAATTCCTATGGAATTGTTGTCGCTTGTACCCTCTTTGTACTGCAGTCTGTTTTTAAGTAAAAAAGACTCGTCTTCTTGAATTCCTCTCCATCAAACACGTTTTGCATTTTGACCAGGTGTGTGTTTTGGTGCATTACGTGGAGCGTGGGGTGTATTTGAGAGATGTTCAGTGAAAAGTCAGGTGGCCCTGTCTGTGCTGCACTGGAGCGTCGAGTCACATGTTAACTGCCGGTCAGAGTTGTGCATATAAGCCAGTGTTTGACGTGGCAGTCTGAGCATGTGCAGTGAAGGCTGTATGAATGTAGCGCTCAGTCGTCTGTGGCCTACTCTGTCTTTATAGTCTTAAATCGGTCAAACCAGCTCAATCTCACAGCTAATACACACACGGCTGGCATCGAGTGGATCTTTAACATACCACAGATCTAATAGTATCATGTGAGTCAATGTCAGCTATTTTCCAGCAGTCCAGAAATGCCAAAGATATGATTGAGGTCATTTAGAAACAGTGTTGTCATTACATAGTTTGTCCAGTAGAGGGCAGAAATACCAGCTCACTAAAGTGATGAATTGATTTATAAATATAGTTATATATAATTTTTCTGTCAATCGACAAATCGATTAACTGACTAATAGTCTCAGCTCAAATTGATGTTAAAATGATATCTCAAATATTGGCTTCAATAATCCAGAATCAGTCCGGCTCTAATGTACTACACCCTTCCCAGTTCACAAACGCCAGCTTTTGCTAGAAATACTGTCGACATTACAGAGATCCATTTTAAAAATTGTGTTTGAGGCCTTCAGGATATATTTTACCTTATTTCCCAAAACCCATTGGTTTCCATTAATGTCTGTAAAATCTGAGGGATTATTAGCAAACTCTATTAGCTCTAACTTTCTAAAGATGTTGAATCCATCACAGTCTGCAATAATTTGTGTTAAAGTAAAATTACTGTCACAAGATATTTTAACCCAAATGTGCACCTGAGAAGCTTTACCACACACTAATACTGAACCTTCAACACAAATATTATCCAGACTTGATGCTCACTGTGATGGATGGATTACACACCTGTACCAAGTTTCAGGAGTCTGCAAATGTATTTGTCACTTTTACTACAATGAGCTTTGTAAAGATGTGACGCGTCCTTTGGTCTCCGGCAACACACCCGACAAGTGTGACGTAGATCGGATAAACGGTTCTGACAGGAAAGTTAGATATCGCAGACGAAATGGAAACCACCGGCTGCATGGAAGAAAAGTACAAAGAAACGCAGCAAAAATTACAAAAGCTTTATCTGTAATGTAATATAGTGTACATGTTTAGTTGTTAAGGGGATATTTACATTTATTTTTAAAGAGTGCAGCGGTTACAGTATTTAACTTCACTCTAGCTTAAATTCCCTAAATCATATGGCGTAATAAGGACCAAGTGCTGATATTGAACTAGTGATCTTAAACAATAAGAGATGCTTCTCTTATTGTAATCTCCAACCTAAAAAATAAAAAGCAACTAGCAGATTATTTATCTTGTTTTTTTTTTTACTTCAGTTTCATAGATCTTTTGAAATGCAACTGTTTTAATTTGTCGGGGCTACCTTTGCTGCTGTGGTTCTTGTGCAGCTTCGTCCATCCCCTCAAACATTGTCTGCGTTAATAAATGGCTATGCACTGCAAGAAATACTTGAACATTGTGTCTGTCTTCATAACAAAACTAGAATCGTGGTAAATAGACCTGGAGTGTATCGACAATGACTAAAATGTGTATTTCGCAAAGTAATTAATCAGCACATACTGAATTAAGTTAAGTGTTACAAAACACCAGCTTTAATTGTCTTCACAAAAGAAAATTAAGCTTTGCCTTAATAAAATACAGCCTTAGAAAAGTAGCCTAAATATGATTTATATCAGGAAATTAAGAATTAAGAAAGATTTAAGAAGGGGAAAAAAATAACTTTAATATTGTAGGTCAAACTGTGGAAACAAAGTAATAAAATAAGTCATTGTATTTCCAAAACTGTGGAAAGGTCATACTAAATTATGTCAAAAAAAGTAAAATAAAAATCAAATATTAGGTTAAAGGATTAAAAAAAAAAAAAAGTAGTCCTAGTAGTCAACTGCAAAAAAGTCAGAACAATGTCACAGTGGAGTATGCCAGACTGCTGATTGATACTTTATTCATAACTGTGGGTACATTCACAGCAACAGTACAACTATCATTAAATAAGACATTTAAAAAAGAGTGGACCTTAAAAAAAGACTAAACTACATGCTGGATGTTCTTTTTCTTGCAAAAATAATTATTTTAATTACTTGACTGTCGGAGGAGGAAATAGCACACTGAGGTTTAATAGGATACAATAAGTTAGAATGATATGGATCACATTTGGGGTCATGTGGTGCGATATGAAAGCTGATCCATTAAGCTTCCGGTTTTGAAGGAGAAAATAAGAAAGCCGCAGATGAGAAATGCCGCAGACTAATGTGGCAATTAGGAGGAACATGAGCGATATGATGAGTTGTTGTAATGTAAGAGATGCGTTTCACTCCGATTAGGCCTCAGGCGTTGTGCACCAGAAAATAGAAATGCTACTTTTTCCCTACAGGATTTATTCTGCACCTAAATGTTTTAGTCAGCATTGTTAACCCCTTAACGAGCACACAGCTTTTCCACAGAAAACAAAATAACACTCAATTAAATGGTTTGGTCTCTTCTGTAACTGTTTGGAGTTCACTCCCAAAGAATAAGTCAACGTTGCATTGAACTGAATGTAAAGAGGCTCAAACTTGCCTTTCACCTTTTTAAATCTTCATTTATTAATTTTACAGTTACATGATCGCTGTGATTTAGGATCTTAAATCATGAGGTTTTGTGTTTTCAATTGATGAGGATTCAAATAGAATTAACACACACTAGAAACAAACATATATCCATGCAAAATACACCTCCAGCACCTGTAAAGCTCTCTACTTAACACCTTGTTTGTTTGATCTGAACAGTTGTGGAAGACGCATCACCCAAAAGTTGCAATACTGAAACGGAAAGAAATACTCCACAAGTTTTATACTCCGAATTTTTACTCAAGTATTATCAGCAAAATGTGCTGACGTATCCAACGAAAAGAAAACAGTGATTTAAAAAGAAGAGCAGAGTGTCTCCTGATCAAAGAGGAATGAAAGACAGAAAAAGGAACGAAAAATAAATAAAAGACAGAAAGTAACACTGAAAAATTAGACATTAATCTCATGTTGATAGAAAGATCTGAATCTGCAATAAACAATATATGACCAATAGATAGATAGAGTTGATATGGTTTGGGTTAGGCCCCTTAGTTTCAATTAAGGGAAACCCCAATGCGACAGTAAACAATGATAAACTTTCAACTTTGGGAGAAGATCCTTTCAACACGAAAATATCCTTTTGCACAAAGCAGGGTCCATGAAGAATTTAGTTTTCTAACCAACACTGACCTCAACAACCTTTTGGGATGAACAGGAAGCCAGGCCTCACCTCCCAGCATCCATGCCCGACCTCATTGAATGAGGGCACGTCGTGTGGAGAGCATCACATGCAGGAGTATCTGAACACTTTTGGCCAAACAGTGAAACTAGTCACTCCAGCTGTCAGATAAATTAACATGAAAAGCACAGTATTTCCTTCTGAAATGTAGCAGCGTGGAAAACAAGAACCAGTACTTGAGTAAATCGACCTCTGCGGATGTGTGTAAATGTCTGAAAGGTTCACAGCACACACCAGATTTCTGTTTACCCTCCATGGTGAAGAGCGGTCTCCGTCACAGCCGGCAGTCTTTAGCGCTTCACTGTGAAACGTGTCCCCGTCTGCTGCTGCACGTCTGTCTGTAGTCTCTCTCCTTCATGTCGGCCGTGTCCTCCAGCAGCCTCGTCCGAACGGACTCGTCCACCGTCATCTCGAGGGTCATCTCTTTGAACACCTCGCACACCGACGCCTGCAAGAGAGCCGAGGACGGCGGTTTACACTGGCGTACAAGGCGCTCTGTGCTCGCGATCATGTGATCTCATTACCTCCTGGAAGTGGAGTTTCTTGAACATGGCGATGCTGACCTGGTTGTTCAGCCCAATTTTCGCTTCAAACTTTTTGACTCCAAGTTTGGTGACTCCTGGTGGAAGACAAGATCACCATCAACGTGATTTAAAACCCAAAAGAAAAACAATTCTAGGCTGTATAATTTTCACGTGATTAAAGCGACTTCCTAATGTTTCTCAAAAAAGTTTGCTGAAAATTTCCGATAATTTGTGCGGGAGTTGGTGCAGTGTATGTTTGTTTTCTTTTTTTATATACTTCATTGTGGTGAGTATGTACAATATGATATACATGGAAGTATTTTGTAATTTATTTTGTGTATTTTGTGTACAATTTAGAATAGTAAGGACAAAAATAACAGGAAAGTAAGTATGTTTTTGTTCTGTTTAGATGTTGTTGTTGCTGAAAAATCAGAGAAATATGACGACGTAAGAGTCGTTCCTGTGAGTCGTCTCTTAATCTGTACAGCTGCGTCGATCTCATTGTTGTACATTCACGTAGCAATTCTTCGGTTGCTATTTTTAGGAAAACAGCTGACAACGAGCAAAACACGAGAGCTACTTGAAAGAGAATTCAAGAGGTCTGAAACCAGGCAAAAAAAGTGAGAATATTTAAATTCTACACAGCGGCTTTAACTTTCTGTCCCTCTACTCTCAGTAACAACACGTGTTTTGTAAATTTGAGCGGTTGACGAGCCTCCTGGCGGACTGTAAGCTGCTCACCGTAGCTCATCATCATGTGCGTCACCTCTCTCCCGATGCCTTTGCCTCTGTGACTGGGCTCTGTTCAAAACAAGAAACCTCCTAAATATCAGAGGAGGAAAAATACAAACAAGTGCAGCGTTGAAACGGAGAGATAAACGGTCAATGTGTGTAAATCAAAGCACAGGTTGATTGCAGATGTTTTATAATGCTTACCCGCTATCATGATCTCCAGTTCAGCCAGTGTTGGGTCTGTGGGGTCGGTCAGGAAGATGTTGACATCTCCCACCATGCACTGCTCCTCTTCTACGCTGCTGTCTGCCCACTGCTGGTTGGCCAAAATGATGAATGTGCACTCTGGAAAAGACAGATTTTAAATGGATTATAATAATAAAACAGCTTTTTTACACGTCTATGACCTCAGAAAGGTGCGATCTCTAATTTTCATATCATATCCGTGGAAAACCGGTTCAAAGTTACGGGCAAAAGGATGTTTGTTAATACATGTCGGCTCTTTATGAGGACTGAAAATGTTATTTTTTTATGTGTGCATAAGCAGGAAGAAGGCCGCTTACTGTCATCGTCTTCCCTCCAGCTCCTCTGCATGTCGTACTCCTGTTCCAGGGTCAGCGGCTCTGAAGCGGTCAGCTGCTGCAGCTCAGGAGACTTCATCCACTCGTGATACCTGAAACAGGCGGATAGCAGACACAGAAAGCACTGAAGTCCTCGATGTTGTCTTACAAAAACTGAGATTGAAAGGTCGGTCAGTGAACGAGAAGTCTTGATCATTATCTTCATTACTTTTTATATCTGGCCAGGTTAGATACTTTCAAAAAGATAGACTTCAATTATGATTTAGATCTGACTAATAGTCAGATTTCAGATATACAGCCTGAGAGCAGGGTGGATAACTTTTAGTTATGTTTAAAATGTGACTGACTTGTATTAAACTAATCCAGTGCTGGAAGACAAACTATTTTACTGAAGTCAAATTCTCTGTTAAAAGTCCTGTATTTAAATCTTACTTAAATTAAAGAACAAAAATATTAGCAGCAAAATACAGATAAATAATTTAGCAAAAGTCTAAGTACTCATTATGAAGACTGGCCTATTTAGGAACAATGTATACATTATAACTGGATTATAAATCAGTGAAGCATGCACTTTAATATTTCAGGTAAAGGTGGGACTAATTTCACACTGCAGGGTAGCTAAACCTATAATAATACATCATAACTTATTAGTTAATTTATATTTAATTATCTAAATCTAAAAGGTAAGTTAACGACTAAAGATAAATGTAGGGAAGTAGTAGCATTCATTAGAACTGGTCATGTAAAGTTAAAATACTTAAAGTTGTATTTAAGTACAGCACTATACTGTATTTGTTAAAAGATAATTAGAAAGAAGCTAACCCTTTATTACGGAATCAAATCACTATATTTAAACATGAAGCCAAACACTGCAACAAGAAAACATCAGCGAGGAGCACATAAATAAATGTATAAATACATGTAACGGTGCTCTCGTGCGTCTCACAGCAGCCGTTGGTGTTACCTGGGCACGTGCTTCGCATTGTAAGGAACCAACACGACTTTGTTTCCCTCCAGTAAAGTGTTCTCGTTTATCTTCATGGTGTTAAAACAAGATGAAAACCCCGATATGACCGGTGAAGACGTTTAAATGAGCTCCACGTCCATCGACTACTCTTTCACTTCCGCTTTAACACTCGGTGGTGAACTGCGGCTGCGCGCAGTGATGTCAAAGTAGAGGGCGCCACCTCGTGGACTACATCGAGAAGTGCTTTTCATGATTTAATACCTTGAAAAAAAAAAAAATATATCTATCACCCAAAAAAGAATATGTATATATATAAATCACAAAAAAATGTATATATGAATTGTATTGATGTATTCATGGAAGCAGTATTTTAATTATGTCAACTAGTTTAACTATGTAATATACTAATTTAGTAGTCTCATTTATAATAATTTCTATTTTTTAAACTGATCGCATGTAATACATATTAAATCTTGACCTCCAAGTAAAATGCATAATATATGTTAAAATATAATAACTCTGTAGAATCTTTTCAAATTAAACGAGGCTTTTACTGCAGATTTATTTTTTCCCCCGTTGGCGTTCCTAGTTTTCTTCTCTACATTCATATTTAATGCTGTTTTAACCATATTTTCATTGATGCTTAGCTTACAAACAGATAACTTTGATATAGTTATTGTTCAGTTTTTCCAATTATAAATCATGAAGCCAAACACTGCAACAAAAGATGTGTTATAAAAAGGTAATCAAAAACAGCAATAATGACACTGAAAAAGAAAATGTGTCGATTTCACTCTGTCACTTTATTCCACACATTAAATCTTCTATGCATATTTGAATGATACTGTGAAATATTACAAAGGTGTACAATATAAACTATCTTCCAATTTCAAGCTGCAAGATACTTAATTAGAGGTTGCAAAACTGATCTTAAAGAAACAAAGAAATCAAATATTTTCTAGTTGTTTAGATATTAATAAAGTAGTACATCCACATTAAGTTAAGTAAGTAGAATTTTAGGAAATAAGAAAGAAAGAGTCTGTGCTGTAGAATGAAAGGTTCACATATGATTCAGGTGTGGGTGATTATTAAAGGATCTGGTTCTGGATTAGAGATAATAACTTCAGAATTAAACGTTTTAAAGTTGCTTCTGAGGATTGGGCGTCTGTTTTCTGCCCCATTAAGACAGGGTTCATAAGCATTTAAGTGGCTCTGCCCAGTCCGTGCCACAGTTCAACCGGCTCCTGTGGCGTGTTGACCATGTCCATCCAATGCTGCAGCTGCTGGCCCCTGGCGTACATGAAGGGGCCCAACACCAGCACTCCCAGCAGGGCCGGAGGCTCTGGGAGAACAACACAGATGGAGCAGAGTTACAGTGAACACACAGCTGACATCAGACACATAGCAAACACATCGAGTTCACTCCTTTCACCTGAGCGCACGGCGTTTGGCTGCTGCAGCTCAAATCTCAGGCAGGCCTCGTCCAGGTGCTGCGGGCGCAGTTTAAAGGTCATCCTGTGGTGGAAATAGGGGTCGTTTGGACTTGTCACCACGCAGCTGCGCTTCATCTTCACCACCTGAGTGTGTATCTGTAAGCTCACCTGGACATACACACCTGGGGAAACAGACAGATGCAAAGCGACTTAGCTCAGTAGATTTGTTTCATATTTTCAAACCTGTGAAGATTTCAGATGACCGGAGCAAACGTGGACACACGTCCAAAAGCTTTTCCCCGGAAAATACTTACCTGCATCTGTGAGCAGCTGTAGGCCTCGAGCCCTCAGGACGAGCACGGAGAGGCGCTGCAGAGAAGGACTGTAGCTGAGAGAAATCTGCACATCACCAAGCTCTGAGCACTGGCACGGATTAGAGATGGAGAAATTATTTTAATTTTGTGCACATTTAGATATCCTGTGTGTTTCTGTGTGCACCTGTCAGTGGAAGAAGTATTCAGATCTTTTACTTCAGTAAAAGTATGAATGCAACACTATGAAAGTAGTCTACCATAGCACTCGGCGATATGGAGAAAAAATAATAAAAAATAAATAAATAATCACAATATATCAATATTGTTGATTTCACAAAATATTTACAAAATTAAATTTCTAATAAATAATCATCAGTAATGTGGAAATAATGACTTAGTTGTTAAATAAATAATAGAACAGCAAGAACAGTCTAGTTGGAACAGAACATGACATCACTTTTCCTTAATGCAACCAGGAAAAGACAACATGAATATCATATTACAACATTACAAGTCTAAGACAATATATATATATATATATATATATATATATATATATATATATATATATATATATACATACATACATACATACAGATCATCACGTTTGTAGCATTTCAGGTCTCTAAAAGGTTTTTCATGAGCTCTAAAGTAGGCCGCGTTTTCAGCTTTGTGATAAAAAGGCTTTTTAAAAAGTTAATTTACTAAAAAAGTATTTTTAGTAAAGTTAGTAGAGTTTTCTCGACATACAAAAAAACTTCCTTCTTCAGTTTATCTTTTATCTAATCACCACATTTGGAAACATGGTGAAAATTAAGTAAAACTGTCAGAAATAACTAGTGGAATAAAAGTGTAAAGTTGCATTCAATTGAATTATTCAAGTTTCGTGCCAGTACTTCAAATCTCTACCCAACAACAGTACTTAAGTTTTACTTGAGTAAAAGTACCTGTGTGTGGTCCTCGGTCTCCAGGTCCCTCCAGAGCACCCTGCCGGCCTGGCCGAGCTCGCCCTCCAGAGGAAACAGCACCCTGCCCACCGCGTGGCGCTTGCCATCTTGCTCCACACTCAGCACGCACACGCTCAGGGTGCTCTGAGGCACGCACACACCTGACACCTGTGTGGGGAGAGACACACACACACACACAAAGTGTGTGAGACACAAGCTGCTCTTTTGACGCTTCGGTTGCCTACATTCCTCCGCGTGTTAACGTCCCGGACCCTTGCCTGGAAAACGAAGCAGTCGTTGAACTCCGGGTCGGGCCCCGTGGCCCGGGCCTTGGCCTGGCGGGGCCGGCGGTCGTCGGGGAGACGCCGCAGCTCCACCAGCGTGACGTTGCCGTGGAAGCGGGGTGGGAGGTTGCCGAGGCGGAGCAGGGAGACCAGGAGCTGCTCGCTGCCGTGCCGGTACTCCACGGAGAAGCAGAGACGGGTGGCCATGCCGGGAGGAGGCGCCACCACCTCGCTGAGAGGGGGGACGGCGTAGAGGCCGGCCAGCACCGTGCCCACCGGGTACCATCCTCCAGCAAGGAAATCATCAGTCAGCACCAATTATACTTGGATTTAGGTTTCCAATTACTTTAATTGAACCTATTCAGCAAAATAAAAGTCAGTGATGACCTTACTCCTTACTGAGAGTGACCCACGATGAGCTAGTATGTCCCTCTGGGCCTCCATCTTCATCTCCTCCTCCTTCTCCTCTTCATCTTTCAGCTCGCCGGGGTTTTGTGTTGTGAAGCGAGGAGGCAAGGTGAAAGGGATCTCACGGGGTCTTACACACACACACACACACACACACACACACACACACACACACACACACACACACACACACACACACACACACACACACACACACACACACACACACACACACAAATTGTGGCTTAAGATAAGATAAGATAATCCTTTATTAGTCCGTCAGTGGGGAAATTAAAGCAGCATTTTAGATGCAACTCAAATCAAGACCGCAGGTCCCAAAAACTCTGATACTTCCATGTAAAGGATGCTGTTCTTCACCTGAAGCTCACTTTTCTGCTTCGCTTAGAGGCACCAACGTGTTGCAAAGGATTTTTTGTCATTGTTTTGTCATCACTTCAATCTTGTTTGTTTGAAAACAACTGCTGGTTTTGTGCCTATCGTTTTTCTCCAGGTGATTAAATTTGCTTTTTAAAAGTATTTTTAAATATAAACATAGCGCATTACACCTGTCCTCAAATCACTACATTATTGGCTTCAAGTATATGCACTTAGACGTTAAGGTTCTCCAGCTTGTCTATAAAGCTGGGAGTGGTCTTGCCCCATTATATGTATGTATGTATGTATGTATGTATGTATGTATGTATGTATGTAGAGTAGATCCGCCTTCTTAGGTCATCTACTGTGCTGTCTTGAAGAAAAAAGTATTTTTCTCTTGACGTATTCTTTTTTTTTCATGAAATAATATGCAACACATCCTTTGTAACCGACATGTATGAGTCTTCCTGTATGCCTGTTGTGAATATTTATTATCGTTAATATTACTATTCATCGACTTTATTTTCTCACGGGTCAAACCCGCTCTTGTGAGCACTTGACTGTAAACTATCTGATCAAAAAGACAAATAAGTGCTTCAAAAATGTATGTATATAAATAGATAACTGGAAAAATATAACTTTTGTAATGTTCCACATAAAACTTGATAACATGCAGGACTGTGTGTGTTTATTTTGTGGTACTAACATGGCCAAGGAGTCCTGAGACACCTGGATCACCGGAGCAGAGCCTGCCGGGACTGAAGGCACTGTAGAGAGCAGCTCCTCGTATTGACTACGACCTTTCTCCCTCCTCTTCCTCCTCCACAGATAACACCCACTCAGACCAAGCAGCAGCAGCAGCAGGAGACCCACAGACACTCCAACAGCAAGCAGTGACACCTGGTCTGAACCAACACATTAACGGGATTAAACCCAGACGTCGGTCAAATATATGGATGCAATGCGGTTTACTGGTTACCTGCCATGAGTATTCCTCAGTCTGAGAGTCTGAAGCTACTTCTGTAGCATTAGTTGTTAACGTGTGAGTCTCTTGTTGTTGACCTGTGAAGTGATGTGACCCTGGAGAGCAGAGAAAAAACGGCCCAGCTGGATGATTCTCACCATGTCATGCCGTTATCTGGCTTCAAGGGGAGACACTATTATTGAACTGTTTTGCAACTATTCATTCATTCCTTCATACAACATTGCAAACTAGTGGGAAGAATACATCTAAAAGACACATTTAGGTGATTATTTTACTACTTTGTGTTCTCCTAAATTCACCAGAAGTTACCGTTAAATAATGGCACTATTGCATATTTAAACATAACATTTTAGAAAACTTGTAATATAACAAAAATATTGTCTTAATACAAGTTATCCAATGGGGAAGTGTCATGGTGATTTTTTGTTTTACCCTATTCACCTGTAGTGTCTTCAAACTGTACGTGATTTTATAATACACATCTTCAAAAGACGTTTTCTCTAAATTAGGTTATTCTTTTCTCAAAGTCTGAGCCCCCTTCACTAATACTTACATATACCAACCGTTGCAGTTTACTGCCCATCTGTATTCTCAAGGTTTTTGCTGAGGAGTTTGTTCATTTATCATTCAGAGCTTGATTTATACAACATTCTTTTAATGAAAACATGGAGAAAATTGTCATTTTTCATTTCTTTTTTAACGACTGTTAAATGAATTGCCTCAAATGTAAGTTAACTCGGAAAGTTTCACGGTGGTATTAATTCTTTTTTTTAAATGTTTGTATACTATTCCCATTGTAATGTCTCTTTAAAATAAAAGGACCACATTTAGAAACACAGATATTTCAGTTATAATAACTAAAATATCTGAACAACTATTTGAAGAACTTCCATGAAATTCGGTACATGTATCCATGGTACCAAGAGGATGAATCCTACTGACTTTGGTGATCCTCTGACTTTTCCTCAGGCTCCGGCATGGGTTTAACGTTTAGTGCACTCTCAAAAACTGTTGGATGGATTGCCATAATATTTGACACTTGAAACTAAATAGAAGACATGAAACCCGGCTGCTCTGACTAATGACCTGAGCTTAGCCTGGAATCAAAATGCTTATTAGCTTTTCCCCACACACACACACACACACACACACACTCAGACTGTCCAGAGATTGGACGGCAGCTAATGGGATGACAGCTAATCCTCAGAGCTGAAGGTAGAGTAATGGCCCTCTGTCTTTCACACACACGCATATGTGCACAACACATTCACAGAGAGAAATCCTCATTTTCACTCTGATGCCAACGTCACATGAGGTCAGGTTACGAGAGGAGAGACAGAAGAACGAGATCGAGCCGAAGACGAGTCTCAGCGGTGTGTGTTTGGGGATCGGAGGGCGGCAGCTTTTCTTAAGAAGTGAGGGAAGAGGAGCAGGAGGAATGAGGGGAGGAAGGAGAGACGCCATTTAGCGCTGCCTTCTCTGTGCCAGGACAGAGGGCAAAACAGGACACCAGGCGTGAACTGAGAAGGTAAGACGCTTTTTTTTCTCTTTTATCTGCACTTTGCGCTGTATTTTTGAGCACACATTTCTTCGGGTTAACTGGCTGTTTATTCTTTCAGTACATACACATTGTGAAGGTATGGCAGTGGTCGAAAGTCTGGGACAAAGGTGGATTTGACATTTTTGGTAGTTAGTTTGAACAAAAATATGGATTGATGTGGTTTTACTCCAATAAATCAGTTGGTGATATAGATTTTTGGTAAGCGAGAGATTGAAGAACTGGTTGAATCATCTTTTTAAAAAGGCATAAATACACAGAAGAGGCCCCGCAGGATATTGGGCAGATACAAAATAAAAGTGAATAAAGTTAGTTAATTGTAATTTGTTCTAATTTCTACCGTTCATTCTCACTGTCCCTGCATTTCTTTTTGCATTTTTTCTCTCAACTGAAGGCTCACTTAAGCCGTCTCAATCAATCTACATTTTCTCTCAATAATCAATTAATCTGGATTGTGTAATCCCATTAGGGTAATCTGGGAGTGCCTGTCTTTAGGAGTCTTTGTGTGTTTGGACTTGGATATCTATCTTTGTGAGGACCAGTTTGAGTTTTAGACCTTCAGGGTGAGGAAATGTTTTGAGAAGTGAACACATTTTGGCCGGTCCTTCCACTTCATCAAAGGCCTATTTGAGGGTTGCGACTTGGTTTTAAGGTTCAGGTTAGAATCAGGTTTAGTTGAGTTGTAAGGGTTTGGGGTTCGGGGTTTGGTTGTGATGGTTAAGGTCGGGTAAGAGGCGAGGAAATACATGAGGTCAATGAGTGTCCTCACAAGTGGCACAAACAAATTACTATTTGAAGATTTAAGGATAAAAAAAAAATTAAATCTGTGTCTTCTTTGCAGCTTGGCGCCGTTGCCATGGCCAGGCCCGGACGCCCCGCGTCCGAGAGCTACCAGCCGGTCTGTCGTTCAGTCAGTCAGTCGTCCTCTTACTGCACCGACGACCAGGCACCCATTTTCTCCCTCTCCAAGAGCTCCATGGACGTGGTCATGGCGACGGGGCCTCCGCACAAGCGGGACCCGGCCTGGACCCGCGTGGACCTGAGGCGCAGCTCCAGCACCAACACTCACGCCGAGCGGAACTCGGTGACGCTGCAGCAGCTGCACCCGCACATGTGGCAGCACATCAGCCCCGCCGGCAGCCAGCAGCCGTCGCTCTCGGCCCAACACGTGGACGCGCTCGGCCCGCCGGCCCTCAGCGAGCGCTGGATCGCCAACATGCACCGCTGGAGCGCGTGCAGCAGCAGCAGCAGCACGCACAGCCGCAGCAGCACCCCGGACACGGTCGTGTGGAAAGGCGGGACCTCGCGCCCCTCGAGTCTGACCCAGGAAACCCCTTGTTCTCCGGTGTGCAAACCCGGCTCGTCACCGACCACACCGTCGTCCTTCATCTCCCCTCTACAGACACCAACTCTACCACGGAAAGATCCTTTTACTTCTTCAACTCGAACGCTGAGCACACATGAGCAGGAAGACTCACTTGCGTCCTCCACCAAACCCTCTCCACTGACGTCCCCCATGCCGGCTCACACCTTCTCACCCTTGCCGGCGCACTCCCCCAATCTGCTCCAGCTGACCGGCACAGAGGACGAGGGCTTCCTGGAGAATAAACCTCTTTGTTTTATATTCCCATCCCCGGTCGCGTCGTCCGTTAACTTAGCAGAAGGAGGTGCGTCATTGGATGCCGGATGCTTTGTTGACGACGTGGTAGAGAAGCTGCACAGTCCTGGAGGCTCGGAGATATCGGAGAGTGAAGAGGTAAGAAGCCCGGCGCAAATTTTAAACTACTTCACGCCTACTTCTCCAGCAGATGAACAGGAATCAGGAAGAGGAGGCTCAGTTCGCCATCTTGAGCTGCCATGGCAGCCGGGGCCAAGCTATCCGACAGGTCGCGGTTGGAAGTCCCCCCTGGTTTCTTCCTTGAGCGACTCGCTACTGGGGGACTGCTGCAGGTGCAACTTGAACGCCAGAGAGGCCCTCACAAGGGGGTTCAGGGAGGAAGGTACAATGACCTCACAGCTGGAGCTGGTGGATGCAGCGGTGCAGACGATATCCCCCGTCAATTCCCTGTGGAGCCTCGGGAGGAACCTGTCCAACTCCAACATGGGCTCCCACTCCTTCCTGGGCTCGCCGCCCGGATCAAGACTAAACCTGAAGTGCTTAGTGGGGTCAAACTCCAATCTGGTGTCCCCGTCCTCCAGCATGTTCCCAATGAGCAGCCGCGAGGAGGAGGAGGAGGAAGAGGAGGAGGAGGTGAGGCTAGGAGACCAGACGTGGGACGTCAACTCGGCCTCCTCGCACGATCTGGAGAGGAAGAGGTCGTGTCTGAAAATGAAGGACGGGGACGTGGACGCGAATGGGAGGAGGGGCAGCATGAAGCAGGTGCAGTGGGACGAGGACGGGATGACGTGGGACGTTCACGGAGCGTCGCTGGACCCGGCGGTGCTGAGCACGGCCATACTGAAACATCTGGAGCTCCAGAGCAGCCCCCAAACCCCGAGGCATACCTCGAAGAAGAAGAAAGCCCCGAAGCCTCCCCTCATATCGAACGTGGTGAAGGCCATCGTCCCGGATCTTCATCCGCCTGTGATGATCATTACCTCGGCTTGTACGGAGGGCGAGAGTGAGGGGACACCAGAGGAAGACGGAGTGTGCAGGGAGGTGGAGGAGGAAGGCCGAGGGAAAAAGGAGGAAGCCGTTCGTAGGATAAGCAGAGCAGAGGCAGCTTATGCAAAAGAAGAAGATGAGGTGTACGGAGACGAAGGCACCATCCATCCTAAATCTCCGAGTGGGAGTGGACACAGCCGCAAGAAGAGTGTGATAAGGGCACTGAAGAAGCCTGGGTGGTGTGGAGGCTTCAGCAAGGCAGATGACTGATCCAGGATCTTAATTTAATTATCTATGGCTGATCGAGTCCTCAATTTGCACAAATGACCTCCTAATGGACTGACTGACGTTGGGAGCAGCTCTCACTTTCATGTGGTTTTATCCTGCTGTTGTTGAGACTTTCTTTGTCATTTGGTAAAAAGTTGAGCTACGGTTTTTAAAATTTTCTTCCTCCAGTCATTAGGATTGACTTTTTTAGAGTGTAATTTCTATTGGATGAAAAGGTCCCAAAAAGGCTGCTGTTTTTAGGATAAAAAACTAAATGTAATCTATCTTTTCATTTAGAGTTACTATTCTTCTAAAAAATGCTTGAACAAAACATCCATAAAAAAAGCCAGTCACGGGTTGCTTGTTGTAAATATGCAATTAAAGTATTCATCGTTTCTATAAAGAATATATTACTTACTCATTTATTGTACTTATTTATTTTCTAAAAACAGTTCAGTTTTTCTGCAGTTCAATGATGGGTAGATGCATTTTCCAATGAGGTCTTCATGAAAGTAAAGAATTACCTATATAAATTAGTAAGACTAAGACTACAACTACCAGGACATATCTTGTAATGTCTTGTTAGTGAACGGCCTGTACACAGATACATCTTTGATCCGTCTACTTCATTACATTTCAGAGGGAAATAATGTAAAGTTATTATCATTATTAAGGTTAATGTGTTTTAAAAATATTATACGCTGTAACTAAGCAGGATATAAAGTAGCTAGTTCTGCCTGCCAAGCTGACAGCATAATGCTGCTTACACATTACATAATATGTGTAATAGTATAATCTTGCGAGAGGCACAATTCTGCATAATTAATGCTTTAACTTTGGACACTAAGTACACTTAGCTGATGTTAATACATACTTAAGCAACATCCCTGAATACTTCTGCCACCACTTCTATTTGTGCACTTTTTGGTTTAGCACACTTTTGAGTCTTTGTTTGTCATTAATCTTTCAAACGAAGATGATTTACTCCTCTGGACATAAGAAGAAAAAAAGCCCAGCCAAGATCTAACTAAATAAGTGCTGTGGAAGCACATGTCAGGATTTACCCTTAAATATTTACACAGGAGGTGACTCAGCTCAATTATGTTGTTAGGGAACACCAACTCAGAAACACACTGAACTCTCCGTCCCTCATCATCCCACACTCCCTCATTCACTGTGGAAAACATACACAAAGTTGAGTAGCATGTAAACTTGGTGAACCACAGTGGTGAGGTTTGACCATTCAGGCGCTGCCATTCAGATGAGCGGGCACATTCTCCCTCGTTCCCCACAGACTCAACTCACTCGTGGCTTCCACTGCAGTTATTGTTGTCATATTTTCACAGATGTGCGTAGAGCGGGCATGAAGGTTACCATTGCGTTTCATATATGTATTCCAAAATGACATAAAGATATTCCACTGCCCTCTTGTATCGAGACATGCCGATTTAGTTTCAAAGCTCGGGCTTGAAGGTCAAAAAAGAGCAGCTGTCACTCATCATCCACCAAATACCATTTATTCTGTAGCATCCGGCAACTGTAAATAATAAAAATAAGTTTCTTTGTAATTGGCATGAATAGCCCGAAGGAATTCTTAAAATGTTTTTAATAATTGTGACAGGAAATCGTACACTAAGAGTCTACTGCCAAGCAAGTGGCTTTGTGAGGATAGATTGTACCTGTTGAGCATGTTGATGTTTAGCAGGTACAATGTTAATCTGGTTCACCATCTTAGTTTAGCATGTTAGCATGCATTAGCGTGAAACAGAAGGTCCATCTAATGCTGATGTAGTTCGTTTTGCAGATATTTGGTCATAAACCAAAGTATTGGACACGTTGACATTTTTACCTTATGATGACAAATGATCAGCAAAGTTATTACAATTCATCCAGAGGGGAACATTTATGTCCGAACCAAATTTGCTGGCAATCCATCCAAAGGTTGTCGAAATCTTTCACTTAAAGGGCCAGTGTGTGGCATTTCAGGGATCTATCCGCAGAAATTTGGAAGTATTCACAACTATGTTTTCATTAGTGTACAATCATCTGGAACTACGATTCTTTGTTGTGTGTTAATCAGCTTGGAATGAGTCGTTAATATCTACATAGAGAGCGACTCTTCATGGAGTCCGCGACTGCTATTCCTTGTTATTTATCAGCCAACGTCATAAGCTGATAACAATATATCTGTCACAAGCTTCTAGTCTTTCCTCTCCCAGTTAACTCCTCCGTCTCCCAGTTGTGATTGACAAGTGATTATAATAATGGTAATGTCCATACAAGCCATCTTTGGCAGGTAAACACAACGATAACATCTTTTCTCCCGAGTCATGTTTACACAGGATGAACTATAGTGGAGATTTGTGATATCAGAGATCAAGGTCATGCACAGGTCACTGTGTCACCGCTGTAAGTCACGTGACATGATGCGATGTTTGTGTACAGTGCTGTATTGCCTTTGTGCTGCGTGCATGTTGGTGTACTTTGAGCATACTATATGTATGTGAAAGTGCTGATGGGACTCCCCGAAATCCCCTTTTTCTCAGCGGCAGTGGAAACTCGCAGCTACAGGAGAACAATCCAGGGCTCGGCCTTTGTTGTGACGCCGCTCATTGTCCGTGCTGTTGTGTGTGTGTGCGTGCGTACTGTATGTGTTCACCTGTGTGCGATTGCTGCCTGGTATAAATAGCGTGGGATGTGTGCCGGCCTCTGATTATGTGATACACGATGGCTGTACCTGGACCCCCTCTGCTCCTCCTTCTGTCTCTGCTGCTGCCGCTACTGCTGAGCAAGGCATCTCTGCCAGCAGCTGCATACACGCTCATCCCCGAGCAACGGCCGCAGCACAAGATCCTCCACCTGGGTGAGGGCAAACGCATGCACAAACACACACCTCCAAGGCTCCTGCTAAAACATACGTTGATTTGAATGTCCGCTCAGTGTTTTAAGAGCTTCACCTTGTTCTCTTCTCCTCTCAGACTGGCCTCGGGACTGCGGTATGGCTCACTTCAAGCCCAACATGGCCGAGAGGATTGTGTCCGGGAACGAGGCCAGACCTCACTCGTGGCCCTGGCAGGTCTCTCTGCAGGTAAATCTGCCTGTGTGTTGGTGTGGTTCAGTATTGGGAGGTCTTGAAGCGACTGCAAGACATTTCTCATAGAAAACTCCCGTACATTTAACCCCAGCCAAATTCTTACTTGCGATTGATGTTTACAATTTATATTTTAGTGTATAAAACCTAAACATATAGAGAAAAAAGCCCATGAAAAGTTCCCATAGGCCACTGTAACGTTTCAATTTACTCGTTTCAGCTGTCCAACTGTCTAAAACCACCAAATAAATTCTATTTAAATTGAAGTAAAACAGAGAAAATCGGCTCACGTATTGCCATCTAAATAGCTATACTTCAACTCTCTACACTTTAAGGTCAGGTATTTTCTCACAAGGATTGAACTTACATTAGTAGCTCTTGTAGCCCAGTTTTGAGCCTAATCTTGGTTTTGATTGTATTCAGATTCATATGTTTACATGAAACATGAAAAACCTTCACCTCGCTGTGTACATGATCATAACAGTATCCAGGTCTCTGATCATCTGTTGGTGCAGCGGTGTCTTGATTTCTCACCAACTCGGCCACAATATTCTGCACCAACAAAAAATTGCGAAGACAATTATTGCAATAGGACTAGTATATAGTACTATACTACTAACGGGGCAAATGCAAAGGGTCTGAAATGTACTTGTAACTGTAATCGAGTCCTGCATTCAATCATCATGGCATACAATAAATAGTTAAGCATTACCCAAGTATATGATTTGTGCCCTTATTATAAAGTGTTACCAAATAATCTCTAATCACTGAGCTGTACGGTTGTTTCGCGTAGGTTCGTCCCAGGGGAAGTAAACATTACATCCACGTCTGTGGAGGAACTCTCATCCACAAGAACTGGATCCTCACTGCCGCTCACTGCTTCCAAAAGTAAGAAACCATTAGCAGAGTATCAGATTTGGTTGGGATTTAAATAAGTTTTTGGGAAGAACAAAAAACAAACAAACAGGCCTCGCTTTAACTATTTCTTTGGCCTATTAGAGGTAAAGCGGAGGATGCTGGGAGCTGGAGGATCGTCGTGGGGAAGCACAAGCTGAAGCGCTCAGAGACGGCAGAGAGGACTTTCCCTGTGAAGAGGATCTACCGGCACGAGAACTTCCGCTACCCGGCTCACAGCGAGCTGGACTACGACATCGCCCTGGTGAAGGCCGCCAAAGACATCGTCCCTTCAAACTTCATCCGCTACGCCTGCCTGCCGCGCAAGCAGATCAGCCTCAATCCAGGACACTACTGCTGGGTCACCGGCTGGGGCGACACCCGGGGTGAGTGGAGGAGAGGGGGTGTAAATGAGAAGGGGAAAAGGTCATTCGGTCCACTGATTAACTATTGACAACCTGCTGGTTGTGCAATAGGAAAGGCCAGTGATCATGAGTGTGTGTAACAGTTGTGGATCTATTTCAGTCTGGCTAGCGTTGATAAAAAGGCGGTTTGAATTGAAATTGTTGTTCTTGAACACATTCCAGGTGGGAAGGAGAACGTTTCTCTCGCAGAAGCCCTGAATCAAGCCCGCCTGCCCATCATTGACTTCAAGACCTGCCGGCAGAAGAAATTCTGGGGCGACCGTGTCCGAGACTCCATGATCTGTGCCGGGTTCAGGGACACCGAGGGCCCGCCCGCTGCCTGCCAGGTAGGACTGACATTTACAGACAGTGTTGGAAGTAGAGGCGAGACATTATTTTTACCTCACGACTCATCTCTCTCTCCTCCTCCTTCCTCTCCCAGGGCGACTCTGGTGGTCCTCTGCTGTGCCAGCAGGGGCAGGACCGCTGGGAGGTTCACGGCGTGGTGAGCTTCGGTCCGATCGGCTGCACCGTGGAGAACAAGCCCAGCGTTTTCACCCGCACCGCCACCTACATCCCCTGGATCGAGGCCACCCGCATCAGGGACTTCTTCCTGCACTAAGCGGGCGCCTGACTCGCTGACAGCAAACATAAGCTCTGCTCCGTTTCATGTCCGACTACAATCTGTTTCTTCTAAAAGTCTCACAGCAACAGTTCATTCAAGGTATAAATACACGTTCTGATTGTGAAATTGTGGTTTCCTAACACACCGTATTTTAGTCTGCACTGTGCACTACTCTGGTTTTAAAACAGCAGAAGGTTGTGCATAGTATTCACGACTCATGACCTTTTACATTCAGTCTACATTTACACAATAAAATGTGTTAAAAGCAAAATCTTTGTCAGCATTTCCCCATTTGTTTTATATAGTTTTTAATACAGCGTGGAGACACGCAAACAGCTTTACAGATGAAACCACCGCAGATACGCTTCAATAAATATGAGTAGAGCCGACCGTTAGGCTTAGTTCTGCGTTTGTGAATCTCTTTGCTCTCCTGCTAAAGAAAGGTCTTTCAGTCCAGAATCAGTACATTCATCTGGTGAACCACATACACACACCAGATGTCATCTTACAAATTGTCTCTTAACCCAAATATCATGGGTTCATTGATTTCAAAACTAGCATCAAAGAAGACGACCAAGTCTCCCATAAACAAGGACATAACAAATCACATCTTTGAAAAAAAAAAAACGGTCTGAATCTAGATTTCCAGTGGAATTTAGTCCAATCTTCTTTTTCATTTAATTCCCCAAGAATGCTCCTGGAAAAGGAAGTGGCTACAGGGGGGAACCAGCGAACTGGGACCAACCCAGACTGGGACCAACCCACACACTGCATTTGACCCGAGTCTAATCCCTCTTAGCGCTGTGGTTAAAGGCTGTGTGACATTTGGCCCTAATGTAGAGGCAGATGAGTGTGGTAGAGGGTTAATACAGCCTGGAGGATTTAGAGGAGCCTGTGAGGTGGTCCCAGTTGTTGTAGAGAGCGTAGGCACCAGACAGGGCTAAACCGGCCAGCCCTCCTCGGGCTACTCCCTTTAGGCCACCTGCAAACACACAGGACAGAATGGGTGTGAGCGAACATCAAATAAACATGCGTTAAAAACATCTGTCGAACAGCAACTTCAGGAAGTAATTCTGATTCTAATTTACCTAAAGTACCAGATGGCTCAACAGAATTACTTCAGACACAAAGCTAATTTATCAACCCAAAAAAACAGGGTGTGCCTTCCAGTAAGTGTCTGCACATTTATTATACTGCCTTTTGAATGCCACAACTAGATTTACATAGAATAAGATAAATAAAAATATAGAAGTGGTGACATTACAGTACCGGTTACAACATAACCTTGATATCACAGTGTAACAATTACCTGTTTACGTTATTACTCAAACAACAAAAATGAGTACATTGACAGGCATTTTATCAACAAAAGTTTTAATCATCTATTGAGCAAAAAATTGCCGAACAATCTTTCATTTAATCTTCTCACATGTGAGGATTTCTAACTTTTCTCTGTGGCTACGTATGGCTTAAATATGTTAGCTAATAAATAACAATAAATGCAATAGATGTTACAATCCAGTTTTCTTCACCTCATTAAAACGCATCTGCAAACACTCAGAGGTTAAAATAAATTACACGACACAGAAATGTCAGATACACAAGCAGAAAAGACACTTACTGCTTGATTTAAAGAGCATCCCGGTTAGTGTCCCCGCAGCCACAGTGTTGACGTCGTCCTCTGCTCCTCTGGCCTTCTCTATGGCCACACCAAATACACTGTATAACAAGGCTGCAATGGAAAAGACAAATCCACAGTTGTACTGCCTTACACAAGAGTCAAGTCATTCAAAAGAGGGAAACTTGATTAACATAAACACAACATCCTTAAAAGCACTGGAATATTATACATTTAAATAGATAATGAGATGAGTGAATATACTATTTTTTTTTTGCGCTACATTATAATGGTCTTACCAACAGAGCCAAGAGTGTTGGCCCATGAAGCCCCCTGTCTGGTCACCATGTTGAGAATCCTGGGTAGAGAAAGCTAACATTTAGAGGACAGATCAAGTGATCTAGGTGTAATAACAGGAATAATATGACTGCTTCTCTGAACTCTGTCTCCATACTTACTGTACATTACGAGGTTTTGACCATCCCATGTCTCTAGTATCCTTTATGCTCATTCTGAGACCATTTATAGCTCCAAATGCTGCTCCTAGAGTCACAACAAAGAGGCAGAAAGGCTGAGTGAGACATTAGGGTAAACATTCAGCTATTTCGCCAAAACGTATGTGACTTTTTAACATTGAATTCACAAACCATGAGACACGATCTGCAGCTGTACCAATCTCCTCTTTTCTAGGAAGGTTTTCACAAGATTGTTGGAACCTGGTTGAAGGGATCTGCTCCCATTCAGTCACCAGGGCATTAGTAAGGTCACTGATTTGGGGTCAGAATGCATGGATCCAAGTTGGCATCCCAGTTCATCCTTCAAGTGTTGGATGTCGATGTAAAGATTTCTTCCACACCAACCTCAAAGAAAATCAGTCCTGTACGGACCTTACTTTGTGCATCGACGCTTTGTCACATTGAAATAGCAAAGAGCCTTTCCAAAAATGTTGCCACGTATTGGAACCACACGGTGGTCCAAGTATCAAACTATGGTGTCTTTTAAACTCACTCATTTAAACTAAGGGACCAAACTAGAAACACAAAAAAACACTGAGTTGTAGAGAAAGTGCTGAAAACTAAGTGAAGAGCAACTGTGTCCAAATACTTCTGACATACAAGTACGGTATAGATAACCCATTTTTCTCACCAATTGAACAGAATATATTTTAAGTACGATTTAAAGAAACTGTGTGACACTATGGTGCCGCTGGCGTTACTCATCTCTTACCAGTAATGCAGGATCCTCCAATGGTAAAGAAAGCCAGTTCAAACCTCCCTCTTGTTTTATTGGCGCCTGTTGGGAGAATGAACTCATCTGTGTCCTAAAACAAAAGATCAACAGACGTTATAGTCAGAAAAAAACGCATAAAGCACGTTCATTTAACACCAAAAACAGCTGTAGCTTACCTGAATCAGGTAACGGGGGTCGACATTGAGGTAAGGGGACAAAGGGCTCATTCCAGTCACTAAAATGACATTACACAGACATATTAGACATTTATATATGGATAAAGATGTATTTACATTGTTTGTGAGGCCATGAAGCTGAACAGTACAGCTGGTTTAAGCTAACTAGAGCAATGGGAAAGCTTACAGGGAACACCGGCCAGCTCTGTGTTGGAGTACTCGGGTGCACCGCCTCCAAAGAGACCCCCCATACCGCCTTTCATTCCTCCCGATCCATGAGAGCCGCTGTCCATGGCTGGAGAGGATCCCGACGGGTCACCTGGTGGGAGCTGGGTCCGCGAGCCGAGTCGACCTGGCTGACGTTAGCGAGCGCTAGCTATGACGCAACACTCAAAATTCAGGACAAACTGCTCACCGACGAGCGGCTGGAGTCACCGACACAAACACACGCCGTACTGTTAACGTGAGCGTTGGATCTGAAGTTAGTCTTACAGGTGAAAACACAGGCGTTTCGTTCCGGCGGACTGTTGAGCTAGTCTTGACGTAAAACCCCTGACCTCCAGCGTGCTGCTCTGCTGCCGTAAAGCGTCAACTGACGTTACGCTGTCGTTACGTTAACACAATCTACCATGACATGTGGGGGGTTAAAAACAGACAATACTGTCATAAACATACATTTCATATCATGCTTTCAAGACCATAACTAATGTAAACGTGAAAAATAAAGCTGTAAAGCTGTTTTGATAACGTCTGTAAGCCTTACGACTTTACGACACTTACAGATCTGGGATCTGTTTTATCTAACTCAAGGGCAAGAGGTATGGACAGTCCAGGACATTACAAAACTGACTCCAGGCGAAGAAGAGAGGAAACGTTATCACGACGTCGTAAAAATATATATACCATATAAACATATAAACAGTTGTATATTTAAACATAGCGTGGAAAGAAGATATCCAGTAAATGTAGCAATCATAACGTAAAACCACTCAAATTCAAGTGAAAACTTCCTTATCTACTAGTTGCTTAAAAGTACATGAGTACTATCAGCAAAATGTACTTGGTCTCCTTCAGAGACATTTTAAAACCACATGAATCTTTCAAGTAAATAGCACAAGATGCCAAATAAGTGAAGTAAAAAGCACAAAGTAGTTAAGTACTGTGTCAAGTTATACTTATGTGCAGTACTTTATTAATGCACCATGTTGCTAATACATACGTATATCTACATAGATTATGAAATGCAATATGTGAAATCATATTCCTAACTTTAAAATGATTATTTTTCATAATTCATATTCATAATTGTTCTAGTATAGTCTATAATATTGAAAAATGGACAACCCATTTTCACAGAACCCAAAGTGAAGTCTTGAAATTGCTCTACTCTGAACAATAGTTCGGTATTGGAAGGTATTGACAATTACATACAGCCGAGAAATAGGGCACCACTGTGGCTTTAGACAAAAACTATAAACCGAAATGTCACCGATTTAAAACTGAGTAAGGACCTTTATTTCATCTCTCTGTTATCTCTTTTCCATCTGTAATAAAGACACACAAATGCCCCCCAAAATAGGGAGCTGGAACAAGTGAATATTTGGCAATAACTCAATTAACTAAAGAGCAATTGTCTCAGCTCTATCATGCAGGTTTTTGCTGCACACCTGTTGCAGTTTATACATTCTAGTCAGATGAAATAGTGCAGTTCCTCACAAGCTACACAGGGGAGCAGCAGAGAACGGAGAGCAAGAAACAGACCAGCTACATAGGCACCAAACCTGTTGGTTCCGATACTCCCCAGTCCTCACTCTAGTTACTCCTGCTTTAATTGAATGATTTAGTTCAATTGGTTCTCAGGTCCAAGGACAAGTTGAATTTGCTGGACTTTTTTTGTTTTTGTTTGCATTGCTTGAAGTAGAGAGGTGGGTGGAGCTGGCTTGAATAAACATGACACCTGTTGGGCCCTTGGAGGCCTGATTTCTCACCTACAGGGTGCTCACCCATGATGCAACAGGGAGACGAGACCACACACACACGTGCACACGTACGCGCACATCTATGCAGCGCAGCCCCGGGCCATCTGGTGCCGGTCAAAGGGACAGAGGCACTGAAGGAATTCAGTGTGTTGAATTTCACGAATAACAGAGCATCTTATTTGGATTCTGCCATTGTATGTGTGTATTCAGACGGGGCCAAGTGGAGCGATGAAGTTTGCCATTGTCGCCCAGTGTGGGTGTTTTCAGACTCTCTGGCATGATCTGTGAGTTAGTGTTCTCTGTGTTACTGCCCAGTGTGCCCACTGTCTTTCCCACAATGATCCATTCAGTCCTGGGCCTCTCTCTCTCTCTCTCTCTCTCTCTCTCTCTCTCTCTCTCTCTCTCTCTCTCTCTGGTCACACACTCTCACACTAAGCTGCCACCCATTTTGTGCCTCTTGGCTAATCATCATCATCATCATCATCATCGGGCTACAAACCACATTTTCAGTTGTGGCATAAAATAGCTGTGATGTCATCTTTGTTATCTTTTTTCATCCGGTTTTCATCCTTCACTTCCTCTCTGCCTCTCTTCATCTCTCTCTCTCTTTCTTTCTGTCTCGTCTCTCTCTTTCGTTCTGTCCGTCTCTCTCTCTCTCTTCCTCTCTCTCTTCCGTTCTGTCCGTCTCTTTCTCTCTCTCTCTCTCTTTCGTTCTGTCCATCTCTCTCTCTTTCTTCCTCTCTCTCTCTCTCTTTCTTTCTGTCTCTCTGAGCTCCCAAACACAAAAGACAGAGAGGCCACGACAGGACCCCAGTGTATGCTGGTTGTCAAGGAGACAAGGAGACAGTGTTGGGTCTTTAAACTGCCTCAGAGGGGTGTGCGGAGTTAGGGGGAGTTGGCCTTATTTACATGGGAAGAGGACAAGGGAGAGAAGGGTTTGAAATACAACTTTTGAGCAGCTTATAGGACTCCTGTTATTCAGCTAAAATCATTCCGCCGCTCGGCCATCAAATATTTACCAGGCTGAGGGAATCTAGAGCGGTTCATTATGTGGAGAATGTTGTGCATACATAGTAATGTAAATCAACCTGTCTCTTCCCCTCACTTTCTCTCTTTATCCTTCCCCCTCACACACACACACACACACACACACACACACAACCCCACCTCTTTGATTGTAAGCGCTGGGAGCGCTGGGCCTCAGTGTTGGCAATAGCGAAGAGCTGACTGCAGAATACATTACCAGATGCTTGAGGAGTGTTTCATACTAGGAGAAGAAGAGGAAAATAAGAAAAAAAACAGCACGAAACTTGACTGAAAACAGGAAAAACACAGAGACGAGTACACACCCAACCAAACACACATCATGCACCCCCACCCATTTATATCCACACAGTCTCTCTTGTACTTTTTTTCTCTCGCTATCTCCACTCTGCTTCTTCCTGTCCAGAGGATTGTCAGCAGCGGTCACATTATGTCCTTTCTCTCTCTCTCTCTGTGATCAGGGGGGGTGTTGGGGTGGCGGCCACAGAGCCGGCTCAACTCCAAGCCTGAAGTTCAATATCACCCCTCAACTCCACAATGAAGGCAGGAAGGGCAGGGAGAGGACGAATGAACCACCCACTGATGCATTCACCACAGAAAACCCCCGTGTGATTTTCTCCCTTTTCTTTTTTTTCTTCTCTTTGGCGTGTGAAACCTTAAATGTGCAGTTTAAAGGGAACTTCAAGTGTCAAAGGCTCCAATTACCCACAGCTTTACTCACCCGCTTTATATAACGTTTTAAGAAAAAAGGAGCCTGATTAACGCAAACTAGCATGACACATGTAGGTTGTTATTGGTGGGGTTTCAGACTTCAGGGAGAGACTGTGTAATATTTACTCTGCAGATGTTTGAGGGCGAGCTTGCACAATCAATTTCCCTTTAATTCCCCAGGCATCTAGTCCTCCAAACCTGAACCCCCCCTTCTTCTTTTTCTGTTATACATGTGCATGCCTCTGAGAAACCATGGTGAGCTGGGTGTGTTTTGTTCTCTCTTATTACACACATCGCTGTGTGTAATGTCTACTTAAATAGCGGGAGTATAGAGAACAAGAGACAGAGTGCAGGAAAGGAGAAGTGGGAAAAAAACATGTTTTGGCCCTTTCCTTGGGTTTCTTTCCCCCCTCGGTATCCAAGGCGTGTTTGGTGATTAGTATGCAGAAAGGAAGCTGATTTGCATAATTAAGTGCTACAGAGAAAAAGCAACAAAGTTTGTTAGTTATACAACTATGAGTTTAATAGTGTACAAAGAGTTATTCCTGCTCACTTTAAACGTTAAACGTTCATAGTTCAACACATATCTTTCTTTTCAATTTTTTTTTAGACACACATGTAATTTTTTTTTTTATAAAGGAATCCAAAGCAGAGACAGATACCATTAAAGTGGTTAATAATCACAGAAGTGGTAACAGTTAGTAACCTTGGCACTGAAGAGTATATTATTGTTGTACTACACTGTTAATTGTCACACTCATAGTATACAAAAGGCACAGAGGGCAAGCAATGTTGATCTCAAAGGCTCAAGTTAATACAGAGGACATCAGAGACTCCAGTATATCAGGACATTGATTACTAATGACACGTGAAGGATAGTTATAATGATCCAATTACTCTCCGTAATAAGGCATGGTGTTCTTATCTGAAAAGGTAATTTAATGTTATTTTCAGGTACAAAATAGAATATAAAAAAACATTATAAACTTGTTACAGATGTTACGGCTCCATGATTTTTTTTCCTTTTTTTTGTTTTATGTGAAGGCATCAGTTGGTTTGTGTGTGTGTGTATGTGTGTGTACAACTGAACCACACCCTCTGAAGAAGAGGATACTCATGCAGAAATAAGTATATGGACGACTTCATCTTCAACAAAACAATCAAACAAACAAACAAAAAAAGAAATAGATACAATATAACACTGTTCTCTCGAGGTCTCCGAACCTCACATAAACATTTCAGACATGGTAGCTTCAACACTGCGTTGCACTTCCAATTCAAATAAGCCACTTTTTTTTTCTCAAGTTTTTTTTTTGGCACTAAAATCAGAATTGAGAAGAGTTATGGATGTAAAGACATCAAATGCAGACAATTACAATGAATCTGCATGAACCCAAAGGACATAATTTCGTGCTGGGCACAAACCCCACGATGTGCTAGCAAAAGATTTAGGTGTAACATTGTTCCATTGCTCCGAAATAAATAAAGGCACTGTTGTTCAAGCTCCTACAATACTGTAGTGTGAAAAAGGCAAAGGCATCGTTGTGTAAGTCCTCTCGATTTAGACAAAGGAAGTGCAACTTTCCTCCTCTGTGTGCGGACTTGGCATTTACACTGCATATGTTGTATTGGGATACTTTACCTATTAAGAAAAACTCAAGAGATACTTTGGCATTTTGCATTCCAGTTTGTTCTTTTCCCTTACTGAGCACCTGTTGCTTTTACTTTTTTGTTTTGTTTTCCTCGTTCCAACATGTCGAGGAGAATTGGAAAATCTTGGAAAAGTTTCACAAAATAACACACTATTTAAAACACCGGGGACATTTTAAACACACCACGGGAAACCACATGTTGGGTGTTACGCGTGAAGGGAAAGTGTGTTAATATATCATTATCTCAACACCAACTTTGATTTATTCATTAATTAAAATGGTTGGCCCCTGGAGAAGAAAAAAAAAACGTTCCCCTGAAAGAGTGTGCAGAAAAGTGAAGTAAGAGGTGCCCGAAGAGGAAAGATGTTTCAAAATATCAACATATCTCATTTAGTTTTAGTGTGGAGGGTTTCTGCGCTGGTGATGTACCAATATTATCAGTATAGTTACCCTGTTATTATTATTGCATCACATAGACTGAAGGGAGGGCAGCTTGACAGTTTGGCTCGGGATTGGTTTAGGAGCTCTTCCCCAGTATAGTGCCTGACCCCAGTTAAGTCTACTGGTTATGCTTGCAACAACTGTTACAGATTGGGATTTCGACTGGTTGTAAAACCTGCCCAGACTGGCTTTGGGCTTTTGGAAGGAAGGCACGTTTGGTAAAGTTTAGGTTAGGACTTGGTGGTGGGCGGGGTCCTGAGGTTTATTCCCGTGATCGGTGTCGTCTGGTTGGCCGGTTAGACAGAAGCAGCCGGGATGTTCCCAATGTGCTGGTCTGGTTGGCTGAGCTGGGTGAGTGACGGGGGCCGCGGGCCAATGAGCACGCCAGCGGGCAGAGATGGGTGGGTCATCAGTGGGCGGAAAGGTCAGAAGGTCAAGGGGTCATGGGTTAGTTGCCGTGGCAGCTAGAGTTAGACAGACAGACAGAGACGGACAGACGTGGAAAGGAAACAAAAAGGGCACATAAAAGGGGACATAAAAAGAAAAAAAGATAGAAGAGAGATTAGTGTCAGCTAGTGGCGTCAGGATGACAACAAGGCAGATCTACTGCAGTCACACAGCAGGAGGGGCGCCACCTACGAGCCGCACAACACCTTCATGAGCCCTGCATGGCCATTCAGGAGGACTCACATCAAACCACCGGGTGGTGACACGAGGAATGGCTGGTTAGGGATGCTTCTTGTGTGCTCATGAAGGTGTTTGCAGGGTTAAGCTTCGGGAGATGCCCCTCCTGTCGACCGGCCGCTGCTATAGTGATACTACTCATGCTAGCTGGGCTACGTCTAGCACAGACAGACAGTGAAACCATGGACAGAGAGGGAGGCGGCATGGTTTCATGTGGGTGAGAGAGTGACCTTTATGTCCACAGGAAAGTGCCTGGGCCTCAGATATACTTTCACTTACTGACAAGTCGAGCTATTGTTTAACAGCAGGCGTAAAATCAGGATGATTAACAATTGGGATTAAGAGATTATTGATTATGGTTTGATCTATTTGCTATGAAGTATTAGAAGAGCACCTAATGACTACAGTCAGTAAAGAGGCGCCATAAGAGACAGCAATGAGAGGTTAAGAGATGGTGATTTTAGAGGGACTTAAGAAACAATTTAACAGTAGACAGACTAACTACAAGAATTTAGAGGCTTTGGTTTTCTTTAGAGATTTTTTTTCAATAGTCATCTTTATTGCCTTTTAGTGTTTTTTGTCCATCGTGTACAACAAGAGCACCACCGCTCTCACACACACACACACACGCACACATACACACACACATATAATGTAGCTAGCTAGTCCATTTCTATTGCATAAAACAGTCACGAGGCCTGTGAATCGAGAAGGTCACCTCATCTTAAATAGACAGAGCAAAACACTGCCTTCATTGCCACCTTTCGCGGTGACTAAAACAGTAGTAGCTACACACCTTGAACAAAAGTTTGAAGTTTACATGGAGACACTTCATCTATAAAAAGCGTATCGTAAAAACAAAAATAAAATTTTACAAACTAAAAAAAAACTAAAAAAAAAGAGAAAAATACTACAAGTATTTCCAAAGCGATCTTGTTCCATAAGCTTCATATAAGCACTTAAATCCTTAAAATCCCTATATACAAATTTATTTTGCAGCTAAATACATGGTAACAGCACCCCTCTGGCTAAGAAATATATGAAAGATGTAAACAGCCCCAATGATAAAGTCCAGTGGGCAACTGATAAGACCAAAACAACAGTATTTCATACAAAAGAGCTTGTAACACAGACTTCAGTAGTTATCACACGCTGTGTTTTAGTAGTAAAGACCGAAGATCATATTGAATTGAATGACCTTCAGGGAAAAGACAATCACTGTTACTTTAAGTGTCATATAGTCATTGGGCACAACACAGGATTTAATAAAAAAAAAAAAAATTGTGAAAATCTACTGGAATGAAGTTGGGTATAAATAAATCTTCCCACAGTTATTTGTAGGGTCAAAAAAGTAGTAGTGAAGAGATAAAAACAACAACGAAAAGAAAACCAAACGGTTCTGAGAAAAGACTTCAAATCCAGAGTCACGAGGACCGAGTCACATGAATGGAGCGATCCATTCTAATTGAGAGGGTCCCGGCCTGCAAGCCGTCCAGTTTATCTACCAGGCGAGCGAAGATAACCGCTGCAGCTGTCACCATTCACATGGTTCCTCCCAATCCGCTCGCTTATTTCACTTTCACTGCAACGAATACCGTTTCACATTACGCGGCGAAGCTGTGTCAGCGTGTGACCTTTTCGCCTGCTGCAGATATTAATTTTTCTTCTTTTTAAGGCATGCCGTATTACAGACGCATGTAAACGGAAAATTGGTCCATTGGTCTGCATGCACGCACACACACACATACACATACACATAAAGTGGCTGGTGAGCTAACTAACCTCTGTCTGGGGTCACTACCCTTTGGTAAGGATGGATTCTCTTGTCGTGGCGTCGTACCTTAGTGGTCATGGCACCTGCTAACAGCCATTGACATCGCCAAAACAGAACACAGAAGGTTACTCATCAGAAAGACATCAAACAGTCCACCCATGGCACCGACATCAGTGAAACCAGGAATTTACTAAGTGTTCAAGGCTGAAGGGCGAAAGTAAATAAAAACATCTCACTTCTAAGAGACAGAGTTCTTGTTGTTTCGTGGTCTTCTGTTCTCGAAAGAAAATATTAATCCAAACCACTAATTTCTCACTAAGCTTCACTAGTAGATTCAACATCGGCTGTAAGCAAAGTCACTCTAAAGCTTTGTGATTAAAATAAGCTTTAACATATATTAAATCACAAACAGCGGCGCTAAAATATCTATCGGTTCACTAAAATGTGTTAAAATTACAAGCAGAAGCTGAACTATTAAAAGAAGTTAAATAGCTGTCACACCACAACACTAGTCTGCTAATACAAAGAGGAAATGAACAGGAATGGACACTTGACTACAGAATGACTGTCGAGGAATCTGTCATCCTAAAATATGAGCAAACGTTGAGTGTTTGCTCTGTGGGACAAGTATGTGTTGGGGTGGGAGTGGGGTCTCTGCAAGCCAGTCCTTGTGTGTGCTAGGAAGGGTTGCTACCGCTTAGCCTTTGGTTGGGAAAGCCATACCTGCAAAAACACAGGAAGAAGGGACTGTTAGCCCAGCAATGAGCTTCGTCATTCTTAAAAATATGCTGCGGATGTATTACAAGAGCTGGATATGGCTGCCAATGTGTCCCACTGGAAAACTGTGGCGATGCAACAGAAAAACATCTTGCGGCCGCGAGTTCTGCTTCCTCACCCGTCAATAACGGAAAACACCAGGTTTGTGGTTGCGTTCGGGTCGTAGAGAAGCGTGAAGCTCCGGACGTGGCTCAATGTTGGTTATTTTCAAAAAGCACCCCGCAAAGAAACTGTCATGTTATTCCAAGCACAAATGCACACTTCTTATCTTTCATGTCTCTCAGGCCTCTGTCCTCCTGGTATGTTGTGTGTGAGCTTGTATGTGATTAACTATGCATGTCCTTTTAGAAAAAGAAACATTTTCAAAAGTGAAATAAATAAATACAGAGGGAAAGCCAATGTGTGGCTTTTGCCTCGCGAGCTAACAGTTAGCAATGGGAGACATTAGGCTCTCACATGTTTTCAGTCCCAGGCTTTTGTGTAAATAGACTGTACGGTTGAGTCAATTGATATCATGATGGCATATACACAAATCTACGAGTCAACGCAATAAGACACACGGTCGTTGCTTCTGTGGCTAGCCAACTTACAGCTAACGTTGCTGTTTGGGTTAATAAAACTGACAAACACACCTTCATCGACGCAGGTATAAGCCATGTTCAAGTACAGAACAAAACAATTTCCCCATAAACCTCCATTATAAAACACATCTATACAAATGTAAACACAGCAAATTATGACTACTTAGTCTAGATTTTTTTTTATTTTTTGGGCGTGGTCATTTATGGGACGAGTGGGCGGGGACAGAGACTACGTTTTTTTGACGTACGCGATCGGTGAGCAACTTCCATTGGAGTCCGTTATCCAGTTCTCATAATACATCCCGTGACTCTGTAAGGAATGTTGAACGTTTGATTTCCAAATACCTAAAACTCCAGTTGAGTCAATCGGGTATTCCAATATGGAGGGCGTGAGTGTGTACGGATACTCGTAGGGCGTGTAGATGATTCCAGATTCGGGCCCTTGCTGCATTAGCGTCGGGTGCGGATTGCCTCCCTGCATGAGGGCGGAGCTCTGGATCTGTCGAATCAGAGGCATGATGGTCTGCGTGTTGACGGGCGTGGGGTTGCGCATCGAAGGAGGCAGGACGGGCGCCGGGCCTGTGATGATCCGAGGCCCCTGGGGTGTCCCTATTGAGAAGCCGGCGATGGCTGTGCGGCACACGGACATACAATAACGCAAGTATGCGCACACCCACACGTCGAGCACACGCACACAGTGCACAGACACACAATAGACAGGGGAGAAGAGGAGAGAACAAACAGTCTATTTAACAAGAGAAACAGAGGCATTGTTCATATATACAGTGGACTCCTGTACCGAGACCCCTCCTTTGTCACCCACCAACCCTCCTCCACATGTTAACTATGATGTCATCCTTACGCGTCTTGACATTGGCGTCTCTGTAGGTCCCATTGAGAATGGCCAGCTCCATCAACTGCATTTTCTTCAGGTTGTCCTCCCCCTCAGCCTACACCAGGGCAGAGCAGCACAATCAGCGCACTGAGCCAGGACTGCCATTCAGCCATTTGACAAGTGAATGAATTAACTTCTGTGGGAGTCTGGTTCAAAAAGTTAGCAAATGTTACAGTATGCTGAAACTAAGTATGATGCATGGGGGAAAACGTGCTTTGTTTGCAACAATAATAATAATTAGTGCTGGGGAAGAAAATGGATTTGTGTAAAAGTTACGATTCTTATCTTCTTAGATTTGATTAAGAACCTCCACAGTTGATTTTTTAAACAGTTTCTTTTCAATAAACAAACAAACACCAAGTCAAAGTTATGTCAATGACTATTCTGTGATTTGTGGGGAAATCACTAAAAGTACCAGTTTTACAGTGTTATTTTGAGTACAACTTATTTTAAATTGTATTTATGTAACAGGCAGCATTGTTTGTGTTTGTGCCACTTGAACTTACTGATAATAGAGAACTAAAACATTGTTATTTGTGCAAGTTTATCATGAATAAATGGAACTTTCTATCTGAGGTGTGTAGTTACATTATTGCAATCAGTTGATATAAGTTTCTCAAATATGAGAATATGAGTAGATTCTGAAATCAACGTCCCCATGTCCGGAATCGAGAACTGATTTTGAATGGAATTGTGAGATACGGAAATATTCACACCCCTAATAATAACATTGACGGAAACAAAGATGACCAGATACAGACACACAGGACATATTTAACTTCTTAGCTCCAGTTACAGCTCGGTGAAAAGCTTCACTGATTTACAGTCGGATAGCAAGGTCGGCTGGGTTAAATTAACACATATCATCAACTTAACCCTCCACACACAGAATTAGGAACAGAAATTAACAGACGTTCAGCTCCTGATTGCCTACAGACAAGTCTTACATCCTTTAACGTCGAGGGTTTGCCGATACCGTGCTGTGATTAGAGTGGAAGTGACGGCTGATTGCCGCAATAGAAATCCCCCTGCTGGTCTTTTCATTCTGTTTCTATTGTTGCAAATAATGCAGAGGAAGAAAAAGGAAGGAGCCTTGTGATTTTTCAAAATATGTGCTTTTGTGTGAAACAGAAAGATTTAGAGAGTGTGTGTGTGTGTGTGTGTATGTGTGTGTGTGTGTGTGCATCTATGTGCAATGTGTTTCTTGTTTGTCATCATGTTTGTGGATGTTTATGCATGTATGTGTGTCCGTAGGGGGGATGTAGGTGGGCTGGAGAATGTGAGAAATGTTGAGGAGTGCAATCAAAATGTCCTCTTGTGTGGACAACAAAAAAAAACAGGGAGAAAAAGGAATACTGTAGCCAGTAGTTGGGAATGAAGTGAGTTGTGAACGAGTGAAAGGAGTGATGGAGTGGGGAGAACAAGTGAACAGACTCTCCATTCATTCCCTCAGCCTTTCAAACAACCCGGGGTTACCATGGAAACCCCTTTATACGTGTTCCCTAATTACCCTAACCCCTTACACATACTCTCTCATACACACAGAGACACACACAAACACACACAAAAAAGACACAAACAGACAGTTTTTGGACCGACAAATCCCCTTCCCCCTTCCATGCATACCAACACAGTGAACTCTCATCCAGTCACACGCAGTTTTTCCATCAGTCCAGACCATAATATTTGCCGCCCGACTGATACTCACAGCTGGCACGAGAAGTTTCTTGACCTCGTTGATGGCGCGCTGGAGTTTGATCTTGGCCCGGTTGTGTGTGTCCTCCACTGTGATGAGGACGTGGAGGTCCTCGCTGAGGTGCTCCCAGTTGGGCTTCCCTCGGTTCATCTCCTCCTGAAAAACATTTTAAAAAGCTCCGTTTGAATGCAGCACACAAGCTCGGCCCATTACCGGCACAGAGGGAACAGGATTTCACTATTCTTCTTGTTTGGCTCGGCTTTTGGACCGGCCTCAAACTACACACACACACACACACACACACACACACACAAACACACACTCACCCACTCACACTCAAGGCTCAAGGTTGTTCAATGCCGCCCTGGAAGCGTTATCAAACTCATGAAATAACCATATTGCTCTTCGGTGGTGACACAAGTTTGGTGTTGCATTTCCACGAAGGCACTCCTGCAAATCCCACCATTCTTCCCTTTTTTTTTATCTTATCTATTCCCTTCTTTTATCTCTCACTGACCTTTAATCAGAACTAGTGACGGACATATGGCCCATTAATTGATACACTTTTGGAGCTTGGTACCAATTCAGTGAGACACTGCTGCAGCTTTACTATTTTAAATTCAAGGAGAAATCATGTCTAAAATCAACCCCATCGTGGATCATCATACCTCATTCGGCATGAATAAAAACACAAATGCGTCTTAATTTTGTGAAATCTTGTGGTTGTTGTTGTGCGGCCTTAATGCTACTGTTGTATGGTGAATAGGCACGGTGTTTTAACAGTGTTGATTTTCTTCACAGAGATGGTAACTCTGGTACAGCTAGAAATCTGTGCACTGTCCCTGTCAAATACAATATTCTGGTGTTTATTAATAACAATTATAGCATTTAGTAAAAGTAAAAATACCAAATATTGACCCTGTTGCTGGTCGTGCTTGCTGGTCTCATGATTTCATATCACAAAACAGATGCACAAGGTTACTCTTGCAGTTGTCAGTTTTGGATAACTTTGTGTTCCAAATAGTGAGGAAAAAAATACCACACCCAAGCTGGATCTGCTGCTTTTCAGATTATTGTAATATTTTGTTTCTTTTGCAAGTTCACCAGAAAAATAAACAATTTGATGAAAGTCTGTTTAGTCTGTGGGAAGTTGTGACACATTGGTTTATTTTTTTAGGCACAATCACTTTCGGGGACTCGCGGGATGACATTGTCAGACTGAAATAACTCAGCAATTCTTGAATGGATTTTCATGAACTTTTGGTTTGACATTTAAACACATAACTCTGGTGATCCTGAACCTTTCCTCTTACCACCATTGGATCAATTAAAATGAAACACCTGCAAAATGTATGGCGCATAGTTAAAGTTAGAATGCTAATAATGGTTTCCATGGTAAACATTATGACGTGCTAGGCATATTATCGTATTAGCATTGTCATTGCTGACGTTCGCAATTAGCTCAAAGCACCGCTGTGCTCAAAAGGGAAAGCTGGACATTTGAGGACATATGCTTATGAGGAGAATATCAGTACCACTCTTATATCTATATATGAATGGGAGGCGACAGCCAGGAGACGGTTAGCTTAGCTGAGCATAAAGAACTGGAAATAGCTCACTTTGCTCGGTCCAATGGTTGCAAAATCCACCTACGAGCATCTCTAAAATCACCAATTAGAAAATCATATATTGTTTGTTTAATCCTCATAAACTTGTTGTGGTTTTATTGAGGGTTCAGCAGCCAGTATGTTTTTCCACAACTCCTTGTCAGATGGTGGAATAGCTTTGGAAACCCACTCCCCCACACCTTTCCAATGCCAGATGAGGCGGAGCTGTGTCCAATCACCGATAATTCGATATTCACACCCACTGCATGCTGTGATTGGCCAGCTCCGCTGATGTGAGCTGGGTTTGAATCTCTTTTTTTCTTTTATTATACAAATATTTCTGTCACTTTCAAGTGCAACACTGTGAATGTTTTTCCTGACAGACTGACACTGTGCAATAATCCCCGTATTATAACGATATTACATCTCATTGGCAGCTGGCTTTTCACTCCACCTTCGAGAGAGGTCGTTCGGAACAATTATAAACACTTTTAATTTCCATCGTGGGTTGGACATCGTAGGAACTTCCTCTGTTTGAGCATAATTTGACCTTTATGCACTGAAACTATTTCTTGGCAAGACGGAGTGACTTTCTAGCCAGAGCAGCTGTTTCCCCCCTTGTATCCAGTTGTCATGCTAAGCTAAGTTAAGCTCAGCATCTCCTCCTGATTGCATCTTCCTACTCAACAGTGAAAGGGGAGAATGAGTTGTGTCAATATGACTCTCGGCGGAAAGTAGAAACACATATTTCCCAAAATGTCGAGCCATTCCTTTAAGTAAAGCATCACATTGTATAGTCCGAACTATCATTTTAACCACAAAACTCATTCAAATGAAAAACAAGTGTTCGTCGTAGCCCAAGTTAAAACTGAAATCATGATCTTTTAACTCAGTATTGCATGCTGGGACATTCTATCCTCTGTCGATGTTTTGTCAAGTGAGATGTATCATTTTGAAAAACACCAAAAGTCAACATCTTTCTCCCTTCTCCCCCGTTGCCTCCCACTGTGTCTCTGTTTTCCTTCCTCTCTGTCTCTGTGTGTGTCTGTGTGTGTCTCGCTCTCTCTCTGAGGGGCGTGCGGGGTAGGGAATGTTCTGGTGAGAGAGAAACAAGGGGAGGGGGAGGAATGCTGGACTTGCTCCACCTGCCGTTTGGAAAGCTTGTGCCGACTCCGTCCAACAGCAGACACCAGGGGAGAGGAAGGGGGAACAGATGGACCGAACACCAGGACAGAAAAAACGACAACCAAAAACTCCTTTGGAGAGAAGGGTTGTTTGGATGGATGCGCAGATATATAGATAGAGTGATAGACAGACAGATGTTGGGACAGATGAGTGGATGTATAGATAGGAAGGTGGGCGGATGGACGGATGGCGATGTAGAGAAAGAGAGAGCGAGAGAGAGCGAGACCGATCTGTGTTTTCTGTGAATTAAGGACCATAAGCTAAAACAAGATGTTTGCATGTTTCATTCACATAGACGTCATATTCCTGCTGACTATTTTCCAAAGCAAATCATGATTATTTAACATTTCTGATTGCATCTTTCTCCGCCTGCAAGCTGCTTAGTTTCAAAGCTGCTGAAGGTCCTCTCAAACGCATCTGAACATCATGTCCTAATCAATGTGAGGAAGTAATGAAAGTTCACATAATGTTCAGCATGACGGAGCAATGTAATCAGATTTCAGACTTTGTAGACCATGCTAAAAATAATGTTAACCAATGGCTGACTCGATGTTGGGCAAAGTAAAATAAAAGCCATTTAAAGGAATAGTTTGACATTTTGTGAAATATGCTTATTCACTTTCGAACTAAAGGTATTAAAGTTTTCAGGAACATATTCGGGTGTCTGTTTTTCCTCATCTGTCAGAGTTGTTTAACCACTCAGAGACACCGTAAATGCAAATGGCTCCTCCAAAAATGATGGCATCTGATAATTAATAAACTACATCCAAAGATTCACTTTGCAACAAACAAAGTAAAGAATACAGAGATGCAGAATTTAAAGATTGTCGGAAAGTGATTGCAGAACAGATGGAATCAGGGATGATAGCAAAACAAATAATGTACGAAAGATTAGACAGCACTGATTGTTAATATTGTTCATTCATTAGCCCCATTTGGGATTAGCGCTATCCATTGGCCCACGTAATTAATTCAGTTTGTCGTGTATTGTGAATTTACCAACAAATAGAACAATGAAAACCATTTGGCCTCAGTGTGCAAGGTCCCTGTGTGTTTTCACAGATTTAAAAAACAAAGGCCTGAAGAGTTAGATGAAAAGATTGACCCCCACTGTCGTATCTGTACGATAAATATGAACAGTGGGAAACAGTGGCAACAAAATCGGCCTCGTTATCTCGTTCGTTTATATCGGCAACAAAACTTCAGTGTAAAAATGACACGTCGGGATTGAACCTTCGGTTATGTGTGGGATTATTTCTTTGACCTAAAACAAGACTTTGAGGATTTCGGACAGAGCGGGGCTCGCTGTTCCCCCAGGATTACGTGTTTATGCTGAGCGAAGCTAACTGTCTCGTGTCTGCAGCTTCATATTTAGCATACGCACACAAAAGTGTGCATCAGACTTCTCTTTTAAGTCCCGACACGACGGCAAGAATTGCAAACTAACTGTTACAGAGCCACATTAATGACCCCGACATTGGAAGCGTGCATCTTGTGTGTTCTTTTTACCTTCTTCTTGTCTCTCATGGAGCCCTTTCCTCGCACCATAATCTTGCATCCGGTCTCTGCCTCCAGTTGCTTGGCCGTCAGTCCACGCGGGCCCAGGATCCTCCCCACGAAGTTGAACTACACAAACGAGCAACAAAAGAAAAACACACACGACAGTGAAGTGCCTGAAGGAAGATGGACATATTTCACATCACATTCCCAGACTGTCTTTTTACAAAGTGTGTGTATTTGCATGTGCTGCGTGTCAGTGTTTGTGCATCTGTGATGTGTTACTAACAGAGACAAAAATAGCTCATTATACGGGTGCTGGCTGGTGCTGGCGGCATAACAGGACAGTGCCGTTCTCTTAACCTTATCTGTCAGTAAGACTGAGTGATTAACTAGACAGCTGCCCCTCTGTTAGTGTGCATGTGTGCGATTGTGTTTGTTTCCTCGCCACTATCCCTCCGTCTCTCGCAGCATTTGTCTACTTTTCTAACTCCACTTTAAGTTTGACCTAACGTTATCTTCAGTTGCGACATATTCGGTCCAGGCTCAGCGATGACCCCAGACTCTCTCTGCAGCACACAGCCGCAAATCCAGATAGAGGAACCGCTCTAAATTTAACCCTGATCTCAACCGTTTTCCAGTGTGTGTGTGTGTGTGTGTGTGTGTGTGTGTCCTGTTAGCCTCCTGTCATGTGAGTGAGGACAGCCTGTCATTGTATTCGGTGATTGGCGAGCTGATGCGCGGAGAAAATCATGTGAGCCATTCAAACCGGATCAACGCAACTCATATCGAAGCGCTTAACTGTACTTAAAGGTGAACTGGTCTCTTCACCGACTGCGGTGCACTTATTTTTATATTATTTACTTAATCTGAAAATCTATCTATCTTAAAATATTACTGTCAATTATAAACTTGTATCTTATTGGAATTGCACTACACTGGCCAAGGTTTATTATGGATCAGTTCTGAATCTAGATGACATCATTGGGTGTGAGCACAGATGATCTCAGAAAATGTAACGCTGTGATTAAAAGCCTCACCGATCCCCTGGCAGCCCCTTCGGTAACTAAGAGGAGATAAAGTGACCTGATAAAAGTAAACACAAACTCCTTCCAAAAGGTCAAAGGTCACGGATGCGTCCACTCACGTCGGGGTACTCTTTGACAGGCACGTAGAGCTTCTCCTGCAGCTGAGCCACGGGGCCGATGGCTTCGGGAAGCTCCTCCATGTCCCGCCCGTTGAACATGCCCCCGTTCACTGTGTCGTTGTACATGTCCTTGCGTACTCTGCCGATTTCTGGGAGACGGAAACAGAGAGAGGGAGTAAAGTTGTAAGTAAATTGAGCAGGATTAACCGAAGACGTCCATGAAAGTGTCAAGGAGCCAACGCAAGTGTCATGTTTCTTCAGACCGTCCATTTCTTAGGACGATGAGTCACGGTCACCAGGATTACGGGAGGCTCTGAGTGTGACAGCAGACAGACAATTAGACAGACAGGCAGGGGGGCAGGGAGACAGTGACTAGCATTCTGCACCACGATGTAGAATCTAACCACTGACTGCTTTGCAATCACGCCTCATCTATTACTGACAATTTCTCTCTTTCTATTTCTTTCCCCAACTGTGTTTCACACACACACACACACACACACACACACACACACACACACACACACACACACACACACACACACACACACACACACACACACAAACTGCTCCCCATTTCCAGTGTTTATGAAGTTTTACTGCAAAACTACAAAAATCTAATTTTTTTAAAAGCAACCCCATTTTCTTGATTTATCAATCAATCATCTGGTATATAAGATGGCAAAAAAAATTGACATCATCTAATGACAATGTTATAAACCACAGACAAGCACAATGGAGAAGATGTAACCACTGAATTGTTAGCATTTGGGCTTAAAAGTGACTAAACGATGACGTCCTTGGCTTAAGTTTGGTGCAGAAGCACCAACATAAATGAGACTGTTTGTCTGCCTGTCTGTTTGTTTAGTGTTGTCTCAATGACCAATGTTAGCCTTTGATGCCTTTGTAATGACACACTAGCACAGTAATAACTGACTACTGCACTACACAAACATATGCAGCACATACACACAGACACCCGGCTTGAACTCTCACACTCACACACACACACACACACACATTGCAGAATAACTGGCTCGAGGCACAAATATCATCTGACCTAAGCAGGCTGACAGGCATGTCTCCCTGCTCTGAGAGTGATAAGTCTGACCATAATAACTACCGTAGGATCCTATAATTAAAGCCACAGCTATACAGTGACAATGATGATCCTCTAATAACCCACTCTGACCTGCTACAGACCAAAAGTGACAATTAAAAAAACACACACATACACAAGAAATCTGCACAGCCAAGCAGGGTTTTTGTCACACTTTCGAAGAGAAACTGAGAAGTGAAAGAAGAACAAGAGACTTGAAGGAAGGAGAGATTAAAAAAAAAGGGGGGTGCTGTTGCAGGCCTTATCTTAACACTTCAACCTGTCATTGGTTTATATATAGATCGGACTCCACCGCAGTGTTTCCAAATATGCCACAAACATGCACTCTGACAGTGTGTGTGACTGGCAGGCTTTCTTATTACCCCGCACAAACTTTCTTTGGTGGTGCCGTGCCCTTGTCCACATTACTCAGGCAGAAGATACAGCCAGGCTGAAAACGAGCACGGTACAATGCCTTTCATTCTAACCGAGGGTGTCACATTATCGTGGGTGAGGGATGAATGTGCCCGGCTGTCAGTCTTCTACATGAACGCGACTGGAGATGTGAAGTTGACCCATTTGTCAGGCTGCAGAGGTCGTCTGGTCGAGGAACAACCTTGCTGCGTCATGAGACTTGTCACAGAGCACAAAGTCAGGACCGCCGTGATCCTGATGTGCAACAACAGCGGCGACAACAGGCCTCGGCAATTTGTAGGAACTTGACATTCAATCCAAAAAAAGGGTGCACTTTTTAAACATTTTCAATGCTTTCATTTTTTTAAAATTTGTTGTTGTTGTTGCAACGACAGGATGCCGGTCTTTCGTCTTTGTTTTGCGAGAATTGTTTGGAGATCAACAAGTGAAGTGCACTGATAAATTGTACAGGCAAGCATGTACGCAGCCTCTAATCAAACATTTTACATTTTACACAGGGACATGCTCTCTCGTTCCTGCTCAGGGATGGGCTGCAGCATTCACATAAGCCTGCGCATTAGGTCACTGGGAAAGACTAACAACTGTCTGTTTGTTCCCATCACCAACTGCCCGTCTCCCTCTCTCTCTCTCCATGTGTGTGTGTGCGTGTGTGTGTGTGTGTGTGCTCATCTGCTGCTCTCAACTAAATTAAAAATGTGACTTGAGGTAAAGGCACACATCCTATTCACACTTTCCTCTTTGAATTTACAACCACATATGCATGAAGGAATTTAGTGTCAAGCAACTCAAACACAATGTGTGTGTTTCATAACTCCTCATTAGCATAATCCAGTGTTTGATAGGATGACATTTGTTTCCTAGGAGGCCAGGGAGGAATTCACTCAGTAAAGTGAGCAATAATGGCGATGATCATTCAACTCTACGTGTCTTGTCAAGGGGGGAAATGATAATGTCCTCTGTGCCTAAAGTCTTTACTGACAGCAGTGGGATGAAACACCAAAGTTACCTTCATCCAGCAGCCGCTCCAGATGCGTAAAGATGCCGCTGAAGTTGGGCAGGGAGCTCATCACCTTCCTGTCGTTCATCAGCTGCATTAGGTAGTCCGGGTTGGACTTGGGTCTCTCCTTCACCTCTGTCTCCCCGACCATGGCTTTAAAGTGACCTAGCTGACGGTAGGTGATAAACTTGTGGGGGGAATTCACCAAAACACACACACAGAAGCACACTCACACACACACAGTCACACACGCGCGCGCGCGCCCGGACTAGCGATGCGAGGACCCTCAGGGGTTTCCACCGGCCGCTGACCCGCTGACCGCCTCTCCGTTTGGCTTTATCAGACTCAAATCTCCGCTGCGGTTAAAACAAGACTGTCCTTCGGTCAACGTTTTCGTCCGCGTGCCTTCTTTTTTCTCTTCCCCTCCTCCGGTGTGTCCAACTCTCTCCAGAGTTTGAAAAAAAGTTCCTCTTTTTTTTTGTTGTTGAGGGGAGTTTGTCTCTTTTTGAAGCTTCACGCGACACTTCAACAGACTCCACGCGCTTCTTTAACGGCTGTACAAAAAAAAGCCAACCATCAAAGTGTGGTCTCCTCCGCCCCGGCTGCTCCGCTAGTGTCCGCCCGGTGTGTCGGTATTCTGCAGCGGGTATCGACTCCCTATCATATGATTACAGTACAGCGGCAGCACGAGTGGGCTGTCAGGAGCGCGCCGCGCGTCGCCGCTATCTCAGGGGAGGAGGTTTGGTGCTCGTCCCCTCGCAGAGCCCCCGCCTCTCTCGCGCGCGTACAAGCACGCACGCACACACACAACGTACGCCCACAGTATAACAATAAAACAGCTCCACATATGTATGTACACCTGTTACTGTCCATCACCTGACCTGTGTGTGTGTGTGTGTGTGTGTGTGTGTGTGTGTGTGTGTGTGTGTGTGTGTGTGTCCAGGTGCCCTCGAATACTGATGATGAATTTTGAGGTATTTGTACAATAAAGTATTTAAATTGCATGCAACTTTAGCCTGTACTTCGGCTCAAAATATCACAACCTTCTACTTCGGTGAAAGTACTAATGCAACAGTTTAGAGACACAAGTTAAATCCTGCATAAGTAAAAATAGTACCATCAGCAAATTATATCAAAAGTAAAAGTACTGGTTCTGCTGAAAAATGACATCTGATATGGTTATATACTTAATTCATCAATGTACAAGCAGCAACTATTGCTGGTCAAGGTGGAGTTATAGTTTAACTATACTTATTTGAGGGGACTTTTTTTTACTGATTTGTGCTTTTATTCTGAAGTAATGCATACATTTACCTCCTTGGGCCTCTAAACATCCTTCAAACGCAACCCTTTGAGAAGTTTCAGAGAGGAATGAGTCTCATGTCATTAACATTAAGATCAGGAACCACCGGTTTAATCTTATATTTTATTTACATAAAATATCAATTGTACTTGTTAATTGACAAAACCACTTTCCCTTTAGACACGTTCAGTACATTTTGCTGATTCTTCTGCACTGTTACTTTAGAATTAAATGTATTTTTGCAGTGTGGTACTGGCACTTTTGACTTAACGGCTCCCAAAGCCTCTCGCTGCCGTTCACACAACGTGAAACTCCCCTCTCCTCTTCACACCCTCCACTTTTAGGGACTTTTGTCAAGGATCCTGAAATAATAAGAAGGTGCGATGTGTGAGGTTGTGCTCTCTGGGTGGCTGGAAGAGAAACGTTATTGCTGAAGGAACAGATAGGTGCTAGCGGCTAAACTTAACGTGCTGTAAATCACACACATATGCACACACACACACACAGGTATACACACACACATGCGTGCACGCACACACACACACACACACACACACACACACACACACACACAGAGGTCGAGACAACATGTGTGCCCATGCATGCCTTGACTTAAGCCTTTTGTCAGGCGCTACTGGCCTCCCACCTGGTTTCTCTCCTCTGTCCACTGTTATCCACAAAGTGTGGTTTTGCCTTGTAGGATTAAACTTATGTTTGCGGCAGGGTGGGATGCAGTGTGTGTGTGTGTGTGTGTGTGTGTGTGTGTGTGTGTGTGTGTGTGTGTGTGTGTGAGAGAGAGAGAGAGAGAGCGAGAGAGAGAGAGAGAGCGAGAGAGAGAGCAGCAGGAATTGTAACAGGGTAGCAGCAGTGTTGGTAATGGCTGGTCAGCTGGTATGGCGAGTATTCAGGGCGGGGGCAGTGCATTGTCCTCTCATAGCTCCAACAATGCCCCTCTGAGCATGGCCACACATCTACCAGTCACGGGCCTCTCTCACTCTCTCTCGCTCTCTCTCCCTCTCTCTCTCTCTCTGCCTCCGCTTTTCTTTCTGTCTGCCATATTTATTCAACCCATAGTGAAGTTTAGAGGGAGATGGGATACGCAGTATACCGTCCCTGACCTTTTGGCTGAAACCTCAAGGTCAACCTGTAGCTCAAGTTAATATTAGAGCACATGTTCATTATCACTTCAAATCATCCATCAACGCCTCAAATGTTACATGTATCCATCACTGCAGCTCCTTTATGCATAATTACAGCATTATAGTTATTTTTTGTCACTTTCTAAATGCAAAGCAATCTATTGCTGTGTCTACGGTGTATAGAGCAAAAATGCAAGTCGCTCTGGATAAAAGCGTCAGCTAAATGAAATGTAATGTATGTATCTCTTTCTTCTGAAACAATTGGTCATTTAATTGATTGGTTGACTGACTGATTTTGATAATTGATTTATCAAAAGTTGAATTGTTTGTCATTTAAAAACTGCTCAACATTCTCTGGTTTAAGCCTCTTAATTGTGAGGATTTGCTGCTTTTCTTTATTTTAAATGATTGTACATTTAAGATTTTGGTGACGTTAATTCTTTAACGCTGTAACAATTGGTTAAAAAATGTGTATTTAACTACTTTGATATTTAATTAGTCAAACACTCTGGTTCCAGCTTCGTGAATGTGAGGATTTGTTGCTTTTCTCTCTGCTTTTCTGTCTTAAATCATTATGAATTATATATGTTTGTATGTTTTGGACTGTTGGAAGGACAAAACAAGTCATATGAAGACATCACTTGTTGAGCTGTAACGATTATTCGATTAACAGAAAATAAATCGGCAACAAATTTGATCATCAATTAATCATTTATAGTAACTTATCAAGCAAAATAGTTCTGTTGGATATCATTTTAAATTGAATATTTTAGGGCTTTGGAGTGTTGGTCAGGCAAAAGAAGACATCTCAAGTTGTCACTTTAGATTCTCTCTGACTGAAATGGACATTTTTCATTGTTTTCTGACATTTTGCAGATCGGAAGTTAATCGATGAAGGAAATAGTTGGCAGACTAATTAATAGTGAAGATAGTAAGTAAGACTACTTTCTCTATCAAATAAATTATAATCAAAAATGATAAACAGATGAATAAATAATGAAAATAGTTTTATGTTGCTTTAAGTTGAAATATTGTTGCATTACAATTGTTTTATTTAATTATAAATCAAATATCTTTGGGTTTTGGTCTGTTGGTTGTACAAAACTGCCAAACCTGTGGTGATATTTTTTTTCACTCCTTTGCAACAATTAACTATATTTAATTATGATAGTAATCAACAAATCAGTGGGTGATGAAAATAATAGGTTTAACCACCGTGAATCCATTTTGTTTTCTCAACAATATTTGGAGGGAGGGTTCTGCTGCAGAAAGAGTCTCATCATCAGTACCGTAACAAACGGGTCTTATTAAGGAGTTCACATCATTACATATAAAAGGACTTCATTTCAACTGTCTCTGTGTTTCTTTTTCATTATAATCAAGCCAAAGTAATGCATTTTCTTCATCTTTACGGTTCCCAGCAGTGGGTGGGGGGCACTCCTGTTACATTATCATTGATGGAAAGACACCCTCTTGTGGACTCTTAATGTAACTGAGACCTTTCACAGTGGGAAGCCCAAAGTGTTCATGCATGCCAGCAAATTTGGCAATAACAAAGAGGAAGTTTGGGAGACAATTTGGAGTCAAAATAAATCACACCCAAAGAGTAGTTTAAAAGTTGAACAAAGCAGTGGGAATGTTCATGAGATCACACATCAGACTGTCATAAAGAAGAAAGGGAATCAGCTGGAAACCTCACTACATGTGAGAACACTGTTAGAGCTCTTTCATGGATTAGTCAGTATTGTTGTTGTTGTGTTTTCTCTTTATTACCTGCAGTCACCAACAGAGAGCAGCAGAATACAGAAGACACTCAGGATGCTGTCTGCAACGTGTTGCTGTCTCTTCAGGATGTGAAGAGATGTTGGCTCTGTGGGAGAAGCTTCAGTCTTTTTTGTGAGTAAGAATTGTTTGGAAAGAACATGAGATGGAAGGTTATATTCAGTGAATTGTTTATTTTAAAGGAAGTTTCTCCTCCAAATGCATTAGTATTAAACAAAAGTAGCTCTGTTGAGATGATGTTTTGGACTTAACAGTGTCGGCCATGACTAATAACCCCAACTGACATTGAAACCGGTGGTGGAAAGTAACTAATTAAGTTGATTTACTTAACTGTACTTGAGCTAACTGTATTTTACTTGAGTGTCTCAATCTTTCTGTAACGTTATACTTCTACTCCACTACATTCCAAAAGATAATATTGTACCATATAATATATAACATTTATTTTGATTAATGATACAAAATGTAATGAACACATAATGATTTCTGAATAATAGTTTTTGCTGATTCCAGCCGTCTGCATTCACTTGCAAGGCATGGAGGAGCATTTGCAGACGGCCTCTGTCCGGTATATCGAACCGCTTATCCTCAGCCTGCATGTGAAAACTCGGTCTGGAGAATGACTCATTGTACTGCACTCATCCAAAAGGCATGACTTCAAGACAGGCCTTGGAATAGGCCGATGGTAATGGTTTTCTTTGAATGGAAAGCATTCACACAGTTGTATTTTGATGTAATAATACTTATAGTTACCTCTAGTTTGACAGTTTCCTGAGAACATTTCAAGAGGCACAGATGCAAGCACAGAACCACCTGAGAAGCAAACTGAGTAACTTTGAAAAAATATTCAGCCGGTCTTTGGATGAACCATCTGTCAATCAAACTGTTGCTGAAGCCATTCGGGAGAAGAGCGTCTTCATGCCAGTCTTAATGACGAAATACTCTCTATTTCTGATGCTACTGCAGCTACGCTGACCTCATCAAGAGCCGCCATTGTTTGTTTTGAACTGACAGTCGTCGCGTCACAGCAACACCTATTCCACACCAACACCAACCCCTAAGCCACGCCCATCGCTGCCAGTAGCCTTTTAGGATGCCGATTGGTCTGGTCGCTGGCCGGACCAACACATATGTTGTGATATGGTTTACTAGAGGTTTTGGGCAGCGACTGCATCATTCCAGAGGGGTATTCAATGTAAAAATGTAAACTGAAATCTTTAATTTATGATGTTTCATCTTCACACATATATTGATGTTTCAATCTCTGCAAAGATCTCTGAAGTTTTACCTTTTCTTACAACACTAACATTATACAAATAGACCTTGTGGTTGCAGAGATACACTTCATTTTGGGCGTGCCATTTCGGAGCCGGGGTCTGAGCCAGAGGGGTTTAAGAGGAGTAAGTGATCTGAATACTGATGAACGCTGCCCGAAGCTTACACTTTGAGCTCATATTATATAACCAGAGATATATTAGATTTTTTTTCTTGATATACTATTGTCAAGTACTGCATGTAACATTTTTAAGGTGATTTTCTACTTTTCACTAGACTACATTTAGATAACAACCATACTACTATTTACTTTGCCTTCAATATGTATACAACAAAACTGCTATAGATTAATCTACTGATACAGTACATAATATAAGTTTTTAAAATAGTCACAATTAGCTCCTTCTCAACCAGTTACAACATAAAATGCTGTTTTCTTGTTAAAGCAAAAAAAGTTTTGGGTATATTTGCTGAAAATACTTGTGTACTTTTACTCAAGTGAGGGCTTTTTAATGCAGGACTTTCACTTAGCTTAAATAAAGGACCTGATTACTTCTTCCACCACCGTTTGTCCCTCAAGTGATTCCTAATTTTACTCAAAATCTGCCTTTTTCATCCCCTTCAGACTGTTTCTTTCTCCTGTTTGTCCTCCTTTCTCTGTCTTTGTGTGTCTCTGTCTCCATGACGCCAGTCCTGCCGCAGGACATCACCTGCTCACCTGGCTGAGGGGCTCATGCTAATCTAAAGCCGATTAGGCTTCTTATCTACTCAGCGCTGGTTATGTGCTTTGGTCCAACAAAAATACCGCGCAGAGTTGGCCTCTTTACCTTTCCTGCTGACTCTCCACAGCCCCCCATCTGCTCTGACTAAACCCCACTGGCTTTGATATCACGGCTCCTGGTGTGTGGGGTTAGCAGTAAATGTGGATCTCAGTTCAGATCTACAATGTTTACAGCGGACTGTGCTTCAAGAGAATGGAGGAACAGCACCTTACTGGTTGCTATTGATCGATATATGGGCTGAAGGGATCAAAGGATTTGTAACTTGCACCCTCTGAGGTCAAAAATCATTTTAGAGCTGATTTAAGGCAGAAAAATATCAAGTTGTGCATGAAATCAATAAATTTTTTTCAAGAAAAGTCACGTGCAAACACATGTGCAGACTCTATTTTGTTGGTGAAAGCATCTGGTGTTCACCCCCCTTCCTTACATTGGACATGTGAAGAATCATCCGATGTCCATGTGAAAGCAGTAATGCCATAATTACCCTTATCCTGTCGCCTTAATCAGGAACCCTGCGGCACACACAGCCTGCCTCCTGATCTCAGGTTTGTGTGACTCAAGGTCGAGGCAACACAACGTCCTTATTTCACTATTAAATCACATCTCTAAAATTCTTTATTCGTTTTTTTTTTTTTTCCAATCAGGATAATCTCTTCTTCTACAAAAACACACAAAGCCAAAAAATAAAATGGAAAAAAAACAACTTTACACAGATTTAAATAAAAGATTTTTGCTTAATTACAATATATTTCTTTAAAAAAAAGTGAAATTTTGTCATCCTTTCTACACTATGTACAAAGACAGCAACCCAGTGTTGGAATATACATACATGTGTGTCAATATACAGATACTGAATGTACAAGGGAAACACCAAAGAGGATCTGAGATTACAGTACAGGGGTCAGGAGCCAAGATTTAGCTGCCAATTTCAGTCGTCCTCCACAGGTTAGGAGTCGTCCCTGCTTCTCTACGGGGCTCAAATCCACGTTCCAATGCCTCACTCTTCGACCTTGTGCCGCAACATTCATGCAAAATTCATGCCGATTCATTCAATTCATAATTTGGCTCCATCTCAGGAGATTATCCAGTCTTCATTGTGGACAACAGTGGACTGGAGTATAAAAAGAGCTGCATGTGGGGTTTAATTTGTTTGCTTTGCCTATCAACAGTATCAGCTACAAGCTGGTCTACAAGTACTATAGACCGGTCAACAAAAACATTGCGTTTTTTGTGTGCTGTAAGTATCTTCCATCTGCACCTCTGGCTTCCAAGAGAGGAAGAGGGGCAACAATACAACGGGAACAAAATTACATGTTTACTTGTGATTGCAAAGCATCTGACATTTATCAATACACATCACATATTACTTATCTTTTTTTTTTTTTTTTTTTTAAGATCCAAACCCCACCGAGTGTTGGAAACCAAAACAGTTAATCTCTTTTAAAAGTATGCTGTAAAGAAAAGATGAGATGGATTCGAATGGTTGAGGGGGAAAAACCAAAATGACAAAACCATAACATAACTCACCCTACACATTATCTCTCGCTATCTGTGAATATACAGCTTAGAATTATTTATGCAAGGAGTCCATTTGAAAGGAGTCCATTCACCGCTGAATATGTGTCTGTGTGTGTGTGTGTGTGTGTGTGTGTGTGTGTGTGTGTGTGTGTGTCTCTTTCTGTCTGTGTGTGTGTGTGTCTACATAATAAGTGTAGGTAAAAAAAAATGTAGTAATCTCACACGTCCCCTTCCTCTCCTCTTCAGGTGGGAGTGATGTTAGTTTTTGCAGGAGGGGTTAGCTCAGCTTACTGTGGCGACCGCTGCCTCACCCCCCTCCTCCACCTTGGTGCCTTTACCCATGGACTTCATTTTGTCCATGATGTCGGTGAACGTCTCCTTCACCGTCTTCTCCAGGATCCAGCCCTCGCTCTCGCTCTCGGGGTCCTCCGGGTTAGCCAGCGTGGACAGGGAGCTGTCGATGTACTGCAGGCCGATGGTCACGCCGACCTGCAGCGGACAGGAACGCATATCAGATAAACCTGTCATCTTCCAATGAGGGTGATCAATAAAGGTATGTCTCTGAGTCTGGTTTGCAACCTCACAATATAAAAAGCAGAAGAAGGGAACTCCAAATTGTTAACTGCGTATGTCAATGGAAAAAAATAAACTGCAAGAGATGAATAATAATCTATGTTAATGTTCTTAAAAGTTAACATTAAAAGCTGTTTTAGCATCATGATTATAACTAATACAAGTTTTTAATAAGAGCTGCAACGATTTGTCGATTAATAATTGATCTGAGGAAAATAAATTGGCAATTATTTTGATAATCGATGCCCAACCTGTATCCAGCTTCTCAAATGTAATAAGGTACTGCTTTTGTTATTAGAACAAAATGAATATGTTTGGACTTTGGACTGTTCGTCAGACAATACAAGACATTTGATGCCATCAACAGCTTGGGCTCGACTGAAATGTAATGGTACTTTTTCCATTATTTTCTTAAGCTTGTCGACAAATCCATTAATCAAGAACTAAATAAACAGATTAATTCTTCTTCTGTTTTTTTTTTATATTAGTGCAATGTAACACTAAAAGATAGAACAAATTAGATGACAACATGTACAGACGTCAACAAGAGGACGAAGAAAAAAAAGAGGTTAAGACACAAATTAATGTATTGTATTCGTATATCCATGCGCATGCGTGAAAGCATTGTAAGTGTTTTGTGTGTGTGTGTGTGTGTGTGTGTGTGTGTGAGCGTTGAAAGTGAAATGTGTTCAAAATGTTGAAACTAAAATAAAAACGTTTATACTGTATATTGATATTATAAATGTCGCCTTTATCATAAGAAATGTTAAGACCTAATTTTAGCCTGATGACTTCAGATCAAAGAGCGCACGCACCAGGAAGTGGGTCTATCCTTTTCACCTGCCTTAGATTAACCCATTACTCCATCTCTGAGCCCACTATCTGTGTCAGAGACGCTTGCATAACTCTTAATTCCGACATCCCTCTGACCGTGCGTCAGCCTCCAGGGTGTCGCCTAAACCTAAAGAGTTTTTAGAGCCAAGGTTCGCCTGCCGAATTTTTGGGACAGAGGTGTTATCTGGGTGCTTTTCTGTCGGCTTGAGGTGATACCGGGACTCACTGACGATCACAGGCTTTAAGGATTTATCAGTACATGTTTGGCCCTGTTCTGTGTAATGGCGCTCAGCTTCTTGGACCTTAAACAACAACAACAACAACAACAACAGATGTTGGCACTGGAGGTTTAGGGGAAAGGTGACAAGAGGTGAGGTGATATTTGGCTGCTCGAGTGTTCAGGTAGAAAGTAGCTAAGATGGTGAAGGTTTGTCCATTCTAAAGATGGTGCAGGGTTACCAATAGGAAAAGAGGATAGAGTTGTTAAAGAAGCAGTAAGTGTATAATAAATATATATATATATAGATGATAGCAGGGGCGGAGTGGGAAAAGGAGGGAAGAGGAAAGGAGGGAGGTGACGGAGGGCAGATGTGCCAACTGGGTCAAGGCTTTGCACTTTGGTGCACAAGCTCTTCACATCACCTCCCTGGCTTTAATGGACCAGAGCGATTTAATTAAATGATTATTTCTTCACTGTGGAGAAGGTTGACACTCAAAGTGTTCACTTTCATCAACTGATGGAGGAGAGTTTCCCTGAGGTCACTTTAAATCTGAGTTTAAAAGAGCAGTTCGCCCCGATACCAAAAAATAAAACTGCAGTTCTCTTTATCATCCTAGATTGCTTTGAGGTGAGGTAGTTTTGGAGATATTGGCCTTCTCTCAAATACCAATATGTAACATACACAAGAGTGATGAGGAAACCTCCAGCACATACACACTACTAATTCACTTTTCATTTAGGTATATTTAGGTATCCAGCATGTGTCCAGCAGTTAAACTGTTGAAGGGATTATGAAGATATTTGTATATTCACAACAGATGTTGACAAGGAAATGTACCTTTTTTTTCAAATGTAAAAGGCACATCAAAAAGAAGTATGTTCCTATTTGTCTTAAAACACCCTTTCACATGTTATAACAAAGTGACAGTTTGGGACTGTGTGGGACAGAGTGGTTCAGTCCTGGAAGGTTTAATAGAAAAGCTAAGGGAAGTGTTTAAAAAAAAAAAATCAGAGGTAGGGTAATTAACCAGACACCTTTGTCAAACCAACCAGTTGGTCGTTCTCCTTTAAGTCTTTTCTCTTGTAAAATGTATAAACATACATTTCTAAATTCTTACTTTATTCTCTGAATTTATACAAAAAAAAGAAAAAGATAATATCTATAAAGCAAATAGGATATACAATGTAATAATAGATAATATAATATCGAAAAATAAAATATTTTTAAAGTCTAGTTAGTTTTAAAAGTTTTAAAGTCAGTAGAATAATCTAAAATATAAGAAACTCAAATACATGTGGCTTGTACTCGAATATATTAATCAAATAAATAAATCGCTTGGCCCTAATCCTCTCCCATACATCTTTGTGTCTTTGAGGTTAGAATGGAAAAACATCCACTGCATGTTTCCTAATGGGCCCAATTCGCCTTGGTTGGAACACCACAATGAGGCGAAGAAGTCGCACTATAAAACTTCAACAACTTGACAGAAATGTAAAACGTATGCTCTAAAAAGGTGTTTTTAAACTGTATTTTTTTCCTGAGTTACCAGAGTAAATAATCTGGTTGGTTAACGTGCAGTGTGATTATCTTCTAAGTGATGGTGTAGGTATTCTACTAAAAACGTAACATGATGGAGTAAACATTGTTCTCTCACTGAACAGTTTGGTGTGAGGTACAAACGGATCACATGTACGTGAATATCTGTGTTGGTGCATCTCTGGCCCTGACCTCCAGGATAGTGACCAGCACCACCAGCAATCCGATGGTGTTCATCAGGCCTCCGTAGTAGGACACCATGGAGTCGCGGCAGCCGTGCTTCCACACGTTGAGCTCCTCCGTGTAGTGGTCGTAGCTGTAGTACGCAGAGTTGTTGGTCATCTGGAGCTGGATGCAGGGTCTGGGGGAGCTGGGGTTACAGCAGCTGAACGGGACTCCATCCATCAGATACTGGCCGTCCACGTTGCTCCCAATGCGGCTAAGAGGATGAGGCAGAGTGTCACGTTAATATCACGCTAGGGGGAGTTTGGAGGTGAAAGTGAGATGGGATTTAAGGTCAAGAACTATATTTGTAATATGTGTGGGCTAAAATTAGTTGATCTATCACTAACTGGGACTTACGCTAAAATAACTGGAAGGTTTGATGTTTATTGTGGCCGAGCTTTGTGATTTTCATCTGTTCAGTTACTGAATGCAATCAAATTTAACCAAATTCTGGTAACAAGCTAATTAATGAAGTGTTTCTTCAAGTGTTTCCTCAACAATAAACAATTAAAACATCAATCAAATATTTTAAGCTTCACAAAGGTTGCATTATTGCAGACTGCTTTTATTGTGTTAATTCTTCATTTGGGTTCTTTTTCTTGTTGTGTTTGTCAAGAGCTACTCCAGTATTAATCAAACATCATTGATTAATACGGATCCATCTCTATCACACAGTCCTACAGGTCAGACAAGCACAACACGGGTGAAATCAAACTTTACTTAGAAGGCTTGACCCAAATTGGGTCACCTGTGATAGATTGATGGTAGTAAGTCAATGGAAAGACGCGTATGATTGGATTACTGAGACTGGAGAAGGTCAGATATGGACATAGGATTTCTAAAAACGACAGCACCTGATTACCCAAAATAATGTAACGTAATAATAATAATGTAATGTAAATAACTTCGATCAATACGACAGAAATAACAGGAAATACTACATTATATGGGAGACATTCTGGGTTCTAATCAGGACATTATGACTTGGAAAGATGGCTGTACTGATATTTAAGGAAGGATTTGAAAATCTTTAAAACGAGCCGTAAAGAAAGGCCTTTTCCATGAATACTGTTCTGCAATGGCATCGCATGAGTGTTTCGCCAGTTCTCTCCATACGTTACAGCCCAGTATTATTGCAATCAGACGGCCAGTGTTTACACTGAGTTTAAAATCCCAGCTTCAAATTGTTTTATTGTGCGGTGGTGTCCCTGGCGTGTTGCCAGGTCTTCTGCTGATTGGACAAGACACTGATTCTTGAAGGACATGGACGCTGTAATCCTTGAGATTAAACGCTACCTACGTGCCAACGCTAAAGAGTATCCTCTCCTTGTATTGTCCTCACAAAATGACCTGCTACGTGTGGTGTAGATATGAGCAGGTTGTAACAAAGAGGCCAAGTATGACTGGACTGGAACAATGCACTTATAATCCTGCTCGTGCCTTTTTGACCTTGTGCATTTTTTTCTGCTCCTAATCACCTCCTCGAGTCCCTCCTCCTCGACTTTATCCATAAAACTGCCTAGTAACCTCTTGATGCTCTCACCGTTTCTGTAACGATAATCCCGATTGGATGAAAGTGAATAATACACCTGCCCTGACTTTCCTTCACCTCAAATCCACTTACGCTGAACTTAAACTATGGAGACACGACCCCTCAAGGACCCCCACCTCATCGGGCCCCACCTTGAAACCCTCAATGACAACTTCCACATCACCGCCACACATTCATCTCTACAAAGTTACTCATAGGGGAATTGAGTTTCGATTTCTCATCACTTACTCTTTGACTTCCTTCGCGCTGAAGTCCAGGTAGCGGTTGCTAACCCACTGAATCTCAAACCAATCTCTGTAGTTTTTGTTTCCGCAGCAACGAAACTCCATCTGCATCAGGTCCAGGGTCCTCTTCATGTAGCAGCGTCCCGGCGTGTCCGTGTCCTTGTAGAACTTCATGCTGTTCTTCAGCCCCTCAGCCAGGGTGAACTGCAGAGGGATCCTCATCAAGAAACACAGCACGGCCGTCGCCAGCAGCAGGCCGTTGAACCCCACGCAGACCAACAAAAAGCCCTTCAACATGGGCTTCCACTTCACAAACTTGCTAGGGTCCAGCGAGTCGTAGCAGACTTTGCCTCCAAAGCCGTTGATGCCGCAGGCCAGTAGACCCATAAGTATGAGCAGGTTGGGCAGGAAGTGGCTCTCGTTGTTGTCCATAAGTTCTGAGCGCTTCCGCAGCTCGATCTTAAAGAACAGGCCCATGCTGAAGACCAGCACGCCGGCCATCACGGCGAACCAGTACATAAACCAGACCGTCTGAGCGAGCTTCACTCGCTTCTTCATGTCAAACTTGACCAACATCAACGCCATTGTTCAACCGGAGATTTGTCCTCGCCCGAGAAGAAGAGAGTCGACTGATGATCTAGAGCGGATGATCTAGACCTGCAGGTCCTTGCTTCCCGGTCTGTTTGCAATCAGAGTCGCCTCTGGCTGGTCCAACGGCACAGGAGAGTCAGCTCAGCCTGTGATCCATCCCACAGCGAAACAGCAGAGAAGAAGAACCCAGGAGGACCCGGGGGTAGCGCAGGAGTGTTATTTCTTGAAAACTATCTCCTCTCCCATTGTGACAGAAAGGTAAAGTTTCACAAGGCTCGATTTGCCCCAACTTGCACCGTTTTTTTCCTTCCGTAACACACAGGTGAGGCTAATCGTGATGTTTCGTTCTCCAGGAGAGGCGGAGGATTGCCGAGGATCCTCATGATTAAACTCAAAGTTGCAGTACGTCATGCTAAGTCCCTGTAAGCAGGCCTGATCCAATTTGCAGAAATCCCTCCACACAAGATGAGCCTGATTGTAAGCCGCTGCCAGGGGCCATAATTGGTTTGAGCGTTCACGTGGTCACGGCCGCCTTGATCGAACGCATCAGGAGCTGCAACGGCATCAGCTGATAGATTGACAGAGACCACGGAGATGACAGTGGAGCTAATAATGGAACGTACTCATTCACAGGCTCCACACAAACCGGATGTCTTCACAATGGAGGGAGTCAAACCCCAGTAACCCATTCACAGAGACAAAAGAGCTTCCAGGCTGAATGTGTGATTCTTTCATTTAGAATGACACAAAACCCGAGAACACATCGGAATGGAGGAAAACACACACATCAAGAAACACGCACATGAGATAGTATAGAAAATGTCATCTTACAAGCTAATGAATGCATTTATTTGCTCCCATTTATTGTCTTTTTCTCACTTGTTTTCTTGGCAGTTAGAATCAAGTCTGTGTTCGGCAGTTTCATTCTTGGCAAATTCTGTGAGCGGCTTCTACCCCACTGCCTCAAACTTTCACGGTGGCTGGACTTATTGTAATGAATGCATAGCTCCCTCTTTCATTTGCTTTACAAGGCATGTTGGGTTTTTTAATCATGTGTTTTGTTGAGGTCTATCCTCAGTTACTTAAAGTAAACACTTTCCTCTTTATTGCACATTATACTGCGATGCATTTAGAGTGTAAGAAGTGACCTTTATCTCCAGTTTACACTTCATAAACGAGCCAAATCTGCTTACCGCTACATTGCATCACTGTTACTGCATGATATGTTTTCTAAATGTCATGCTTTCTTTTGTCTCTATATTTTTCTTTTGTCTACTATTTTCATCTTATGTTGCCTTTTAATTGAAAATAAATTGAAAATAATTTAAGCCATTTGGTCCATCTTATTTAATATTGATGTTTTTAGCATTTATGGGTAGGACAAACTTTTAATAAATGTTTTTAACACATCGTACTGTAGTTTTATGAAGATATATAATTTTAAATGTTAAATTCATAGTATTTATGCACAATTATAACTTCCCCGAAAACTGTGTTTTACTATATTGTAGTATATTGTATATTGATTGACTCCAGGACTTAGTTACAAATACATCAATTAACATTTATATCTGCTTGCAACTACATTTCTGAAACTTTAAATACTGCTCATGAATGCTAATTGAGAGGGTTGAAGTAAAGTGTTGCCAAGTTGACCAACTTTAGTAAAGAGGATAATGACTATTTAGCCTTTGTATTGTTTTATATTGTCCTGTTTATTAAATTGTGTTGTCGACATTAAAAATGGATTAAACATGTGAAATGGTATCGTTTATTTTGTAGTACCCTTTAAAATTGTATTAAGTACATTCTGGATGTGCTTTATATTAATATGTGCTGTTTTCTCATTAGAAGATGAAGCAAAACATCATCAATAGGAAACAACAGAAGCAAACGAGCATGTTATTGAGCAGGAAGCCTTTTTGTTTGTGTTACATTTCAATATCTAAACATTACCTTTTTGAGTTGCTTTCTGTAAGTAAGTGGCACTCGGGGCCGGGGGTGCAGCGGTATAAAGGCACAAAATTTCAGCAAGAGGATCATTATGTTCTTTATTCATCTCAGTTTACGTAAATCCACCGTAATGGAGGGCGATTATGCAGCACTGTATGAGAGCACTTTATAGCTGTTATGCTAAAAACAGTTAGAAAGGTCCTTTTGATTATTCTGTAGATGTATTAGACGAAAGATTGCAGGGGTTTTGATATTTGGACAAAAGGAAACAGAAAAGTACTTCTGCATTTAAAGGTGCTTTGTAACCCTCACAGTGACTCACATTTCCTCCTTTTAATAGTACAAAGCTCCTGACAGACGGTAATGGTCCATTCATTGAGCCAGAACTAAATTGTTTTTTAATGATGACTTCTGCTTTTGACCGTAACCACAGTGATGTCTGTAAGGCGGGATCAACAGGAGAGGAACAGTCTTACAAATATTGAGTACTCAGAAACTAAACCCTGCTGATGGAACCGGCCTGGAACCGGTCCTGCCTGCTGCCATAGCCCTGCTGATGCCCCCCCCCTCCTCTCTACCTCCTTCTGCTTCATGGATCAAGGTTATCTGGATCATGGACCATGCCTACTACTCATATGAATAATTTCGTTCATATTCATGTAATGTGCTGTAACTCACACATGACATCTATTGCTTCTGTCCATCCTCCTCTGTTGCTCTCCCTCAGGTTTCTTCCCCTTTTTTCCCTGTGAAAGGGTTTTAACTATCTCTTTTGGGGGAGTTTTTCCTGATCCGATGTGAGGTCCCGGGACAGGGATGTTATGTGTACAAATTGTAAAGCCCTCCGAGGCAAACTTGTATTTGTGATGTTGGGCTATACAAAATAAACTGAATTGAATTACAACCCAAACTAAATCTGACTTTTGAGAATGATAATAGATACATCATCAGATTTTTAAAGCAAAATACCAAATTACGAGGTGAATTTCTGCTTCTCTTTGTCTGATGTGGGAGTAAACTAAATATCTTTAGGTGTTGGACTGTAGGTCAGATGAATCGACAAGTTGTTAGCTTGGGCTATTTTCTGACATTTTATATTGACTACATTTAAAATTTAGATAATAAATCAAGAAATGAATGGAAAAATATACTGTTAGTTGTATCCCTAGCTAACTACACTTAGTTGCCCATTTATCAGCTGCATTTATTTAGCCTGCCCTTATGGGGTGGACATAATAGAAACACCCATCAGTATATTGCAAATGAACCAAGAGGACAACAAAACACCGCTTAAGTGTACTAATACAATTGTGCTTTGTCTTTTTAAAGAAATGTACTATGCAGAAGATTTGAAATGTATCTTTTATTATGCAATTTATTGTTACTTATATGCCACCATATTTCTACAGTAGCTCAGAATGGAGAAGCCACACACTGGCTCTAGAGTCTCAAGTTTTTGCGTCAGCCAAGGAGAAGTTTCAGTTAATGAGATATAAAACACATCGCACACACTGCACCTTTAAATCAAATATTAAGAGTCAAGTTTGTTCCGTGGAAAGTCTTCTTTCACTGCTGTTTTTAAGAGTTTTGCATATTGCCCTGTAGCTTTTGTCCGTCATGCATGAGCAGAAGAATAAAAGCCTTCAATACTCCAAAACAGAGTTTAATCTCAACGAAAGAGTGGATGCAACATCTCTGCTGAGGTGCAGGTGGATTTATTGTATTATCTTAGTGCAACTTTAACAAACAACTTCAGCAGCATAAATAAAACTGATCAGCAACTGATCTTTGTGAAATAACATGAAAACCCTCGTCTGTATTCGGAAAACATTTCATACGATGGCTTGATTGACATGTTACTTTCTGCAAATAACACAGGTTTAAGATGTCATTCTAGAGGTCCCAGTTGGTTATCCTGTCCGCTTCTGGAATGACAGACCAGTTTGGGGAGTGTGTTCCTGCAGCGAGCCAGTTGAAGTCATCCACCTGGCTCCAATTGTTTCGGTCCTGGTCCAAGCCAGACACACCAAAGTCCTCCTCCAGGGTGGGATACGACCAGGAGAACGGGGCGAAGCTCACTCCATGACAGTCCTCTATGATGGCCCGGCTGGTGACGTGCAGATACACCCTCGTGTCTGTGGTGTTGTGGGTACGCAGCTGCTGGCAAGAGATGGCCAGAGTACTGTTTATGCAGTGGTCAATGAATACCGAACTGGACACGGGCCCACACAGGATCTCACAGTTGTCGATGTGTTTCAGGTGCAGCGTGCTGGGGGACCCGAACAGGCGGACCTTGCAGTTAGTCAGGTGGGTCAACAGCACGTCTCGTTTCTGGATCTCCTCAGCAGTCTTCGTCAGACACACCCCGTCCATGTTGGAGAAGCTGCACTGCTCAGACTCCGCGGCTCCATCCACCTTGGCGCCGCCAGAATCCGCAGGTGCGCCGGCATCAGATGGAGGTGGAGGTGCATCTGCAGCAGAGGCTTTATCGGTTGCTTTGGCGCGAGCTCGAAAGGCAAACTTCTTCCTGGGCAGGGCCTCCTCTCTGGCCTCGGCGAGGGAGGACTGGAGCTTCTGGAGAGCGGCCTGGGCTTTCCTCAGTTCGTACTGCGTCAGAAACAACGTGCTGTCGTTCAGAAACTTCTGCAGCTGGAGCGTTTTGGCCGTCGCCTCCTCCAGCCGTTGAGCCACCGTGGCCCGGTCGGCTCCGGAGCAGCTGGACAGCAGCTCCTCGATGGACGCCCGCTCCGCGTTGAAAGAGCTGCTAAAGTACTCGCCCTGTTCCTCCGCGACAGACTTGCTCTCCTTGGCTTCCTTCCTCCGCTCGGCGTCCTCCGCCCTCGCCTGGTGCCGCTTCTGGAGTCGCTCTTGTATCGTGGCGGCACCGCTTTCGCCCGCAAACCCGGTTTCCTGGCTAATTTCAGGCATCGCAGCCATGTTGTCACACGATCAGTTGTTGCGGAAGTGAATTGTCCCACTTTCTTCTTCTTCTTGTTTTTTAACGGCAGCTTGCATTCTTTTTCACTTTCTTCTTCGTGGCTAGGGCGTGTCTGGATTAAAGGCGTTTACCGCCACCTATTGTACCGGGAATGTACATTATTATGGAAAAACAAACAAAACCTACAATCTATTTAGATTTTAGGAAGATACCTTGATTTTGTTTTATGTTTAAATGTTTTACTTTTCAGGGTTACAAAGTAAACAAATAAAACATTTAAAAAATAAAGATGTAAAATGTATTTGTTGAGGCACCTGTCTTAAATTACACTTAATACAAATAAATGTACAATCAAATGCATTGTCAAACCATCAACATTGCTAGTAGGCTGAAGCAGGCTTGTGTATGTGCATGCATGACCAGGTACCAGCATATTTACATAAGTACTGAGCACAGCTTTAACTCTTTTGGATATAAAACGTCTGAGTGTGTCACAGCAGTCTTAGTTGTTATTGTGATTTTTTTTAATTACTTTGTGTTTTTTTACACATATTTTGTGTTTAGTGCAAGGCTATTTATCGATATATTTTGTAGTTTTATTTCTAATGTTTTTCTGGAAGTGTGTTATGTGTATTTTGTTTATTTTAAATCAAATAAAAACACACAAAAATATAATAAATAACTTTTTCTTTAATCCTTGACATGCATTTTTTATACAACTTGTTTACACCTGCAATTGTATTTATTACAGTATTACATAATCCCACATTTCATATTTGTTTATAACAGTGGTATTTATATACAGTGTGTGGTCGCATATCACTGGGAGAACAACATATATTAATATAATAAATAAAAATAGGCTAATGTGAGTGGGCTTTGTCAAATTTTCAAAACACAACAGCAAACTGAGCGTTGCATTCACTTTTATTTATATCCGAGTACAATATATGTGGATTAGTAGGTGACTAGGCAGCACTTATGGTAATATGGTCATACCTGAGCAACGTCAAGGTGTGGCATATATCAGAGGCCCGCCCTCTACCGTTGATAATGATTAGGTTCAATAACATTTATCTGCTATTCAATAGAGCAGATAAACATCTTATCATATATTGAATTAACATGAAAAATATGCGTCTAATAATTACTTGTCTTTGTTTTTTATAATTCCATTAATATTTAGCGACTCGGATGTCACCGTTGTGGACTGATGATTTGGGTTGCCTTGTTCTGTGCACTACCCCAACAACCCGTGCGGTGATGGCGAGGAAACCCCGTTGACAAGGCACTGCTTTTTCATGACGGTGAGTTTCCCTTTGAGTGTATTATAATTTTGTGATAAAAATTTCAAGGAAAAAACACACACAACCTCCTTCCTCCCTTCCTTCAGGGAGGGAAGAGAGTTTGAGCGGAGAGAAAAATCTATCCGAGACAGAACAGGGACAGTGAGAAAAAATATATGAGTGGGAGAGGGAGAAGGAGGAGGAGGAGAAGGAGGGGGGAGCAAATTAAAAGTTGCCAAATGGAGATATTGGGTTTCAAGAGGAGTGAGACAGGAGTAAAGGGTTTGCCTCTTTGAGTCGTCTTTATGTTGTGCTAATCGGGATAACTATGTATGGGCTCGGCACGGTTTTAGTCCTCTGGCATTTTCGCTGAATTCCACCCGACGTTTTCCAAAATAGGCGTCGTCGACATCGCGGCTAGCTAACCAGAACAGGCCGGTGTTTTTATCGCTAAAAAAAATAATTGCCGCGTACCGTCCAGGTTCGGCGAGCCACCCGACCAGAACACCGGGCTGCGACGCTATCTCTTCCGTCCCCCCGGCGCCGATTGAGACGCGTCGGTTTCGGCATATCGATACAAAATGTGACGTTTTTTCATGCTGGCAGATGGAGCCGCATAGAGAGGACAAATGAAAGCCTCCCCAACAAGAGAAAGAAAGATCACGTCAGCGACAGGCTGGACGACGGGCGTTTTTGTGCTGCTTGAATGCGATTATGATACCGTCGGTTCAGTCTATTTTGGGATGTAAAACGTCGGAGCTGTGCATTAGCTGGCTCACTAAACCAACGGCTGCACCGGGCGGCTCCAGTAGCGGGGCGACGGCGGGGACTAACTTTAGCTCTCTCTGCGTCGGAGGGCGGATTTCGGGGACCGAATTTGAGCTAGAAATTAAACAAACTGTTCAAATTTATCGGAAAGGTTGTCTGAATTTGGACAACTGCGATCACAAATGAGCGATCAATCTGCAAATCCAGTGTTTTGTTTTTTCCCCTGCTACTTAAAACGCCATTTTCTTTTCTCAGCTCTGTCGTCTTTTTTTTATTTTGTATCGAGCTAACGGTGGAATTTGTATTTAAATACGACGTGTTCAACTCGTAAACGTTGGTTTGGTGGCCGCTGGATTACTGCGAGGAAAGAATAATCGTATTTTACATAAACAGCTCGCATATGAAGCTTTTTTTTTGTGTGAAATAAAATGTAACCGTGTTAATCGTTTGGTTTTTGTTTGTTTGTTGGGCGACATTGCTTCCTCTCACATTTTTGTCGCATTGTTTCGACTCTTGCCGTACGAAAGAGCCTCACTGCCTTTGGTAGCATAATCATCCCATTTACGAGAAAAGGAAGCCCATTTAGTGTGGATATTGAAGAAGGAAAAAAAAGACAATATTCTGCAATAAAATGACCGTTTAGCATGTTTCCTGGTATATTTACATCATGGTGGCGTTAGCTCTGAAGCCCTGTCGTTCTTTGTTCGCCCTGAACCAAAGATGGAGGCTGAACGTGGCTCTGTTGTAACGACAGCCTATGGCAGGGTAACAGCCATTTTGTAGCATTGCAGCTGTAATGTGTTGCACTTACTCAGGAACACAGCCTACATTTCTCCATAACTTCATAAAAGTACAACATAGCATACGAACCAATGACCATTTATTTAAATGCTGGATTAATGGCTACAGGAATTTCTATAATAAATTATAAATTCCCTGTGTTCTCCACATTGCTCTAAACACAACAATTAAATTAAAATAGACAACATAACTGGACAGACATCCAAACACTCATTACCCCATTTCTCTGCTGGATCAAAATGAGTGAACGTGGGTTTTTTGTCCCCCTTTGTATAACGTAGAGCCAAGATAGCTGCATACCTTTGCTGGCTGACACAACATAAAGCCAACACCTCGTTCAATGTAGAAACTCAAACAACCGGGGCACAAACGGAGCAGGGTGGAGTTATTTACACTCTAATGGCCATTTTCAGTCTGTGTAGACAACCAATGTGTGACAGCAGAGGAGTCTAATGGGTGGGAGTTTGTGTGTCACAGACAAAAAAATCTGTAGGAGGGGATGAAGGCCATCCTGCCCTTCGCTTACATACAGATCTCCCACAGCACTGAATAGCATATCTGTCCCTCTCTTCCGCTCCACTCCCCCATTTCACACACCCATTTCTTTCTTTATCGCACATCTTAACACTACCACACTACTGCCTGTCACACTTTTAATTATGTAATACTTCTAAATGCAGTTTCTCACCCTGCAGCCCAGGAAACAAAGGGTGTTAAATGACTGAACCCATGCTTCCTGCTGGAAATCTGTGAGTGAGACGTCCTTCCTACTAAGCATTTATAATAATAATACATACTACATATGCTAAGCCTCTACAGCTCATATGCTGCTACTTTGGAATAAAAACAAGGGATTAATTGAGGTCTATTGTCATGAATAATGAAACTGCTAGTCAATGAACCATGCATATTTATACATGAATGACCTCATCTAAAATGCCCTCTCCTCACCTGCTGAATTCTTTCCCCCCACCACCAATACTCTTTCAGGTGTCATGGATGATGAGGATGATCGTCATCTTCTGGATATTTTAGGGTAAAAAGAAGAAAAAACACTCTATAAAACTGGCTTTACATTGTGGACATATCACTTTAATAATGCATGTACCTACATTTGTCCTCAACCAGCAACTCTGTGTGGCCCCGCATTTTGACATCCGTCCATACGTTTGTCTTGATAAATAGTTATGTCACCAGAGTTCCTCTTTGAAATCAAAGCCACGAGAATCTGCACGCTTTTTTTTTTTTTAAGTTAATTTTCCCCTTCACTAGAGATGTGGACCAGATAAGCTTCATGCTATGTTAAAATCGCTTCTGTACCCTTTTTCAGAGACGTGGATGCATTGAATGACTATCTCCATGGCAGCAACAGCAAGTCTGTGAGTGACTCTTTCAGAGTGTATTTACAGTCATGCCTTGCCAAGTTTGTCTGAATAGTGGCTTCACTTCAATGCATTAAGGATCGGCCGATCCTCTGTTCAACTCTTTATTTTGTTTTCCTGCAGATTGAGGAGGATGATGTGACAAATGCAGCTTTCGGGTCAGATGCATCCTTCTTTTCTAGCGACACGGTGAGCGTTTCTGTGATTACGTTGATCCAACGTCGCACTTCACTTTGTTTGGAGATAATCTATCCAACGCCAAGGAAAGCTCTTAGCGAACTGATGTTGGTTGTTACTTTGTGAAAGGACAAAAACGGTGAAGTACATGAGGAAAATGATATTCTAAATAGTTTAGGGAATAGTTTCTTCTTTTGTTGCTCAGGTCATACATATGCAGTTCACATGCAAACAGTTTCCCACTTCCTGCTCATTTCCTCTAAATGCCTCATTCAGGTTGGCTCAAACTCTTGCCTCAAGGATGGCTCTTCTACAATGGGTGGATTCGGCGACGATTCAACAGGGGCAGGCCTCCAGCTCTCCAGCAGCCTTTCATTTATCGAGGATGAATTGGGGTCTGGGGACTCCCCCGGAGGGGTGGATCTTGGGGGAGAGGACCAGCCCTTTGACATCCTACAGAAGTCTCTCATGGAGGCCGACATCACGGAGCAGACGTTGGCCCAGGAGGCCTTACTAGACTCCCAGCCCGCTCCCACCCTGGTGCAGGCTCCCGTCCCCTTCCCCTCCCAGCTGGTCTCTGGGGGTTATGGAGGGGGCGTGGGTGTGGTAACCACGGCGACAGCTGCGTTCCCCACGGGCCAGTTCCTGCAAGGGGTCTCCCAGCTGCCCAACGGCTCCGCCCAGCACATCCAGGTGTTGGGGTCCTTCGGGGCGGGTGCTGGTGTGATGACTCTGAGCAGCTTGGAGAGAACTCCTCAGCTTTTGCTGAGGCCGGGGGCGCCTGTGGCCACGGCGGGGGCCGCAGCAGGGGGGCAGGTGTTTGCGCCGACCCAAGGGCAGGTGGGCCAAATGGGCTTACCTTTCAAAAACATCCCCCTTCAAAACATCATCATCCAGAGAGGCCCCGGAGGGACCCAGACTCTCGTCAGACCTATCCAGCCTAAACCCCTCCAATCTGGGGCTCAGACTGTCTACAGCCTCGGCCTCCAGCCCACTCCCACCACCATGGCTAACGTAGCTAACGCTAACATGGCTTCTCCTGGGGGGCAATACACAGCCAATGGCTCTATTGTTGTGCAGCCCTCCCTGGAGCAGCAACAGGCGCAGGGCCAGACAAATATACCACCTGGACAGTTCTTGCTGCCCGGTTCGTTGGCGCTCACTCCGGCCAGCACCATCCACAACGGCCCCGCCGACCCCAACTCAAATGCCCTAATTACCAGTCAGAACACAGTGCAGCTCGTTGCAGGGCAGAACTTCAACGCACCGCCGGGAGGCCAGCTCATTTTGAATCAGGGAGTCGTCAGTCGGAGTCAGATTGGAGGGGCCGTAACTCAAACATGGACCGGAGTTTCCTGTGCGAGCCCCGCCCCCGTTCAGACATCGTGCGCTCCTGGCCGTCTGACTCTGGTTGGCCCGGGGACGACGGGGATCGGCGGTCAAGGCCAAGTGTCGGCTTGTCCCGTTCAGCGCCTCCTAGTGACTCAAACTCAGAATTGCACTTCTCTGTCCCCTTTAGCTGGTACTGTGACACAGGAGCAAGACTACAGACAGGTATAATCGCAAGTCCCTGGTGGCATTTAATTCGTAAGATCTTCCCTGAAAACTGTTATCCGACTGACATCGCTTTCATTTACATTTTTCAGAATTCTTCATCTCCTGCCCTCAACCAGGCACAGTTCAGCAACATATATGGTATTAATGGCTGATCATATTTTTGTCAATGTGTTTAAATGTAGTCTGCTGCACGAGGTTGACTTGTTTGTTTGATCTCTTTCAGCCATGACACCCATGACTCAAGATTCAAAGCTCAACTCTCAGGTAAATCACTTGTGTATGTGGTGTATATACAAGGTGGAATATGCTGATTGGGATGATATCGGTGGTAAAATGACAACTTTATTATGTACACTTTCTCTTTATAGGTCAGTGCTCAGAAGAGACCTGCCCTTCCGCCTCTTACAAGAGGAGAAATGTGAGTTTTTAAAAAAACTTTCTGAGTATTATTCCAATTTGTTGACGTATATGTCAAATGTGGTCTCGTGAGCTCATCATTCAGCCATTGAAGGAGCTTTTCCTGTCATCTCTATAGGATTTTACTACAGTTGAGGAAGGATCATGCTGGAGTAGAGACCCTAGATCAGCGTCGATTCAATTCTATCGACAATGCGCTGCAAAGACTCCTCCCGTACCACGTGTTCCAGGGGACGCCGCCCAGCCAGGAGGAGTTCTCACAGGGTACAGCCTCGGGCTTAATAGTTGGTTTTGCATGTATTTGCAGAGGTCAAAGTGTGTTTGCAGAATTAAAAACGTTTTTTCCCCTTCTTTTCGTGACAGTGGATGATGAATTTGAGGTAGTTGCAACTCAAGTGCTGATGAGGACCCACGTCATGGTGAACAAATACAGACGGCTCCTAATGGTGGAAGCTGAGGTAGGAACACACATGAGCAAATGCTTGAATACACAGGTGTTTTATGTTAAGACACGCACTGGAATAACAGGTTCCTTCTCCCTTCCCTGCAGCGTTCCAGTCCGTCATCAGAAATGGTTATGATTGACAGGACCTTCAACCAAGAGGAGCGCAGCAACCTGACACAAGACAAACGCATGATACTCGTGGATCCAGGTAAAAGAAGAAAAAAAAGCAAGAATAAGGCAAAAACAATTTCCCCACAGAGAGGTTTTATTTAACTCTTCCTCTCTTCTTCTGTTTTTACAGACACCTTCTTCGAAGACTTCTGTTGCGGGATGAAATCCAAACTTTCCCAGGATCCCGTCCCCTCTCCGTCATCGTCCAGCTGTAGCTGGAATCAGTCAGACAGAGGCTCTGCGGAGCCACCGCACAGGACAGACTCCCATCCCGGGTGTGGAGACCCGGGAGGGGGTGGCAATGTAGGACCGGGTGCAGCGGAAAGACTCCACCCTCCGCTCTTGGAAAACAAGAGCGTCCTGCAACTGAAGAGAACCCAGCAACACTACGGGCCCAGCAGCGGCAGCAACAACAGCAACAACAGCCTCCTCGCCGCCAACAGTTTCCCCCAAGGTAACCCCTCGCCCTTTGCAGCGACGGCGAGAGGACAGACGAACTACCAGGTGTCTCCCCACCCGTCCTCCCAGCCGATCCAGCCCGAGTTCCCCGCTCAGCTCACCTCCCCCCCCCACGGCGACACAGACTCTGCTCTAGAGGCGGCGGTCAACAGCATCTTGGAATGTTAAGACTGATATCATCCCTAGTTTTGACTTCTTTTGAGTGCGCGTGTGTACGTTTTGTTTTTTCAAACTCCCCGTTGTAATATTTTGTTGTATTCCCTGTGTGAAGAGAGGTTAACTCTTCTTTCAGGTCTATTATATTTGTGATACCATCTCCGGACCATGTAGCATGTATTTTGTTTGTTTTGGTGATTTTTCTTTAAATTTTTAGTATGAGTCAGAGACTCCTGGGGAATGCAGGCACTCAAGATTACCTATAAACATCCGGGAACGTATGCAATGCAATGCACTCACAGATGGACTAAGTTCTTGTTTTTGTTTACTTTAACAATATTTTAAAAGGGGAAGCATCTGCAATTTTAGTAGCTTGAAAATAGGAGTCCCTCTCTTCACAAAACGCACCATTAATATTTTGTGCCAGTTGATTTACCTATTTACCTATGCTGAAGAACAGGGACGAGGACGAGGAGGAACAAAATGACAAATCTGTGCCTAATTCTAGGTTTTTATTTTGAAGTGTTTACATGAAGAAGGTCATGAAGGAGGTCTATTCAAAAATATACATCGACTTAGTTCCTTCCTGCATGACAAACATGCACAATGCACACACACGCGCTTTAGTGCAACGTGTTACGTAGTTTCATGGTTCGAAGGCGGAGATTTCGTTTAAGGTTAACTCGGTAGAGACACATTCACAGAGACGAATTGCACTAAACGTCCTGTCGCTCTTTTCAGGAACTATATGAATACGTGGCTCTCGTTGACATCCAGTGTTCCCTCGGCTAAACGGAATGTGAATATTTGGAACACAACCAAAATCTATTCGCCTGCTTTCAGCTGCCTGCAACAAGGATAACCTCTTAATCACACTAGCAACCTGTCAAACTAGTCACATAGACATGTATAGTAGTGTTATTGTACTCAGCAATGCTTTTTTTCTTGTGCTCAAGTCACATTTTCTTTGGCATTTTTTCTTTTGTACCTTAAAGGTATGCAAGCCCCGACACAGACACAGGATTAAAACTCGATTTCAACCACTTTTCTTTAAAAAAAAAAAATCATTTCAGTGTGTTTGTGTCAAGGGGAGCTTAGTCCTCAGATTGAGGAAGTTATGTTACATTATGTTTTTTATTTAGAATTTTATTTAGAATTTTTTTTATAGAGATGACATTAAAAAAAATGACTGTTTTTTTGTTGGCTGTGATGTGTTCCCCCGGCTTTGTGAATGCGACAACATCGTTTAAATGATCCTGGAGGTTTATTGATTGACTGTACGTTGGTCTGCCTTCTGCATATTGATCATAACCAGATATCTATGCTTTGCTACCGTGACACGTCGATCAGTGTGCGTGTGTTAATCTGCACGCATCCACACTGCTCTACGACTGTTCCCATGTAGTCCTGTTGTTTGATCGCCAAACTTCTGACTTCATTCCTGAGAGTTCGCTCAGTCGCCCAGGATGTTTTTCTCCCTTTCCACCGTTTCTTTTCAAGCATTTCCCACATTTCTCTCTCTCTCTTCCCACTCAGCAGCGCAACCAAAACTCAAACTAGGAGAGAGTGTGGCCTCGTCCAGAATCGGCATCAGGTCTTTCGATCTGAGCCTTTGTGCTGGTGATAACAGCTCTGAAGCTTTTTCCTCTGAAGCAGTGCCCCTAAAGCTCCCGCTGTGTTCTGAAGAGTTTTTATTTAGTTTTAACAGCCCAAAACTTAACTTATTGTGATACTCTCATCATGATAACTAATTAATCCGACATATTGGACATGTCATTCTGTTCTTGATTGGGTATTTGTTCAAATCTACAGAAATCTGCACTTTGTTTTTTAGCAAGAAAGGGGCGTTTGTTTTTGCCAAAACAAACTTAGGACCAAAGCTTAGGATAAATGTGTGAAATGCTCTCAGGTTGATTCTGGACAGTGTCACCTTTCTCCTATAACCGTGTCTGTGAAATATGCTCGCCAATAGGCTCCAGGAGCAGACTGAAGGCCTTTTACATGGGGTGATAGAGAGCACGTCTTTACGTTTTTTTGAGTGCCAGTGGCCATCGCAGCCCGCCTGTATCTCCGTCTCAACCCATCTAGACCTCTTATATCTACCATTACACACTGAGGAAAACCTCTGACATGTAAGGGTCATGTGAGTTCTTTTATTTGCTCCTTCGAGTTGTTGCTGCAAGACGTTGTGCCTCTATAGCACTTAAATCCACAAGAAAGTTAGTTTAGGACTTGCCCAAAGTAGGGACATGTTCAGTGCTGGTGACGCGTTGTGTTGTCCGGATGCATATCAGTGTGTGCGGGCCTGGCAGGAACGTTCTGTGCTCTTTCTCCCCTGGTTTTCAGTTCAGAAATGGTTTTTTTCTGCCTCCATTTACACTCTTGATTTGTGTAGTTTGTTGTTTTGTACAAAAATGAAAAGTGAAACACAAAATATTTATAATTTTTGTATGCAGAAAAAAAAGAAGAATGTAAAAGAAGCAAGGAAATGGAAATTATTTTTTATTGTGTTGGTTTTGAATGCAGCATCAAGAAAACCGTTTCGAAAAAAAAAAAAAAATGTAATTTCTTCATTTGTAGCTAATGTGTGTTCACTACAGCGGCAAGGAGAGTCAACAATAAATTCATTTTGAATACGATAACAAAGTGGTCTAGTCCCAATGAGAACTCCTTCAACGGCCCTCCATTACTATTCTGCGAGTGTTCACTTACTGGCACCGACCGGACTAAGCATGCATAATAACATCATGTGACAGGGGAAACATTTGCAAAAGAAAAACAGATTTGAATCCCTCTGCTACACAGATACGATCTTTGGACGGATACTGAAGTTAAGGATATTTTGATTTTCATGTTCCTCTACATCTGGGCTGCCAGAGTAAAGATTTTAATCAAGTTTAAAATCTCTTGGTTCTCTTTAATCCTTCCATTGACCCCAGCACGAAATGCCTCTGCACAAAGGAGCTAAGAAAACTATGCAAAGCAAACGTTTCACTGCCCAGCCCATTTGGTTTTGGTAACACAACAGTGACACCTAGTGGAGCTCCAGGGAATTACTTAGTGGGCCACTGGTCATCCAATAAAAACTCATTTTTAGTCCTGTTGTAGTCCTTTTTCCCTTCTTAAACTGAAATAAGAGCCAAAGAAAAATAGGTTAATATCTTAGATAAACATAAATAAGTAAATAAAAAAGGTAATTTATACACGCCATGGTGCAGGCATCTCAGATGTCGTATATCAGAACAACTCCTCCAGTTGTTCAAGGAATAGTTCAACATTTTGGGAAATTTGCTTATTCACTTTCTGGTGAGAAGTTAAATAGGATGATAGATACCATACTCCCATATCTGTCCACAATATAAAGCTACAGGCTAGCTTAGCATAAAGATGGGAAACAGCTATTCTAAAAGCCTACGTGTTTTTTTTAATGGAATAAACATATAAGTTGCTTTAAAAAAGTGCTGGTAGATGAATTATTTTATGATTTAACAGAACAAGGCTAGCTTTTTCCTCCTGTTTCCCATCTTTATGCTAAGCTTAGCTAACCAGCAGCTAGCTGTAGCTTCATATTAAGGTTGTAAGAAAAGTGGGCCGACGGGGAGAGTGACCACCAAGTGTCAACGTCTCAAAAATAAATCCTGCGTAGCTGTTTGGATTCATTGTCGATGGTACGAGCAGAACAGATGCCTTTAAGTCCTGAAGCCTCCCTCTGTCACAGCTGCTGTTTCCTCACACAGAGTCACGCTTGTCCGAAACATCTTCCCTCGACATTAGTGGTGCTTTCTCCAGCGATCACGCTCTGGGAAAAAAAAAAAAAAACACAGACATGCTGAGTTATCTCTGAATCTCGGTAGCTCAGGCCGTAGAGCACAAATGAGGGTGATCCACACACTTACTTATATGAGGGTAATTCCAGATGTAGCCGAGCACACAGTATCCCGCTAACAACATGCCCAGTCCACCTGCACCACCTTTCTTCACATCAATATACTTCTTGTAATACCACTGCCAGCCTGACCGAAGCACGGAAGATGAGAGGGAAGATATACACGTTAAACTTCATACATTACTAAATGAGAAGAAGGAGCAGCCGGTTAGCTTACACAAACGTCGGGCCTCGCGGTGGGTTTTCTGAATTACACATATTTGTATGCGTGTTTGAGATGAGCGTGTTGTTCACCTCTCTGCACCATTCCCACCACCTCTCTTGGGTGGCTGGGGGTTTTGAAGGCCAGCCACTCGGGCAGCTCCCTCAGTCTCACCTGTCCAAGACTCCGCTGTGTCAGAGCACCTGCACATGATTCACACCCATGAAGAAACAGAGCACTGGCAAATACACGTCTTAAACCCCTACAGAAGCCTTTCGTTCTTAAAAACACAATAACGCGAACAAGAACTTTGGCTAAATAAAGCAAAGTTACACTGAAATCAAAGAATAATTAAACAGGAATAAGAATCTCTCCAGTTTTTGAAAGGACACAATTTCAGTCTGTACAAAGAAAGGTTTTGAGGTCTGATACCCACGTTCAAATACTGACCTGTAGTTCCTTTATCAGCAGTGTTTAGTTGTCTGGCCTCGAGCTGCGACTTCCACCCATCACCAGCTCTCAGTGTCTCCACCCTCGCTCCCGGCAGAGGGCTGGAGAACGCTGTGCGCGATGGTGATATCGTGAGGACTCCTGTCGCCTTCAGCCCCTCGTTCGTGCCGATGGGACGTAGAGGAGGCGTGGCTTTGCTCACCTGAGACGATAGCTGGCCAGGGAGGAGCGGAGCTGCCGGGGAGGTTAGTTCGAGCTGATGCCAGGGGATTAGAGACACTTCTTTGGACATCAAACTTTTTCCTGTGACTGATTGTAGCTCTGCGTGTTGTGAACTGGTGCAGGGCAGCTGGTCTGGCACAGTTTTAGTTGGTACCAAGCCCCCCGTTGGGAGTGGAACTGGACTGATTTTGCTGCTTAGAGCGTTGGCGCTTTCAATCTGGCTCAGGACGCTCGGCCTGCCGGACTGACGAGTGGCGTGAGCTCGGCCTAACGTGGCTTTAACATCCTGGAGGGTAATCCTGGCCTGGCGCACGCTTCCTGATGTCAAGAACATCTTATTCACGGATAAATCCTCAATTTCCCCGTCGTCCTCCGCCCAGAAGTTGTCCCTAACGTGGGCTTGAGCACTACTTTCATGGACTTGGGAGTCCAGAGAGCGAGAGGTATCTTCGGTTGTGGGAAGCGATTGCGCGGCCTTCTTCGTCCTTGACGCCTTCTTTTTAGAAGCATCTTTGTGTTTGGTGTCCGCGGCGAGAAAGGCAGGCAGGGCGTCATCTTTTACCGAGTCTAGATCAGTTTTGGTCTCCGTCTCAGCTGTGGCTCCGGACCTTAGAGGATCTGCCACAAATGGAGCCGAACCTGAAGGCGGGTCGTTTGAGGCAGATCCAGTTCCCGCCAGCGATCCCTTAGGAACCTGTTCGGACTTTGCAGCTTCTATCAAAGCACGGAGACTCTTCTTTTTGGGCTTCGGGATGGTGGGAGACAGAGGTAGCGATGGGGCAGAGGTGAGGGAATTGGTGATCGAGGATGGCACGTTGGCGGTCTTGATTTGTTCGGACAGCTTCTGTTTCCTCTTCTTAGTCGACGATGGAAGTGATGCAGAATCTAGCGACGACGACTGTACTGATGATACCACAGACTTCTTCTTCGATTGTGGACTTAACGTCGCCGACAATATCTGCGTGGACTTTGCTGCTGGTTCGCACAAGGCTGCGACCAGCTGAGGAGACGGTGACGTCTGAGTCGCCGTGGCATCCGGTTTTGTTGGAGGTGTTTTGGAGCTTGTTGCTGCTGCCTTGCAATGTGGCAGGTGACTCTTCAACCTTTTGTACGTTTTCCCACAGAATGGGCACACCTCTGTGGGGGGAGACGGTGACAGAGTGTTTGGTCAGAACAAGTGCAGTGGCAGAGTTTTGACGTGGTCGACATTTACAGTTATTTACGTCAACGATTAATCAATTGCTTTTAGCCATAAAAGGTTATAAAATGCCAATTGTGATGTATTCAAATGACCTAAAAAATATTCACTTTACTATTTTACACGACACAGAAAAACACCCAAACTGCACATTTTGAGAAACTGGAAACAGAAAAAGGTTATCTTTTGCTTAAAAAACGACTGAAATAATAATTAAATTATCAACATAGTAGTTAGTTAGACCGCAATTAAAAATCCTGCATTAAAATGTTTTGCATACAAATATTAATGTACTTATTTTGCAGTATATATCTTTGTCCATAACACATGATAATATATTTGTCGATAAGTACAATATGTCCCCTCTGGATTGCAATGGAGTAGATGTGTAAAGTAGCAGAAAATGGAGTACTTCAAAATTGTACTTTAGTGCAGTACTTGAGTTGATGTACTTCTTTACTTTCCACCATTGTTTTCAGCTCTGAATATTATAAGCTAAACTTGTTATACTGTAAAATAATACTAAATATCGACCTATAGCTGATTACGTGTTACTTTATGGGCTGACCTTGTCAGTGAAGGTAAATAACTTACAGTAGAGTCCACTCTACTTAAGATTATACTGTATTTCATCACTGTACAGTAAGTCCCAATACTAATAGCAAAGCAAACGCATGTACAATCACCTGTGGTTCGGGCACGTGGTGTCGCTCGTGAAGGACAAATAGACATTTATAGGGACACTTACCAGAGCTCATGTTTGCACGCGTCTGTAAAAACAGTCAATGAGGTTGAAGCATGTTCCTAAAAGTAGGAAAAAGAAAAGTTGTATCAGCGGCAAACAAAAACGTAAAGTGACATACATTATCGCATTAACGCACAGGAGTTTCAACTTTTACGACAGGTTCACATGGGTCGTAACCATGGTTGTTTTGAAGTAACTGTTGCTGTTAAAGGACCCCTTAGGTAGTGCGCCAGAAGCCTGAACAAATATCGCAAAATTAGCCTTTAAGTATTGTTGTATAGTTTAGCAACGGACTTCAACACTGTAATTATAAGAGCTGGTGCTATAACGGGACTGTCGCTACAATGTGACAGTTACTTGTATACATGTTTCATCGCGTAGTGATCGGTTCAGTGGGTGTGGTGCGTCGACGAAATAGAGATGAATCGCTCCTGCCTACTTCCGGCTTCGCGTAAATCCTTGAGCCAAGCTTTATTTTTATCGGTCAAAATTCTTACTAAAGCCTTTGAAATTTTTGGTGTAATATTTGGTGATATAGTGGTGTAATATTTATAACATAAGCTAAAAACAAGTACGTTTTATTTGACTTTTTTTTTTTTTTTAACCTTTCAGCCACAGATCCAAACATTCCTCTGCAAATGGCGTTGCTCAGTATTCATGTTAAGTAGGCCAGGACAAATGCTGGACTTTGAACCTTTACAGGAGTTCTCCAAGATTAAAAGAACAATTTTAGAATACATACGGTTGTATGTACAATACAAAGAAAATAGTTTTATTGAATTAAAGAAGCAGATGTTAAGAGAGGATCTAAATCATGACAGGCAATACAAAAAAGTCACCTCACCATATATATGACTGTCAATTGATATTATAAAATGTGTCCAAAGAATGTTTCGTTTAAGTGTACTTTGAATGTAGAAATACAAAAAAAAAAGTTAATTTTGTAACGTCTTTCTTTTTGTTGGGCCAATGTTAATCACAAAGAGGAATAAACAAACTTAACAAGATGTAAAAATCAAGAAAAAGCAGCCTACTTTCATTAGAAAAGTGTATTTTATTGATAGGGTTAGAGTGGCATGAGACTTGGCACAGGAATGAATTTCAAGAAGGTGATGAAAAAAAAAAAGACATCCTAATAAAAAAAAAAAAAGGTAATCTTCATTGGAAAAGCAGTAATTTGAAACGCATTCAGAATGGGAACAAATAATCCATTTCTACAACCATTTACATATACAGAGATACACCTGAATGTTATTTACATGGCAACAGATCACAGTATGTACAAAGCCAGAACTAGAAGCAAATTGACGCTCACAGGAGCTTTAATTTGGGAGAAGAAAAAAAATATAGAGAATGTCGATGTGAACAGTCCCAAGAGAGCATTGGGTGATTTGGCATAGAAACAGATTCAAACAGTGCCTGGAAATTGTCCTCTAAAAAAGATTGCCCCCCTACAGAATACAGTCGCTGACAAAAGTATTTAACGCTTTTTTTTCTACTTTTCCCCCCCCCCTTCAAGAAATTCCTTATGCTTTTTTTTGTTTAAAAAAAAAAGGGAACTCCTAAATAGGTCAAGTTGGCGTATAAAACAAGCAAACCGTCAAGGTTTTTTTTCAGAGACGCCTGGAGTCACAACTCACAATGTTGGTTACAGTACATTCAGACAATCTAGAGCAAATCTCTCTACATCTACTAACAGACATTCATCATTTCGGCAAACAGGGGAGGTCTGTCCCTTTACAAGGCATCTAATCAGAGATGGAAACAAAGAGAGAGAGGGGGGGATTCTGGGTCACCGTTCAGGGGTCAACGCCAGGAGGATACAGTACCAAACACCACCCAGCTGACTGTACTGAGGCCTGGCTGAGTCTCACCGCTCTGCCGCCCAGACGAAGATTACATTATTCAGTTAGATCAGCACTAACGCTGGTTTTAAATTTCAACCCTGAGAAAACAGTGGACTGCATGTTCACTTGCTGGCACAACTGCCTAATGCGCCATTTAAGGAAATTTTGTCCTAAAAGAAAAACTAAAAACATAAAGGACAACTTGCATGGGAACTTGCATCTTCGTTATCTGTTGAAGGCAACTAATAATGGCTTTAATTCTATAGAGGCAACAGGCACAAATGCAGGATTTAAACAGTGATTAGGTCTACATAAGACATTATAATGGAAAGGCATCGTAGATTCAGTCTTGTGGTTTTGCCCTTTTCTTGCATATTTTTTTCCCCCAGACAAGGTGGCCAGTGCTGGAGCCATTTCCTACTTAAAATATTGAACTTTACGAACGCATTTTTTCCTCGCTATCAACGAACGGGTCCTCGTCCTGGCACACGTGCCTCTGGGCCGGCACTTTGGACCAAATAGGCGACGGACTGGAACGAGGAGAGGGAGGGACGGTGCTGCGACAACAAAACAATTGTGCAGTCTCCAGATCATCAGCAAGATGGCAAACCTTCGACAAACTACAGGGGCTTAGAATCCACGTTCGCGAAGCAGCACTGGAGGGTGCAACGGGAAAAAAAAGGGAGGGATTTTGGATTGGAAGAATTCAGTGCTTTGGACACAAACTGGCAAATCAGCATGGGCGCTGCCGATTCTGGTGCGTTTTGACCCTCCGACTCTTTTGCTTACATGTTGTCGAGACGTTGTCGCTCCTGCATCTGTTGCTTGGCAAGTTGTGTATCTGGTTTAGAGACCATGTGCCCGGGTTTGTAAAAAAGTTTCGCAGGTTTCCGTAAGACAGGCGCTGGCGTCAGCGCTCAGGCCCAGAGGAGAGAGTCTCGAGACTGTGACCACAGACAGTCTGCCAAAGCCACACAGACTCGTTTCCCTACCAAACCCTTAACTAACAAGGTTGACTCTTCAAAAAGGAGGTGGGTAAAAACTAATATAAAAACGGCTAGAGAAGAATGCTGACGTCTAACGGATTCTGGTCTCTCCGTAGTCCTCGTCGGGAGCGAGGGGGTGGTCTGTCCCTGTTCGGGTCCTCTACTTCCACAGGTTGACAAGGGTCATTGGAGCATGAGCTGTTTGAGGTTGTCGTGGAGGATGGTGTCCTTGACGTCCCGGAACACCAGCCTGATGTTCTCCGTGTTGATGGCCGTGGTGAAGTGGTGGTACAGGGGCTTCTGGGTGGCGTCGCGCCTCTTGGCCCGGAAGCACTCCACCATGAACGCCTGGATGTCCGGCAGGTTGTAGTCCTGCCCGGTGTACTCGGGAAAGTAGTCCTTGAGCGGAACGCTCTTCACCTTCTCCTCCAGCAGGTCTGTCTTGTTGAGGAAGAGGATGATCGAAACGTTGACGAAGACGCGGTTGTTGACGATGGTCTCGAAGATGTTGAGCGACTCGCGCAGCCGGTTGGTCTGCCGGTCCTCCATCAGCACCTGGGAAAGACAGCAGAACAGCGAGTACAATTACTACCTCCAGTACTAGAACCAGTCTTTATCGAACGAGATGTAATTAACAGTAGTAATAAAAAAAGAAAAATTGGGGCAGGTAAAAATGAAATGTCCGAGCAAATAGCGCCACTTAGTCCCGTCTGATCTGTCAAATCTAAATGTGATCTATGTTGTTGCCAAAGCAATAGAAACCAATCCCATTGGCGTCTTTATTGTGAAACCACATGCATGTCAAACATGGGGTCGCTCAAAGTGCACAAGGTTCGTCCTGGAGCCAAAATAATGATCGATTTTATCACAGGCAATTGAGGTAATTTAGATTCAGTGTCGTCATTACATCGTTTGCAAACCAGAGATCAGTGGCAAGTCCCCACCCAATTATATATAATTTTCCTGCTCATTAAATAGCTTGGTCATAATGATGTAATGACCAAAATTGAGGAAATCTATCAAATGATGTAGATCAAGTTAAATATTTACATTTAAATGCAATATGAAAGTTGCAAAAACATTCAAACTGAGGTATGCATTACACCTTTTTTTTTTTTTTTTTTTAAATATGGCATCATAGAGCACAACCGCCATAAACTAATTAAGTTATATTTGAGGCAAACAGAACGAATAACAACAGAATGAGAGAGAGGACTTATCAAAAAGTCACCAAACATAATCTGCTAGAGCAAACTGATTAACGTGCCACTTTATCAGGCTATCGCAGCTTTGTGTACGGAAGGAAACGAGGAGGCCGGCGGCGCGTTCTCACCTGGTCGTATTCGGAGGAGGAGACGAGGAAGAGGATGGAGGTGACCGAGTCGAAGCACTCGAACCAGCGCCTCCGCTCCGACCGCTGCCCTCCCACGTCCACCATCTTGAAGGGAACGTTCTTGATCTCAAAGTCGTACTCGTGGATGCCCTTGGTGGGTTTGCGGGCCAGCAGGATGTCCTGCTGAGTGGGGACGTATTCCTGGAGGGGGAGACGGGAGAAAACTCAGGGAAGGAATATCGAACGGGCAGAAGACAAATTGAGCTTGTAGACGAAGAAGAAAAACGACATGCCAACATAAATATACAACAGCTGGAAGTTGAGAAAATTGGTTTTGCATTGAAATTAATGGGAGATCCGTCTTTACCAAAGCATTCCCTCAGGTCCTCCTTTTTTGTGCAAACTATATTTATACTATAAAAAAGGTGGATATTGGGTCAAGACACTCATTAATATAGTTAAAATGTTGTTCCAATCCAATATGGGGCAATATTTAATTATCAAACATTATTTAGACTTTCTATCGAGGTTAAGGAAATGCTTAGTGTATAAATAATGAATGACAACATTGTTTTAATAATGATATAACATATGTCTTTAGAAAAAGATTGCTTTTTAAGACTTCTTTTTGTGGAAACTGAATTCAATATTTTCGAAGCCTTTTCTCAGCTAATCGGAGCATCTTCGTCAGCGAACCCTAAAGCGGTCTAGACGTGCTGCAATATCAACTATAACATGAACACGTCTGATTATAACAATCGGTGCAGGCAGAAACAACTTACCGGCTCGCCGAGCTTATCCAGATTATCCAAGAAATACTTCACTGACTCACCCTGCGACAGGACAGAGGAGGAATGTCTGTTAATTCTACACAATTTATTCAGATTCAGTCATTTTAGTCATGAACAGCAACGTCTGCATGCAATGCTTGTTTACTATCGGCAAGCATTGAAGTCAACAGAACACACACACACACACACACACACACACACACTTTGTTTTCCCTTCCAAAGCAGTGTGTGTGTCTGAGTAGCTGAAGCAGGATGCAAAGTAGTTGATATTGCAGAAGACAGGTGTTTAGAAGTACGTCTTTGATGTATACAGAAGTGTGGCTAGCACAGTGTGTGTGTGTGTGTGTGTGTGTGTGTGTGTGTGTGTGTGTGTGTGTGTGTGGGTGTTTTTTTCCTAGACCATACTGGCGCTCTTCATGCACAATTAGAGCAAGTCCGGACATGAGGCTGTCAAGAATGAGATGCATTCCTTTATCTGTGTGTGCGTCCTGTACTCAACATAAACCAAAAACTGCAGAACAGATTCCCCTCTGACCACAAAGTGTCTCCACTCCAACACAGCCCACCTCTTCTTGTTTGTTTGTTTGTTTGGCAAGTATTTTTGCATTAGTGACACAGTAAACAAACACCCTTTGCTAAAAAGTTAAAATGTAATCAGCCGTGGTTTGGGCAGTGTTTCTGAATGTCAATTCCCCCCCACTGTTAGCTTCTGTTCTCCCCTTTTGATCTTTTCAAAAACTAACCTGACCTGAAAATCCTGTGTGTGTGTGTGTGTGTTTGTATATATGTGTGCGTGTGTGCGCACGTGGAAAGTGTGAGCGAGGCTAAGATTACCCAAGGGAGGAGTAGAGCTTTGCTACAGCCAAAAGAAAGGAGAGCTACCTTTCTGTGAAGCTATTTTTTTTATTCTGGCCACATTCTCTGGCAACATCGAATCTGTGAAGCTCCGGCGGTTTTAAAATTGTCAAAAAGCCGTCGAAGAGACGAGTAGAGCCTCTGAGCTCTATCAGTTCATTATAAAAGCGTGACGTTTATAAACACGAGTGCAAAAGTGAAACGTAGGATTACATGACGAATGTCAGTGTGTCATTTCAACTGTAGACTCTGGGCGCTTCGTGTTGAGGCCGATCCGTCGCATGAGGATGTGTTGCTACGATGAATAAAAAAGTGAAACTAGAAAGTCTTTATGGTGTGATTTTCGAGATGAGCTGTGTGAACCTTGTACGACGCGCAGCGAGAGGATCCATGGGTGGTTTCAGCCTGTCGCATATGTTTTTAATGATAATTAACCAGAGAGCCTGAGGGCGCGTCTGATTTGTGATGCAAATACTTAGAACAAACAAAAACCAGCATGGTGGAAACACAATGGGTTGTATCTGCCGGCGGAAAAACAAATTAGTCTTCGCAAACAAGAGCAACTGAAAACCTCTTCAGCTGCTCCTTCTGGGTTTTACCCTTTGTGTTACTGTCTGAATGGGAGAAGAAAAGCATACGTCACAATATTTATGACCAAATGCGTCGAAATCGATACTGTGACGATATCATAGACTATGGTTGCTTTACCTAAATATTTAGATAGTGAGATTTTTGATAAATAAACATCAGTAATGTGGATATAATGCGTCTGTTAAATTCAGAATCACTTTACTGTAACGCAGCATTAAAAACCAGGAAAAGACTATCATATTACGATGTCCATAATCTAAGATGATATCTAGTTTCGTATCGCAATAGTAATATAACGTTGTTTATATTGCAGAGCCCTGAGGTGTTTTTATTCACAATCAAGAACTTACGTATACGGCACAAAAGGCTGCAGCTAGTAATCATTTTCTATCAGTAATTAACCTGCTGACTTCTTTTTGAGGTTAATCATTCAAAATAACAAACGATAACCAATAGTTCGACAGATTACGTGTTTGTGGATTGACGTTCCTGCCCAACGGTAATCTGTACGTGTCCCGTGTGTTATTCACACACAGAATAAGGAATACGGAATTAAAAAAAATAAATATGCCAACTTGTAAAAGTATAATCGTTAAAGAATATGTATTCAATCATTTCTGATCGACAGATACAACATATAAATATCACTTTTTTTGTCCAAAAATCGAAGATGTTTATGTGTAACGATATAAAAACACAGCAAAGCCGGCCAGGTATTTTAAATGTATAAAACAAATACAAATTAACTGATAGATTTTAATCCATGGACTAATTTAAAGCTTTTCTGCACCAATATAAAGTATGAGCAACATCCCTGATGAGATTTCGAAAGAACAATACATTTAAATTGATCAAACATTGCATACGATTTTTATGAAACAAATGACAATTATTAACGTTTTGAGTTTCGTATCGTTGACAAAACAAGACATTTGAAGGGGAAGAGGCGCCTTTTTTCCCTCATGTTTTAAACACACCAAAATAAAAAACTCTCATAGTTAGTCGCAGCCTCGCATGCACACAGAACGTGTGCGTGAATGCGTCCTTGTGGAACTAGAGGTGTGACCCTCTTGCTGTTTGTGCACCAATAACGCTGAGTGGGAGAGTTGGAGCTCTGTTTTAAGCATAAAGCCGGTTAACTACAGATCAACATTCCAGCTCTGATCACTCTTATTCCCCGTTCTGTCTGCACAACCAGCTAACACTAACAAGCCGTATGTGTGTGTGTGTGTGTGTGTGTGTGTGTGTGTGACATAAAACAAAACGCCATTGAGAACGGTTCAGCCTTATGTAACCGAGAGGGAAATGTAAATGTTCTGCTTGTGTGTCTCATTACCCGTTACTCTCCCCTGGACAATGTAGAAAGTTCATCACATGACCAGGACAGAAAATTAAACAAATGTAGTTGTTTGTTAAATCGCAGCAGGTTGTGAAAGTGACACCAGGCGAAATGAGAGCACAGGAAGGTCCCGGTAAGGACACGGCGGACGTACTGGCGACCGCAGCTGTTTTTCTGGGGTAAAATGTCAAGTGTGTTAAAAAAAACACGCACACTGACAGCCAAGACATAAGGAGCGGGGCGAGGTGTAAACAGGAAGCTGAGTCAATCACATGTCTGACCGCTCAGAGAGAGAGAGAGAGAGACGGAGAATCACAGTGAGGAGAGGAAAGGAGGATGAATTTAGAAGAAACCCTGTTTCACTTTCTGTTTCCACTGCCATTTCCCCTGCCTCTCTCTCAGTGGGACTTTTCTAAAAAAGCCCAGAAAGCTCTTCCTGGATTTGGTTGAAAGAGAGTGGCGTGACAAAAAAAAAAAAAAACTGGGCCACCAGTGTCGACGCGAGGGTGCGCAGTCAGTCTACGTACCAGCTGAAACTCCCTGCGGCGGTCGTATGCATTCTGTATGCCCGAGTCGTCCCACAGAGCTCTGATGGCGGGCAGGTACCGCAGGAAGACGGACGTCTCCAGCCGCCCGCTGGCCATCCTAGCCGACCGGGTGTCGATCGCCATCAGGCTGTCCCCGTGCCTCTGGTTGTCCGGGTCGCCCCACGGGATGTGTAGCTTCTCCCGGGCATCAACCAACACGCGGACACCTGGAGAGGAAGTGAAGACACCTCAATTAAGAGACAGAGAGAGAGACCCCTCTGGAAGAAGTATGATGAAACATCTACAGCAAGCCGTATGAGAGTGAAACCTAAATTGGAAGAGAGACTGGAAGAGCAGGTGAACTGCTTGGCGACCACAAATAACAGGTGTCCTCACAAACCTGTTTGATCTGACAAGACGGATGAATGAGTTGACGTAAAAACACATTTAAAAAAAAAAAGGTATCACGACCCCCACGATAAACATAAACCTACATCACAAATATACATACTGATGTTTCCAACGATTTACATTAATATATTCTGTAATATTAATAATTGAGGGGGTGAACACAAGTCACATGATCATATGGTGCAACTAAATACATCTCTGAGGCTTATAATAATAATATAACTTTTTTTTTTGTCAGAGGTATTCATTTAACTGCATTTAACTTCTTTCGTTTACACTAAATCCCATAGTGTTTTAGGTCGTCAAAGTTATTCAGAGTACTCCCTGTACATACAAAGAGTGGAAAAACAGGAACACCTTACAGCACACACACACAGTGGTGGGTTTACCCTCCATTAGCTGCGTCCCTGTGTTAGTTGTTGAGCAACAAAACTCGCCGATGACTACTAGAAACCGATGGCGCGCGTGTGGCCACGATTAAAAAAATAAAACGTTGAATATTCAACCGCCAAACGGCTACAACCGTTTAAAAAGTGGATATTTCAGTTGGAACACGGTTTCGCATGGGTGTGCCGACAGCAGTAGACTGTTTATGTGTCCACTCGCGGAACAGATGTTGGAAACTAGTCCCCATCCATTTTAAGCGCCCTTTTTCGTATCGGCGAGGGCTTTTTACCTTTGATAACGTTGCTGTAGATCGTGGCTCTGAAGTCCTCTCGGGCTTGCTGGTCGAAGTCCTGGCCGTGGATGATCCGCATTTGTTTGAGGAAAGTCGACTTGCCGCTCTCGCCCGCGCCGAGCAGCAGGATCTTCACCAGCCGCTTCACGTACGTTTTCTCCCGGGAGAGACATCGGTCGATCTCCTTGGACTTTCGGAGCTGTTCCACCTCTCCGCTGTTCAGCAGGCAGACGGGCAGACAAACTTTTAACATGGACCTGGTCGGCAGGAAATCCGCCATGTTCGCACAAACTTCATCGATGCTAATTTGATGCGCGTTCGCGGGGCGCAGGCACGCGACCAAGCCCCTTCCCTAAACTCAGGAAGTAGTGCTGCTGACTGTTTACCATCAGTTTTAGGTCACCTTATGCATTGGTTTTTTTTACGTTTTTGACTCACACAAACATGGCGCATATTTTAACGCACATAAATATAACATTTGAGGTTCTTGTAGAAATATGTCGGATGAAGTATGCAGGTGATTATCAGTCTTAACGAGGCTATCACACAATTTGTCATTAACACCTGAAGTTGTATGGACACGTGGAACTAAATTTAAACATTCAGCTGACAAAATAATCTATTTATTTTATATCTTTGTAAAACGCAAGACTTGGCTGGTGTCTGTACTGATGGTAACCTGTCGCCATCTGCTGGTTTAGTTTGGTAACTGCATAACTGCTAGAAAAGGACGCGCTCTGATTGGTTGATTCCCGTCTTTCTTTAGGCATGCTGCCTTTAAATACAGTTGGAAATATGATATGTATATTTGAACGCACTTCAAAAGGGTTAATACAATTGGAAATATAGTTGGGAAACCCCTCGATTTTCTATGAGTAGACCTTGTTCTGAGCTTTTATGGGATTATGGGAATTTATGAGGTGACTGTCACAGAGCATTCGTCAAAATCCGTTGAAAAAAAGTGTGACACTTTGATTATTTTTGACTTGTCTTATAATTTTATACCATCTACTGTTATTTCGCAACGGCCTAGTTGTCTTTTTTAAATAAGTACTCAAATTCTCCTTGAACTAATTTAACTGAGTTTAACTTAAATGAGAACGTAACAAAACAACTCCAATTTCCCACCTTCGAGCAGAAGCTTATGGGGAACACTTGAAGGCGTCATCAGTGTCTATCTTTGCACTTTCCTTCCAGCATCCCTACACGACACAGCACTCACAAGCGACAGTGGCATTCTGTGTGTGTCTGTGAGGAAGTGATCATTAGACATGACTATCAGAAACACTCTCCGCGATCATGGACAGAGGTATCGACCACGCATGGCTTGTCTCAAGAAGGTAGGCTATCTTTTTTACATCAGAGATGATGATCACAGTCCTGCTCAGGCTAGACTTTACCTGCAGACGCACCTATAGATCAGCCACTTAAATGCATTCTCCAACCTAAAGCTCAGGGTTGAAGTGGTCTGCTGCATCTCCATAAACAGGGCTGTATTGGCATTTGCTCTTAAAAACTGTTAGCCAAGAAAAAACTGCACTAATGCCTACAGGTCCTCAGAGGAATCCTGTTTTTTTTTATTGCTTTTATATTCATTTTGATTTTTGTAAAGCAATACAGCCCACATATATAATTCGGAAAACAGAATGCAACAAAACAGATAACAAAAATACCATGTTTTAATTATGCATAATATGAATTTGAGTTTCCCGATTGATCAGGATGAGTGAAGGAAAAACACATTTTGTATAGGAGCCAAGCATTCAGAAGTACATGCAACAGAATGACAAAACATCAAAACAACAAACACATGTCCTCTTGGTTTCAGTGGGCACTCTACCTGTCACGCTAAATGTTACCACAGTGTTTTTCTTGCAACCTTTTCTCAGTGATAAGGTCATTCAGTTTAATAACCATTAAGCCTGGATCAGTATCAGTGCTTCAGTCTACAGTAACCAGCCGCAGGAGAGAAGGTAATCCAGGCACTGTGTATTGCACAACAGCAGCCCGGTCCTGTGGCCGGAGCGAGGCTCGATTCATCATCTCACATTTCAAATTTGATCCACTACAGGGGCTGGATATTGATCACAGTGAAGTAACTTTTGGCATTAGGCGAAGAAGAAGAAAGTGTGCAGGAAATAGTTAAGACAAAAATATGTCTATTGTACCGGGATGCATGCAGCACTCACAATGTCCTGCTCTCCAGGGGAATGCTACACTCATTTCCAGGAGAACTTTGTGTTTTGGTCCATGAAAGCCCACTTTGGTCCGGCTCAGCCTCGGGCTTATTGCCTCTCCAGGATGACTTCAAAGCACAAAGCCACTTCAAACGGGCCTGGGAGCTGTATACACACACTCTCTCACTCTCACGCTCTCTCACACACTTTCACACAAACTGAATTCATGCATTGCAGGATTTCTTGCTTTCCAGTTCACACCTGAGCTGTGGGATCAGATGATGTGATGAACTAAAGAAAACAGTTTAGAGGGCAGTGACTCACCGCGGATCCTCCCACGCAAGCCAAACAAAAGCCGTGAGATCGGGGCATGAAACAAACCTCTCTTCTCACCGCGCCCCTTGTTTAGATGCAGAGTTAAGCTTCACAGTCATTTGTCATGGAGGTTTCTTTGAATGGGAGCGTTGAGAGTCACTCAGTCACGCAGATAGAAAGACTTAATCACAAGCGTTGCTAGCGAGCCTTAATATCAGAGGGGGAGGATTTGCCTCAGATATTTAAAATCTTTAAGAGAGGCAATTAGAGGGCCATTTATTTGAAATATTTCATTAAACAGAAAAGAGGTAAACAGGGATGAGGAAGATGTTGATGATCATCATCATCGCCATCCTGTCCTTAACGTCGGAGCAGATTTTATCTCCAAATCCATCTCACCTATTTATTTACTTGTATCCATTGATTCCATGAGCTGCCGATGAGTTCCCCTTTATAAAGGCTGTCAACACAACCGGTTGTCAAAGCAACCTGTTGGCATGGTGACCTCTACCCCCTTCAGCTTCCAATCAGTTGTCGTGGTAACATCCTCTCGCCTCGTCTTGATATTCCTTTGCAGGCGGAGAAGCTGCTGCTGGAGATGCAGGACCCCAAAACAGGAGTTAAGTCGCAGCCTCAGAGACTGGTTATAACAACAATACCACACGCTATTACTGGTAAGAGCGCACACACTCACACACACACACACACCTACACACTCACGCACTACACACGAACGCACACACACCTACACACACACACACACACACACACACACAACTACACGCTCACACACACACACTACACACATACGCACACACCTAGACACACGCACGGCCACACACACACACACACACACGCATGCACACACACACACAACTACACACTCACACATTTAGACAGTATAGACACACACATACGCCCCACACACACGTGCACACATATCGGCAATATGGACACACACACACACATATAGACAGTACGCACACACACACACACACACACACAGGCAGTATGGACACACTCGATGTGATTCAGTCTCTGGAGGAAATCAGCTTCGGGCTCAAACTCGAGAGCTACAGATTCAATCTCCATGACAACCCCCGCGGACTCTGAGTCGGGGAGAGGGAAAAAGTAGGAGGTGAAGGAGGAGGATGATGATGATGATCGAGCGGGCGAGAGGAAAAGAGCAAGTAACAAAGACAGAAATAAGAGAACAACAGAGAGGAGGAGGAGGAGGAAGAGGAGGAAGAGGAGGAAGATGAAACCTAGTTGTACGTCATTTGGAGCTTTGAATCCAGGCAGCTTAAAACAGCTGAATGAATGAAACCAAGCAAAGATGCAAACAGCTTCTCCTCTCACTCCTTTTTATATCTACCCTCCTTTCCTTTCCTTTGTCTCCTCTCTCCTCTTATCTCCCCACATTTACTTTACTCCTTTCCTCTTTCCGTTCCTCATCTCCTTTCCATCACATTCCTCTTTGTCCTCTTCATCACTCTCATTCCATTCCTTTCCCATCATCTTTTCTCTCAAGTCCTTTCATTTCCTGTCTCTCCTCTTTCCGTCTCTTTTTCTTTCATTTCCTCACGCTTTCTTTACTCCTCCTCTCCTCTCCTCCTCTCCTCTCCTCTCCTCCTTGCTGTGCCTCCTCCTCCACATCAGTTCTCGAGGCTCTCAGGCTAACAACAGAGTCAGTGTTGGTATTTCAGGGGTTTGGCATTTAGAAGCCCACCTACGTATCGACTCACACAACCACGTATTTCTTGAAGTTCGCCTTCAGAGCTGCTTTTCTAGCTGATGGTGAATATTGTGTGAGCCCTGGCTTATGCTTTGATCTGTCCTCCTCAGGTGAAGACATCATTGCATGGTTAGCGGACAGATTCCAAGGAGACACACAAGGTGAGCGATGAGGCCGCTGATGCCATTCACACATGAAATACACAGCCTGTCAGTTGATTGTTGAATTCCTGCTCGACTCTTTTCCGGTTGTCTCCAGAGGCGAGGAGTTTTGCCTCCATGCTGGTGGCGTTGGGATACATCTACCCTCTCCAAGACCACAAGCGCTTAGTGATCAAACCAGATGCATCGCTCTACCGCTTCCAGGTAAACACACTACAGTTCAAAAACCTCAGAGCCAAGCCCGCTATCTTCCTCCGCCATGTTTAAAGAGATTTTTAAAAGGTGCCTCGTGGAGTTTTCAACCACTAATAGCGCTATGAATGAATGCTTTGTTGCATTCGCAAGAGGATGCACAGCAGTTAAACGGCAGTGAAGAAGAGTAAATAATGCACGATTCCAAATATGTATTTCAAAATGCTTCGATGGGGAATCAAATGCACATTAAAACACATTATGTTGAGAAACTCTAGATGTCACTTGGCTTCTGGTCTGTAACCAATACATCACAACAACACTTGTGACTTTCGTCCCCTCAGACGCCGTACTTCTGGCCCACGCAGCAGTGGCCTGTTGAGGATACAGATTATGGTGAGTGTGACCGGAGTGGCACACATTTGATCTCACGTCCTGATACCGACACTCACGCTTTCCCGTTCACCACTACAGCAATCTACCTGGCGAAGAGAAACATACGCAAGAAAGGAATCCTGGAGCTGCACGAGCAGGTGAGACTGAGGGCGAGCGAGAGGGATTCATTTAGTCTGCTGGCATTTACTGAGGTGTTGTTTTACGTCGACAGGAGCAATATAACCGTCTTCACAAGTGGATGAATCACAAGTGGGATTTCATCGTGATGCAAGCTAAAGAGCAGTACAGGTAGGTGTGTGACAAACGGAGAGACGTCCCTCAGTTTTAAGATCTCAAGAAGGTGTTACGATGCTCCGTGTTTGTGTGCGATTTTCAGGGCCGCGAAAGAGAGGAAGAAACCGGACCGTGTGGTGTTTGACTGCCAGGAGAGAGCCTACTGGGTGGTTCACAGACCTCCGGTGAGAACACACACGCACACACACACACACAAACACACACACACACACACACAAACACACACACACACACAGATAGTTATCAGACGTACACTGCACACACAGGATACAGCTTCATGTATATATCAGTGGATTGCCAGCAGACTAAGACGTCTAAAATAAATTGCCTCTACACTTCCCAGGGTATCTCATTATCTCTACCCATGATGCCTCATTACCATTGCATGTCCAGTCCAGAGTAAAAGGGCACCATTGATTAATATGTCACGCTGCGTAGGAGAATGTGGTGTGGCGGGTTGCACCTATAGTGCTCGTGGCATTGAGAGCCTGGGTTCCACCCGGTATCATGAGGCTGTGTTACTGACCGGGCTAAGAGGCTCCATGACCTCCTGGGTCCCTGAAAGACAGAAAGAGGTTCACCACGTGTTCTCAGGCTTGTAGTTGTTTCATTGCCCTCTAAAGCGAATATTAACTTACATGATGAGGGCCTTAAGAGGTGACACCCCAGGTGAGTATAGGGTGAAACATGTAGCTAATGAATTACTTAGTAGTAGTGTTTTATTCAGTGATCACATACAACACAATGAGTAAAGGCTATATTCAATCTAGTATACAATACTTATACTACTAATACTTACATTAAGATAAATGTTTTCTGAATTATACGTTTTCTGAAATGTTTAAATGAGCCAATACCTTATTAAATATGTGCAAATATGCACAACTTTCCAGAGCAGAAATCTCAATGTTGGATAAAGCCTCCACAGATCAGACAATACTGTGAATAGCCATAAAATAAAAAATCTATTTCCACCATGTTTTTAGTAATAAAATATGTTCAGGCTATGAATAATATATGATCAAACCGCTCAGTGAAAACCATCAGAACATAGACAGGAATTAAACTTGAGAGTTTGGTGTCTGGCTCAGAGTAAAACATCATTATTCTAAGAAACAAATTGTGAAATTACAGACATTTTGCAGACGCTACAGGCAAATATATCTGATAGATATTACCATGAACCTTACTCAGTTGGTTACTTACATTAGAACAATGATTAGCTTCTGTATTACAAGTTTCCTGAAATGTTTAATACAAATTTGACATTATCTAACAGTAACTATTGGGGAATTTTGAATAAATCCTCAAACGCAAATAGACAAAGTAGTGAAATAAACACCTAAATGTGTATTTGAGATGTTCTCAGTGCATGAAGAAAAATATGTTTTTGCCTGCTTGGTTGTTACTTGTTGGTTTCTACTATTGTAGCCAAAATATAATGGAGCTGCCATGAAGAGATTGTGGTTTGCTCTGCACTGAACCCTTTTAATGGACCCTTAAAGCAAAAACCTTTTAACTTGCAACTTTTCCTGAACTGCCAAAGTTCAAGACACTAATTGACGATTACTGAAAACATTGTGTAACAGGAGAAGAGTCATAAAGTCAGACGTGTCCGTTATACAACAACGTCCCTGTAAACAAAGTGTGCTACCTTGAAGCTCAGCGGTCACACCAGTCCAATTAAAGCTGTAGCAGCAAAACCCCTCATGCCTTTTATAGCTTGTGAATTTAACTTTTCACTTGTAAGAGGAATTTATTTCTCTTTTCAGTCGATCTGTAAAGATCTTCCTCCGGCAGAAAATGTTTTTCTTGAGATGCATTATTTACATACAATACACAGACTCATCCTTTTATTCCAAGTCAAAGTCAGCTTTCCAGGGACAGATCTTTCCCGCTGGTAAACGTGGTGCAAAGTCAAATCACGTCCGCTGAAAACAAACACATTCCTTTTAAGTTGAAATGTCGAACAGTGATTTCACAAAATCCCATTTTACACGTGGCTGGCCGCTTGTTGTCTCAGATGGTTGGGAGAAGTGTGACACAATAGCAGCCTGGGATTAGCATTACAACACAGCCATCCGGTTTAGTTGATTAGTCCTTTGGTAAAAGCACATTGTGAAATAATTGTGTTGTTGTTGTTGTTGTGTGTGTGTAGCCGGGCACAGTGAGCGCCATGGACTATGGACTGGATCGACTAACAGATCCAAACACAGACGAGGTAACAGGTGAGTCTCTGTGTGACCTGTGGGGACATAATTCCTGCCAATGAGCTTATATTCAATAAGAGGCTTTAATGCATAGATCCGGTAAAGGAAGCTTGTCCTCTACTTTCCTTTCCTTTCCCTGTCTACTGTTTCAATCATTTGAGTTGTCGATTACTAAACTTAACTTCTCTTTTCTTTTCTTTTCTTCTCTTATCCTTCTCTTATCTTATGCAGGCATTTCCCAAGGCTCTCTTTTTGTTTTCAGTCTTTTAAACTGGTTATGAACACACACACTCACACACACACGCCCTCCCTCACACACACAAACCCTCATGTTTGTACTTGACACAACTACATGCTTAACCCTTATTGCAACCTCCACTTTAAACCTAATTAAAGGTACTTTTTTACACTTCCAAGTCAGCTCACAGGTCTCCGGTTCTCTGACTGCGTGTGAAAAAGGTTTGCTCAGGTCTTTTTATGGGAGCTGCAGGAAGGCTGATGTATGTGATGTGATGAAACACAACATAGGTTGTGTTTCAAGACTACAAGTTTGAATATGAAAAATATGTTGGAATTCGTGAGCTTACCAGACCACTGTTGCGTTGTGGGTAATGTGGACGGCAAGTTTTGACAAGGAAGAAGAATACATGGAATAAAAGGACACTATCTTTGGTTCTTAGAGTTTTGAGCATTTGATTTATTGATTGTGGTAATAATTTCAACACAGAAAACTAAGATGTTTTAAACCTGCCAAAAAAAACCTTTGATGATATAGTAACTATCCAAAATGTCCAGGTTTAGAGCTCACAATTGTACTCACGCAAATACACACAACGAAAAAATCGTTGCAGATTTTAGATGTTGATTTTCTTTTTTGTGATATGACATTTAATCTTTAAATGTAACCTTTAATATTTTTTTCTTCCCCAGGCCAACACACCCGACGTCTACGAGAGAATTGTGAGTGACCCTCACAATTTCCCTGACTGTCCCATAATTTTTCCTCTCACAGTTGTGGTTAACCATCAGGGATCCACAGAGACAGACATTTTTATCGCTGTCATCTCTCTTCCGCTTCCCTGTATAGATGATCTTTACCCAGCAGGCTATCATGAGGCCCAGAGTGAAGTCATCGGTGTCCATTAGCGCGTAAGCCAGTCCATCATATTCCCAGTCTGCTTGTATCTGTGACAAACCAGTCACTTTATATTGGCGTCATCATATCGTCTCAAAATAGCATCTCCACTGACGGCGCTGCTGGAAGTCATGCGCAGACGATATAGACACAGTTACTGCGGGTTAAGTGACTGAAGCTGCCGTTTAATAATAAGAAATGGTTAGCGTGAAATACATAGTGATATAGATGATCATGTGTAATTGATCTGTGTCATTTCTCTACATATTTGAAATATATTTCTTCATATTTTGAAGATATCCTGCTATCAAGCAAACTCAAAACTTAAACTTTATAGGGAAAGTAGAACATTTTACATTTCAACATGTGGTCAAGAGGACAGAGCCTTTCTTCCTCCCCGTTCTTGCAGATTGGTGAAGTACTGCTCCACCTATAAAAGCCACGACCCTTTCCTCTCCAATTGTCTGCCCAGCAACCCCTGGCTCACCGATGACGTCACGTACTGGAACTTGAACATGCCCAAGTGAGTCCACTGAGGACGATACATAGTTGATAGTCAGAGAAGAACCTTGATTAACGTGTTTGTTTTATTTGTGTGTTTTAAAAGTGTTGAAATACCAACTAAAATGCGCGTGGAGAGGTGGACTTTCAGCTTCGCAGAGCTGCTCTCAGACCCTCGAGGACGAGACGATTTCAGACTCTTCCTGAAGAAAGAATTCAGCGGTACGATGCTCGTGATCTTAGTTTGATTTATTTGAAAAAGAACTGATTACAGAAGTGGTATCGTTGCAAACTTGCTGCTCACACAATGTTGATGTTTCAGCCATTAGTTGGAGGCTAAGAATATTTAGCTTTTTATTAGTTTCTATTCTTAACCGATCTTAGGTGAGAACTTGGCATTCTGGGAGGGTTGCGAAGATCTGAAGTGGGGCGAAGCTGCGACGATGAGAGAGAAAGCGGAGCATATCTACAAGTAATGTCTTCATTTATTCCCTGTGTAGAATGCATTGAATGTTGGCAGAGGTTAGTTAGAGTTAGATTTTCGAGCCAAACATTCTCTGGTTGCAGTTTAATATCATCGTGAACTGAATATATTTGCGTTTTGGACTGTTGTTCAGACAAAACAAGAAGACATTTGGGGAGTTTTCTTCATTTTTCATTGATGCTGAACTCGTAACTATAGCTGTCAGATATTTGTAGTGGAGTAAAAAGTACAATGTTATCCTCTGATCATTGTACTCAAGTGCAGTACTTAATACAGGTGTTTTTAACTGTTTCTTCCACTCTCCGGATCCCAGGACATTCCTGGCACGCGGTGCACCGCGGTGGATCAACATCGACGGAAAGACGATGGAGGTCACAGTGAAGGGCCTGAAACACCCACACAGATACGTGCTGGACCCAGCCCAGACTCACATCTACATGCTCATGAAGAAGGTCAGTAAACACAACATAATGGTGGCGTTATGAGTCCCACAGGCCAAAACAAACACTGATCCGAGCTGAGTTTGTGTGCGTGTACTTTTCAGGACTCGTACGGGCGGTACCAGAAATCTCCGGTGTTTAAGGATACGGTGAAGAAGGCCATCTGTCCTGATGAGCACCATTTCAGGCAAGCGACAGCTTTTAACTACCACATTTATGCATTTAATTAACTTTTTCAGATGATGTTGAGCTTTAATCTTTTTTTGTTTAATTGGAGGGAAAAACTTCAGTGTTTGAAGTTAATTTCTCTCATCTCTGTCTGATATTAGTGTCTCTGGCTGTTATTAGTGTCTCTGTAGCTTCCTGAAACTACCACATCCATCACTCTCCAAAATGTAATTTTCACCCTGTCTCTCCCTCCCTCCTCTTCCTCTTGCTGGTCTATCTCATTTTCATCTATCTCCGGCTTTTCTCTCCTTTCCCTCCCAGTGATGCCCAGTTGGAGCAGAATTCAAAGAAGAGACGGCCCAGTCTCAGCCCCATCATCCTCCGGCAGATGGAGCAGGAACAGCGGGCCAAGATGGCCGCCAATGTTGACATCACGCAGGTCATGAGCAAACTCAGCAAGCAGGGCAAGGAGGCGCCCCCTCCTCCTCGTCCTCCTGCGAAGAAATAAACATAAACACAGGATGTTCAGGGATTTTATAGAATTATTTAGTGGAATCATTTTAAAAATACGCTGCATTTTATTCATTAATGATAATGTTTACATTTTACTTTTAAGTAAAGTTTAGTATTTTGGGATAAAAAGTCCTATTTGTACTACATACAAATAGCAGATATACAGAGTTAGCAACTATTTGGTGAACATAGTGGAGCATTTAGCAGCTAAAGAGCCATATATTTTCCTCAGGAGATGCTAGAGACCAAACACAAATACAAGCTAGTGTTACTTTGTGTCTGCTGGATGTGTGAATAAGCAACTTGTTGGCTCACAACTTAAAAGGTGTTAAAATGTAAATGATGTTCAGCTTGTTTCTGCTGCCTAATAAGAGGTGTAGAGCTGCAGGTTTAATAACAATAATAATGCATTGTATTGTACCGTGCTTTGAAAAGGTAGTCAAAGGCACTTTACATGGTAAAATATAAAAGCAATTAAAATATATATATACTTTATGTTCAAACATCCACTGACATACATTTCCTCACTTATGTCAAATAATCACAAAGATATATTTCCAGTGTGACAATCGGTTGGAAAAAAATGAAATCTTAGTTGGTGGATGTTTCAGCCTCATAAGGCCGCACAAATATAGCTACATGTTTTCAATCACAACACTGCAAACAGCCGTCATGCTAATGTGTTAGTTAGTGCGGCAGAAAGTAATTTTCTTTCAATAAGCAAAATGGAAAGTATAGTTGTAGGAATGGGGAATGTGCAATACTGACAATGCGTAATTTAGTTGAGACTATTTTAAAGGGTCACCGTGGGAGTTTTTTCCCCACCAAAAATGTATGTATTTACCTGGAAAATGTCTCATAAAACCACTATGAGAGGTAAGGTTTTGTGATTTGGGTGAACTGAGCCTTTAAACATGCTAAATAACTCATGTCTATACACAAGTCATGCCAAACAGCCATATCTGTTACCATCTGTTACATTTCTGTCTATAAAGATATTCATGTTGTTTCTCATAATAAATGTGTTGTACTGTCCATCTTCACTCATACACTGTTCTGTATTGTACAGCATGTTTTCTTTGCCATCTGTCATGAGCTAATAAAACACCCACAAACCATCTCATGTTTTTCTGTTTGTCTTGAGTTGTCATTCATTCACTTTTTTCATGTAGTTTCATTGTCATGTAGCCGGATATGTATTATACATCTGATTTGATTTGATCAGGTGTTGCTTATTAGGACTCCATCCTCTTGGTATGCAAGTGCTGCATTTTAAATGACCTGAACGTTTTCCAAAATGCATGTGTATTTGTGTTTCTTTCTGTTTGACCTTTGACCTCACAGCTGTGCCGCTTCACCACCCCGGTCCCCCACCTCGCCGTCTACTCCGGCCTCACCGACTTCCCCTCTGCCACCGACTCGCCCTTTCTCCCCTTCCTGGTCCACACCCCGGCTTGCCCCTCCCCCATCAGCGTGGCCTTGGAGAGCACCTCGGCCTCCGAGCGGCGCGTGGAGGCCGGTGGAGGAGAGGGCGAGGGTGACCCTGCGGCTCGCGCACCGGTTGGTGGACACGTGTCCAAGTCTCGCATGGCTCTGTCCCTGCGTCGTCTGCTGAGGCGCGGCTGCACCCCCGCCTCCATGTTCGCCAGCTGGTCGCCCAAATGCCACTCGGCTGCCGGGACGAGCAGCCGCATTCAGCCAATCAGACCGGGTCAACCGAGTCAGGCTCCACACAGACGGATTGGCAAGTGAGTGTGTTCTTTTTAGTTTTTAGTATGGAATGAAGCAGCCATGACAAAGTATGCACTGTTGCATGCAGTATGAGTTAAATTGGGACACACTACTTCCTCTTGACATTGCACCTTGCACTTTGGCCCTCTTGTGATTATATCCACAGAGGATTGTGGGTCAGGATAGCCAGAAAAGCATGCTGGCTTTCAAAATGCAGAATGGGATGAAGTAGGACATCAAGTATTAAAATAAACACTTACATGTGTATATTAGATGTTTTCTTTCCACAAGTCTGAAAAAAAGACATGTCATGGAAGCAAAATAGCTTGACAAAATTGACCCGTGCATGAAAAACAATGTTTTTGCATGTAGTGCCTCACCTCAACTCATCCAGTTACAGTCCGTTAAAAATGGGGGGAGTATGTTAAAAAAAAAAGACTACACATTTGATAGTTTATTACATTTCATATAGCTGATGCTTTTATCCAAAGCGACTTACATTTTTGCTCTATACACCGTAGACACAGCAACGGTGAGCAATTTAGGGTTAAGTGTGCCACATGGACATGGACTAGCGGAGCCGTGGCTCGAACCACTGATCCTCTAATAATTGAAAGATGGGCATGCTAACCACTGAGCCACAGTCACCCCCGTTTATCTAATTTAAATGGAAAAACCCTCAATATAAAGCTGAAAGTTCGCACTTTAAGGTCATAACTCCTTTTTACATTTCAAATCCAATGTCGTAGAGCTAATACTTGCACTCTATTTCATCAGTTTTTTCCAGATTAAAGTGGATATTCCTCCAGAGTGCCGAATCTACCCGATAGAGTCTGAGGACGAGGACGAGGAGAGCAGGGCTGCCTCTCGTGGAGCCGTGGGAGCCAAAGAGATCATCTGTCCCTGGGAGAGTCTCACTCCACAGAACGGGGCGGGATAATTGGCTGCATTTAGACAGGTATTTAAAAAAAAAAAGGGATTTCTAAAATCTGTCTATGTCTGAGCACGCAGATTTTTCGGCCAGAGATAGAATATCTCATCCAGACATAGATGAGTACAATCCCTGTGTAGCTGTGGTTTAAATTTTCACCACAAAGGCCAGAAACGACAAACAACACAAAATGGTTAATCTGTTGACTGACTGTTTAAACTGAGCATGAATTTACTGTGTACTTTACTCCTTAAAGGAAACCTACGGTATGTTTAGAGCGTCTAACACACACTGACTGTCAGCCTGAAAGTCCCCACTTACATGTCTGCTGCAGCATAATCCTCCTCTCCACGCTCCACGTTCAGTATTTTTCAAAACAAATCACAGTTTCTTTCCAAAATATGGCCAAATACACAATATTTTCACAGCTGTTTAAGATTGAGTCCTAATTCCACCAGTGTGAGACCCTTCCCCTCTGAGCAATGTTTGACGACAGCCACCAGAGAAGACTCAAGGTTGTTGTAATGATATTTTCTTGACATTGTGTTTGTTTTTGGCTTCTTCACACAGTCAGGAATGTAATGCTGGAAGAAACAAAACCACATTCTTTGCACATTTGGAAACAAACCTGCACCGTACAAGCCAACAGGCAGTCATGTGTTTGACACTCAAAACATATGTTTTCGGCGCAGCATTCCACTAAGTGCAGCCTGATGTGAGCACCAGCTGAGCCAGCTGTTTAGGTTGGATGTTTAGTTTAGTGAGGACCGCAGGACAACAGGGTGTACGAACATGAGCAAGAGCTTTGGATACTCGAGCCGTAGCTTTCACGTTCGAAACCTCATTCTGTATCTCTTCACGAACAGTAGCCCGACGGCAGCCTTATCCACCTCACACACCTGAAATAATGTGTGTGTTTTTTGGCCTCAGAAGGCTCTACAAAGACATTCAGGGCCTCAACATAACAACAACTATAAATAGAAGGAAATGTATACATTTAAATATTTTTGTGATTGCCAAATACAATAAAAAGTTATTATACATTAATGTTTACATCCTAGAGAGTGATAAGCCAAAGCAGACAGACATGTTTGGACTTTGCACATGCCTGCTAAAAATATAGTGTATTTATATATTTCTTGAATAATGTAGAGAAGTGTTCTTGTGCTGCTAAATAGACTTAGATGCCTCATCTGAAAAGTACTTACCTCTTCTACACGTTATGTGAAAAATAGATGCAGTTCAGGTAAAACGAGAGCACAGGAACAGCGTGTCTGCATGTTGCTTTTATGCCCGACAGACTCCACGGATGAAGAGTTGTGACGGTATAACGGGAGTCGGGTGACAGTTTTTGTATTTAGCTCCACTGCTGTTTTGTAGCTGTCGTACACGGTGTACTACTCTGAGCGAGGTGTTGATATTTTTCTCCATTGTGGGTGGTGGGGGAACAGTACAATGTGAATTAACTGTCTGAATGTATTCTCTTTACCATGTTTACAGATGCAAGAATGTGAAAAATGTTGTGTTTGATTTTTACATTCCATGGCTTGTGTCAAGTGCCTAAATAAATGACTGTCTTAAGAAAAACAAGTTCACCTTCTTAATTTGCTGCTGCCTTTACATGTTCACTTAAAGGGCTAGTTCACCCAAATTATATAAAAAAAAACATGTTCTCACTGATCTGGACATGAAGATAGCTTTGGTTTTATTTGCCCCTCCCCCTAAACAATGAAGGGGAATGCAATTTATGTGTCTCTTTCTGGAAACAGTCCTGTTTATCCAGCTGTTTTTAGAGGGACTATTTATTTTATAGAAAGTAGTTCCAATGAAAACTGTTCAGTTACATCTACAAAAACTGTACTCAAAGCAGAGAATATGCAAACTAGATACGGTCGTTTTGTGTGGTGTTGATGAACACTATTCTCCCACAGTGAAATACACACAAAAAAGGAACTGTTCAGAGCTGGAACAAATTAAAATACATTGTGGGTGGTGGTGAGACATCACATATATAGCATAATTTCCTGTTGCTCTAAGACTACAGCAGATCGGGTAGGCACACGTGAGTGATTAACTAAAATAAAGGAGTTTTATTCAACACACAACATATGAGTTCAACCATATGGTGAATAACATACACAGCAACTCAAAAGTTGAACATATAGCACATGGTGGTGCCAGGAGAAAAGGAGCAGACGGCCTGCCAGGATGGGGGCGGGTCTTATAGGCTGGAAACAGAGGCCAGCTGTTGCCAAGCCCTTGATCCAGCTCCAACCAACCAGGAAACAGGAACTCTGAAAGACCAACAACACAGCGCACACAATGTAGATTTGTTTATGTACAGTTAGAGTGCTTATTAAACAATATACTTTGATGAACACGTTCATCAGTATCGGTATCTTGATTTTGTCACTTTTCTCATCCAGGATCAGTTTGTAGTCTGGAGTTGGGACACTTTTAATGAGCCTGTTAAACTGATCACACATTGCTTGATTAATGAATAACCAACTTGTGTAAATTGGGTAGACTGACCCTTTAAAAGATATCTAATTCAACTGAATTAGTTCCTGTAATCATGTATAATAACGTTTCTCTCCAGCATCAGTAAGTGGTGATGACAGTGATTGGCCACTAGGTGGCAATAAAGCTACGACAATGGGATCAAGGTGCCTTTTTACGTAATACAACTCAAGCTGGTGGATAAGAATCTAAGATTCAAATGCAATAGTTCAAGGAAACCTGAGAAATTAAAAGACACAATCTGATTTTTTTTTTCTTTTTACAGCTTTTCCTCATCATTATTTGGATTATGTGAAATAATAAACAGAGGCTGGACAGAAACAGGTTTAACCTGCACACCCGATACAAGCCTGATACACAAGGTTGACATTTTGGTAGAGTGCACATTGCCACAATGTGATATCCATGCAGATATTACTGCAGAGTTCACACAACTGAGCATGTTTGCTTGTAGTCAACATCATTTCTATCAATGAGGTTTCTGAACTGAGGCCTGAGCTTTGATCTGTGTGTGTGTTTTAGTCTCTGAGCAGATCGCTATCTCACAATACCCACACAGGGACGTCCACACACAGTCCATTCATACATTAGCTTGCCAAGAGGGAGGGAATTTATGCAAGACATTTAGCATTCATTGGAGGTGTGCATATATTAAAATACATTTGTGTGTGGAAGCATCTTTTAATGAAGCCCTTGGTGCTTGGTTTTGCACCTGAATGAGCATGCATTGCTTTAATGTTGTTGTTGGTTCAGAAGTCTCTGTTTTTCTGTCACAGTTTGATTTGTACAGCTGTTTTCTGCCTTTGATTTCCTGGTTACCTTTGCCTGGCATTATTGGAATGCATGGAGAAAAAGGGACAGGGTTTCAAAAACAACCTAATGTCATATATTCAAAGATTGAAACCATTCTGGTTGTCTTGGTGTTATTAATTGAGCTTAGGAAATAGCATAGCTCACCTTCCAGCACCTATAAAGCTCTCTAATAAACAATTCGTTACTTGTTTGTCAAACCCGGAGACAGAAACGCTGTACTGCATTCTAATTCGCACAAATAACACACAACAAATGATGTGCTTTGCGTTCTGTCTGAACACACCTTGAGATGCATTTGTAAACACTCAGCCAGGCTAAATGTTTCCACCTGCCTCCTGTCTGTATGCTAAGCTAAGCTATTCGCCACCTGTTTTTAGGGGAATGCTTGGCGAGCGAAGACAGGAGAGTGGAATCAGGCTTCTCATCTCTCTGAAGACATAAAAGCTGATTTACTGGTTAGATGTGTATGTCTTATACGGATTGTTATAATACACATGCACGTCTTAATTGTTCTGTAAGTTTACAAATATACTTCATTACAATGGTCTTGTACACACACAGGTGTACATACATACCATTTGACCTTTACATTTAGGAGCAGTGGACTGCTGTAAAGCACTCGGGGGAGTAACTTGAGGTTCACTGTCTCGCTCAAGGACACTTCAAAATGAATCGAACCACCAACCTTGTGGTTGAAGTACTACCCGCTCTATCCACTAAGTTTGTTTAATGCTGCCTTCAAAGAAAGCTCACAAGGTCAACTTTAGAACACGATTTGTTTAAAGCTGCAATAATACCAATATATTATTATTACTAAGATGCTACGCCTAATGTGTGAATGTATTAACGCATTTAGCAGACTGACCAATATTATCATGGAGTTGTGCAATCTGATGAATGTTAAAGCCCAATATTTACTTTTCTTTTAACTCTAGTTTACGCTACTCCTCCAAAAAATATCAAACTCTTTAGACTGTAGACGAATGAGTCTTCAGCTCAAACGTAGCATTTCATTTGACTTTAGAAGGGAGAAGAAAATTAATCCTCTGCTTTTCTTTGATTTGAGTCGAACAATTGTGGAGCCACTCCCTCTTTGTCTGACCTGAACGGGAAACACACACACACACACACACACACACACACACACACACACACACACACACACACACATACAATCTCCTAAGACGTAAACATGTGTCGGCCGCCATGTGTGACCTCGCTGTGACATGATGAATGACCAAATCAGACGCCTAATGAAACGCCGCACATTCGCCTGCTGCTGTTTCCCTATATGTGCATGTGTGTGTGTGTGTGTGTGTGTGTGTGTAAGCGTGTGTGTGTCCAGGACCTCAATCAGAATCACAGGTGACCTGGTGTCTCGCTGTGCCTTCTACTTTTGACAAGAGCAGATAATTACCGGTGACCCCCCACCTTGGAAAATCAACCAAGGAGAGAACGCGAGCGGCAATGAAGAGGAAGAGGAGCGTTGACCTTGAAACTTCAGCTATATTTAGGTCATCTTTTATGTCCTCCTCTTCACATCCGTCACTTTTCCCCCTCTTTGTCAGCCTTTAGCCTTCCTCACACCTTCTTGACCTCCCTTTAAAAGCTTCTTCCCTTGCTCCGTACCTGCAGAACTCTGATTGTTATCTGAGCCGTACTCTGCTGAGTCAACATAAACCAGCCATCCGCATGGCCAACCCTGTGAAGACCGGTTTCACCTGTGTGATAGTATCTTAGTATCCCGAGGACATAGAAATATAAACGTCATGTATTTCAATAGTCATTTTAGAGGGATAAGTACATATTGAGGAACGCTTAAGCATATATGAATAGGAAAAACATATAATAACATAACATAACACCGTGTATTATTTTTGGCTGATTTGAGAAAGAGTGTGTGTTTAAAGTGTTAAAATGTGTTAACTTCTGATTATCTATTTAGTTTTCCTGTGAAAAACGGAATCATTAATTAATGTGCGTCTTAGCTTTTGACATGAATGCATCTCGAACATGTGTGCTAATAAAGCTTATTTGAATTTGAATTTGAATGAGAGAGAGAGAGAGAGAGAGAGAGAGAGAGAGAGAGAAAGAGAGAGAGAGAGAGGTGTAATTTGCTCCTGACCATGTCAGGATCTCAGGGGAATTTCAGCCAGAATAAAACAGTAAAATCTCCGTCAGCTAAGCTGGAGGGTGAGGTTACACAAGAATGACAAACCAAACAACCACTTTCTCTCTCTGTCACACACACACACACACACACACACACACACACACACACACACACACACACACACACACACACACACGATGCACACCAAAAATATGCACAAGCATGCTCATGCATTGTACAAACATGCACACACACATTTATGCACGCCCACGCATACAATCTTTGTCTCTTGAGAAATGGTATTAATACCTGGCAGGCTTTAAAATGTCAGCCAGTCTCAAACAAGGTGCACAAAGACCCAATTTATTTATGGATCTGACACTTCTCATGTCTACTGCTCTCCAGCTATTTTTGTTTTCAAAGTGTGTCTTAAGAAAGAGGGGGAGGAGGAGGAGGAGGGGATGGAGATGGAGATGCAGACAGGCAAACTGACCGAGTGCTGAAAGGTGTGTGAGATCAGCCGGTGAAGCTCCGAGCAGTTGGTATTTTAACCCACACTCGGGGTAACATGTCCCTCCGGATGATTCCTCCGTTTCCGACACATGGCTGTGATCAACGAGTTGCATTGGCTGATAAAAATAACACAAATGTGGGCTAATCGCAAATCTTCATTCAGCCCTGATGGCTGCTTTCTAACACGAGCTGATGGAGTTTGTTTACTCTCTTCTTCTCTTGTCTTTTCTTTCTCGCTCTCTGTCCTCTCTTAGCATTCACCTCCACACTAACACACACATTAGTCCAATCTTCAGAGCTGTTTACTCATTGAGTGATGATTGCCTGTTTAAACATCTAACCTCACACACACACACACACACACACACACACACACACACACACACACACACACACACACACACACACACACACACACACACACACACACACAGTGCCATGTCTGATTGTGTCCCAGACAGCCAGGAACATCACTGTTTACCTCGCTTTAAGATTTAACGTTTTGCTAATGCAGTATTAACACACATTTATAATTGACCTTATGCTGGAATACTGGAATTATACACTTGATGCAGATGCTCTTTACCTTAATTATTCTGAATTAAATGTGTTTCATTTGTTTTGGCTGCCTGCTGACTGTAAATTTAACTTGCAATGTTTAAGCAAACCAGGCGATACACGTTAAATTGTCGTTTGTCAGCTAACGACTGGCAGTGTGATTTGAGGAAACAGATGACAACAGCTAAAGCCGCAACACTGCACTCATCTCAACACATCCTCACGCCAATGCATCAAATAATGATCAGTGATGGCGTGTCAAAATATGCTCATTACGTGCATAGCGTCTTTTCAAGTAAACTTCCATCCTCACAGACACTTTTTACTACAGGGTGACCAACCAGTCATGTGACTAACTATACTGAGACAACTTTACTTTTATTTTTGCACGTGTGTGGACTATCTCGCATGTTATTCCACGTCTGTTGCCCTGCCTGCAATGCCTCGTCACACACACAGACTAAATGAGCGTAGGTGTCAGACGCCGAGGAGCAACCACAAATCACACATTTTACAAACTTTACAGCAAAACAAGATCATCTGTCCTCAGACCCTCGATTCAGGGAAGGAAAAACTCCCCCCCAAAAAACTTTAACGGGAAATAGAAAGAAGAAACCTCCGAAACAGCAACAGAGGAGGGATCGATCTTCCTGGATGGACAGACGTGAAATAGATGTCCAACATAGTAAAGTTACAGTCAAGATAATCTAGATGACAATACTTTGCTAAATGATGTGTGTATAAAGTGAAAGGGGTCGTTTGTACTGACAAACCTCGGCTCTGCGGTTCATCTCATGTCTTTCTGCTTGTTGTTCACACATTTTGATGCTAGATGGTAGTTTTGCTTTCGATTTAATAATTCACTGAGCCTCAGTTAGACGCAAAACTGTCTTTTATTTCTCCAGTCGAGATGGTAGTTCAGTTTTCTTTTAGCTGGAGAACATCTCTGAAATTAAGGTTTCATTCTTAGGCTGCACTTCTGAAGGCCTTCTACGTTTCTATCTTTAATCACAGACAATTCTAACTCCCTGCAGTTCATACCATCAAGGCCATTTCCTTCCTTATGGGGCTTTTATCTAACTCATAAATGAACATTATCTGTATCATTATCTATCCTTACTGATTGTCTTGTCAGTTAAAGAGCTCCTGCAGTTCAGAGCCCAAGAGGAGCCTGGCTGTAGGCAGTCAGGGTATTATAGTATTTCCTTATCGTTCTGGAAAAGTCATCTTTAAAACGTATATTATTGTTTAACCTAAAGATAATATGTCTTCTTTAATGTGTGTGTTGTAATGTTGTGTGATTAAGAAACTTTGCACTACACAATTATTACGTAATAATTATTACTTTCTCTGCTTATACACTGTTCAGTCAGAAAACAAATTATTGTTATGAGAATACAGCGCAGCATTATTGTTAATGTTGGGCGTCTATTCGCTCTGAGCTCATCACTGCCCGCAGTGTGGATGCAAGCCTCGACACAGACAGGGATTGGAGAGTGATGATAGCAGACATATTCACTCCCTGGTGGCGAGTTTTCTCCCAGGACAAAAAAACAAAACATCCACTATCATTGTGCTTTTGTCTTCAGTGTGAAAGATTACAGTCTTCATTCCTTCAGTCCTGGGACAAATGACTGCAGTAGTCACAGGACTTTATTGACTCCAGCATGGAAACATGACACCCAGTTGGACAGGCAACTTTTTTGACCCTTGTCTGATGTGATGCTTTATGCCGCACATTAAAGTGACTGTGTAATGAATAAAATCCACAAGGATTTGGACAATTATTACAATTTTATGTTTTTACAAAACATACAGTTAACATGCTATCCTTAAAACCACCAAACTCCAGTCAGACAAACATAATTATACCTGGCTGATCATTGAAACACTGGAGGGAAACTAAATAAAACTCATCAAAAACATCTTGGTTCCCGCAAAAGTCGGGTTACAAGCTGCTTCTACCTCCGGTGGGCGTCCCCGCTGTAGCAAGCTAGCAGCAAGTGCTAGCTAGCAGCTGCTGCTAGCTCCCCGCTGCTGCTGCTACTGCCCGCGTCCCCTCTGCCCGAGTCGGGTGTCGAGCCGGGGCTGGTCCCGCTACCTTCGATGGTTGTCGGGGAACTAGCGAGAGCGCTAGCGGGATCGCTAGCTGGCTACAGCGGGGAGCTAACGGGGACACTGACCGAAGGTAGTAGCGGCTTGTAACCCAACTTTTATGGTAATCTCTCCACTGTTCAAATAATCACCAACTCTGGTTTGAGAGTTTGAAAGACAGGGTGAATAAGTAAAAGATGTATAAAAGAAGTAACGGTCGTAACATTTTCGCTGTCTTGTTTTCAAGAATACGACACATCAGAAAATAAACAGAAAGGGCCACTTGTCTACTGGCAATGAGAACGGGAAGGGAAATCACCTTTTTTAGCGTGTTTAAAAAGATGATAAGATTGACACCATTCTCACGATCTGATCTTCTCTTTGTGTAAATTGCAAAAGCTTATTTCCCAAAATGTGTTGCTTTAAATGGAGCCCCATATGGTAAAGTGTGCATTGGAGATGTGTTGCACTTTCCCAGGATATCACAGGATGAGACAGAGGCAAGGTTGACCTTGACCATTGACCTCTAAATTCTAAGCACTTCAAACATGAGTCCAGGTGGACATTTGTCCCAAATTTGAAGAAATTCCTTCCGGGTGGTTCTGCAACACGCGTTCACGAGAACGGATTGGCCGGACGGACATGGGGACGTACGGACGGCATAACACCGTGGTTGTCGCACACAGAGGCATAAAAATAGCCCGACCTCTGGCACAATAACAGAATTGTCAACTAAGAGGATGATTCACCAAACATGCCAAGACCTCGAGGAAAATTGTGTTGCCTGAAGTCTTTTGACTGGCCACAATGTGAAGCGCTGTCCATGGTGCTGAACCCTTTGCCAGATTGTTTTTCACAGTAGGGGTAACGTTAATTTTTATAATGATACAATCTGTTGATGATTTTTCTGATTAGTTGCTTAGTTGTTCAACATTGCTCCAAATGAAGCAACACAAAACAATATATTTTTTTTTCTGATCTGATGGCCAATTAGCAGCAAAAACATAACTTGTCAGTTCCCTACAAAACTCTTACAAATCACTGTTCCAAAAAAAAAAGTATTCTTTCTGACATTACACATAGTTAGGGTTTGGTGAAGGTGAAGGACAAAAGTGACTTTGAGGTTAGGGAAACTAATCTCATGTCATAATCTGATGTTTAGTTTTTATTTTCGAGAATCATATTTTCGACAGTTTTTTGGCATGCTATTGTTTTACCTGGGAGGACAATCTCAAAATGTCACAAAATAGTGAAAAATGGCAATCGCATTTTCCCAGATCTCAAGATGACTTCTTCAAATTGTCTCTCTTGTTTGACTAACAGTCCAAAACGCCAACATATTTAATGTACAATTATTTACAACAGAGAAAAGGAACAAAGGTTAACATTTAAGAAGCTAAACATTTTAGACATTTAACTCCAACGATTAACTTGTTCTTGAAACTGTAAATGTTCTTTAAATTAAATTTCTACACATGACAACCTCAGATACTGTAGAGCTGTAGATGTTCCCGGCAGGAGATGCACACACAGAGGATTTGTTGACAATCTCAGAAGAAACCAATGTTGTATCAGCACACAGTGTTGGTGCTCAACAAATCCACATCACACAAGACATATACAACATAAATCCTCCCTTGTTGTATAATTGCTTAATTCATTATTTTTCCAGGCAAATTTTCCCAGTAGACATAATTCTGTTTCTCTCTGAATCAATCCGAGTTAATCTGTGGATCTGATCGGGCTGCTGGCCGGAGAACATATGTTCTCTGCCGGCGGGTTTTGCACACTGTCCAGCTGCTGAGAGAAAGACTATCCTTTGAAACATCTGTCCTCTCTTGTCTGTTTCCATTCATCAGAGGTGTCACTGTATCTACTACACACATCCAATACAGATATAGACGCCTCAGTCACACGTCTCACATCTCAAAAACTCTATTTTAACACTCGTCTGTATTTATAGCGCTGTGTTAAAAAGCCTGTCACCTGACCAAGCTGCCAAGTGGGAAAAAAGAAGAAAAACAACTTTTATTAGGAGTGATGCAAACCTGCAATAGACTGCACTCTTTAACACTATAACGCATGTCCGACGATGTGAGTGAAAGAGGGGAGGAGAGCAAAGATAAATAGTTTGTCTCTCCTCCACAAAATAACTATCACAAGTAAGCTATGAGGAGAGGGGGGAAAAGTGAGGGGCAAGCGGACAATTTTCTCTCTCTCTTTCGCAAACTCAGCGTTAATTTGTTTTTTTTTGCAGCACACAGACACACTTATATGCATGTCAACACGATTCCAGTCAACATTGCTTAAAAACCACGTGTTGTCTCTCTGCAGAATGGAAAGAAGTGAGCATTCTCCCCCTGTGATTCAGTTTCCTCTGAGGCAAGACGATTGCCTCCACAATGGGCTCTACAAACAGTCCCAGTAATAGTTATCCTAGTTATATTCTGTCTGAACGTCCCTTATGATGAGTAAGCTGAATTTCATGGAACAATGATGGCAATTCCCCTCAAATGGGCCCTCAAATTGTCACTCCGAGATCATTGGAATATTTGCTTTGTCTCTTTATTAGGCAACTGGCTTGTGTGCTTTCTGTCAATAGTCCAAGGAAATGAGATGTGTGTTGGTCTATTGACTGTAGAAATGTATTCATACTGATAAACAATAGGCAGAGCCTGAGGGGTCCAGACTGGAAAAACAATGATTTTAATGGGATTCATTTTAGACCTGTTGATGGTTATGGGAAAGAGGGAAAAAAGGCAGAGATAGCGAACAGAACGGCAGAGCAATACAGTGAGGTGATTTAAGGAAAAGAAGGCAGAGTAGTTTGACAGGATGAAGGTGAATAATACAGAAAAAAAACGGGAGCAAAAGTGGGCTGGGAGAGGAGGAGGGGTTGCTCTGAAGTGAGCGAGAGGGAGGAGAGGAAGGCTAAATCCTCACACCATTATTATCAGGACTCACATGCAGCCCCTCCTGTGATGGAGTGAGAGGAGATAGAAAGAGATAAAGAAAAGATGGAGTTAAAGAGGAAATGGAAAGCAGGATTACTGGTGTGACAGCACCGGCAGATGAGCGGCAGCGCAACGGTGAGGGAGAGAGAGAAACTCTGGTGGAAAAAGAAAAGAAAAAACCAAATCAGTGCAACAGGATGAGGACCTGCTAGTGCACAGCCGGCCCAACCCCGCAGACCTGCCATCTGTCCTGCTGTTCTCTCCGTGTTCCCGGCGCTCCCACCATCAACCAACATCTGGATCACCTCGCATCCATATGGGAAAGAGGACAAGGGGGGCCAAAAAACCCAAATCGTATCCTCCCCTCATCCTTTTGGATCACGCAGGACCCGAGAAGGCACATCCTCACCGGGGGGATCCCTTAGCTGCGGAGTACCATCACCTCAGGGGCTGATAACTGGACCGGAGGAGGGACAAACTTTTGCTCCAAACATGCAGCGGCGTGCACAGGACCCTTCCCCATCTGTCTGTGAGATTTTCTAACTTCCCATGGATCTGCCGTGCCTCTTGCCCCCGAGCAGGGAGAGGGAAAAGGAGACAGAGGAGGTGGAGAGGGAGAGAAAGGAGGAGATGGCGGGGAAGCGTCACCGCCACTGCTGCTGAAGTGTTACCGGCGTTTGTGCTCCTCCGCTGAAGAGGCATTTTATCACTCTTCCTCCCCTCCTTTCGCTCCTCTCCTCATCCGACCGGCAGGGAGCCTGAGGGATACAGACAGAGAGCTAAACACAGTGGGTTTATGCACATATGCACACAAACACACACTGGCTGGCTGCTCTTCTACGGGCTCCCGCACTTCTCGTCTTCCGTCGCCCTCCTCCTCCCTCACTTTCCTGTCTCATTTCGGTGTCCTGTCTCCACCTTCATGGCCGCTTGTGCATCGGTGACACACACAGAGAAAAAGAAAAGTGAGAGAAAGTGAGGAGTTAGAAAAGAGAGATTTTTTTTGGAGGGGTGGGGGAGAAATCACATACGCTCGCTGTCACGTTGTGAAGTCCTCCAGAGGAGTGTGCAGACATCCAAAGCTGCCAAACACACACACACACACACTCTCTCACACACTCACACACACACATGCACGCATGCATACAGTCGCTGATAGCTCACACACACACTCTCGCTCGCACACAGAGGCTTGGTCTAAATGCGTACTCCTACAGGTGCTGAGAAAGGCAGGTGAAAACCAGGTGGAAAGGAAACAGAAATAGGGAGAAAGACATTCGGAGGAAAGCAGGGAAGGATGAAGCGGCAGGAGTTCAAGTTGGATGACAGCAGAAAGCACAGGTAAGTCTGTCACACACATACACACACACACACACACATGATCACACTCTCTCACACACACACACACTCACACATACACACCCTCACACTCCTATTCTGTCACTTAATCGGATCCACTGTGAATTGGTAGTTTATTTATATAAGTGTGATATGAAACAACAGACAGAGACAGAAAAGATAGATGCACGAACAAGAAGCTCAGGGGGAATATGAGCAGAGGCGCGCAGCACGAGTGCAGTGATACTTTCAGTTTTCATAAGTGAAGAGTTTCCTCGAGAGAAAGCTCCCATCTGCTGCTGACAGAAACAGAACAGCCAGTTGTTACTATAACAGGAACTACTGTAAGAGGACATATTAGCATTTTTCTCTCTGAGGTTTGGCAGTTAGCTGCTTGTTTGGAGTGTGTGTAAGCGTGTGTGTGTAAGCGCGCGCGCGCGTGTGTGTGTGTGCACAATCCTCTCATACCTGCAAGCTCACTCAACATGACTTATGGATTATAGATGTTTCAGTTGCAGTGTTTTACTGTCGTATCAGTTATCTGGTAATGCTCATTGATTCGTCCCCTGAGCTGCATGTAGAAGCTGTCATTTCTCTCCTTTACTGAGAGAAGCTTTCTGCTCCAGTTTGCGTATCATATTGGGGCATCGTGCAACACAGTTATTTTTTTTGCTGCAATGGTCACAGTAACAGAGACCAATGTGCGGTTGGGGGCCCCTCAAACAGTCACAAGATAAATCAAAAGGGCCTCAGGATAATAAGGGATAAAAGACTAATTTATCTTGTGCAAAATTGTATTTCTTTTTTCTTTTTTGTGTGGAAAAACTGTCTACTTTTACCTCTAGACTGCTGCAAAGCTTCTGAAAACAAACCTTTTATCTGTTCACAACTCATGCACACCTGAGCGTACTGAGTTTTGTGTTGAAGGGCCCCAAGATAAAAAAAAAAGTGTTGGAGCAATTGAAACAGATCGGGAATATGTGTGTGAATGAATGTGTATTTGCATCAGTACATGTATGTTTTGGCAAGTGTGCCGGCGGATTGGGTGTCGCTGAGATTTCGATTGCTTTACGTTTGACTGGCAGGGGGCCAAGCCGATCTAGCAATGCGCCCGTCCCGTCAACGTCACTCATCCTGGCTGCTACGTCCGGCTTGCAACGATTTCCTGTAAAGCTGTCAGATCTTTATGTGTGAGAGCAGGAGCCCACAGAGAGATGGGGGTGCAATGTTAGCAGTTAAAGCCCCTAATTATGATGAATGTATATGTGGCAGACGCTATGTGATAGTTTTCATAATAAGCTCTGGGGCTATTGGGAGTTTAATTTGTATGTGGGAGGTTTATTAGTTGTGTTTATGTGTGTGTGTTGGGAATGTGTGCATATGGACATGGACCTTTTAGTGCTGCACTCACAAATCAAATTGTCTTCCACAATCCATCCATAAGGGGGAGAGATGGAGGGATGAAAAGAGGAAAAGCAGGTCGGAGCAGTTGAGCTGGTTGACGTTGTTGACTCTATGGCTCGCTTTCTGTCAGACGCACAACTCTTAACGTAACTGTTTTAATGATGACTTGAGGGAAGAGGGATGGCAGTGCTACATTGAGTGGAGTCTTATTAATCCAAAGTGTGTTTATATTATGTATTGAAGTTCAAGTTCATTTGTAAAAATGTTGTAACCACTTGTCCACAATCACAAGACAATGCTCGGTTCCTGTTGTGGTGTTTGAGGGAACCCACCCATTAAATCCTGTCCTATACAAAACTAGTTTCCCACACATTCTCACATTAAGTTTTGAGGGAAACACAAGTAAATGTTGTAAATTGAGACAAAACAAAAGCGGTTTGACTTAAAATAAGTATGTTTCTTTGCGTTTTTTGAAGGTTACAGACTTAATAAGTTGATGTTGACTTTTGGTTTCACTTGGGACACAAACAGCTAACTAATAGGAAAGTGTCGCCTGATAATTAAACTTAAATCAAGTAAATATTAGGTGAGTGTTAAATGATAATGTTATAGTTCCCTTTTGTCAACAAGTCCAATGACAACACAAACACCAGCAATGCTTTGAAAAACACCACAATAACATAGTATCATCTTCTGAGGCAACATTGTTTGCAAACAGTTGCTTATTTACAAGCAGTGTTCGCATTTATATGGCGTTTTGTATCTGAAGGCCGTTAGTGGTAAAAGTGAAGCAAAACAATGAGGTTCAATGGCGATAGAGGCTCCATAGAGCTGAGGGGAACCGTAGAGTTGATGATAGTTATGAGAGTTCTTCACTACAAGCAACTCCTTTCACATGTTGTCATTTGATCCTTTGTCAACATGAAATCATCCATTATAATGAACAAAAACACAACCTGCACACACATAGTACAGGTGATACAAATCATGCAAAAACCAAGATGGCCAAGCAGACATACCCTCTCTGTCAATTTCTCTCTCATTCATACAACATATTCTATATTCCTAAGTATTATAGAATTATAGAGCGAGCCGTTCTACATAATGGCTACTTTTAGTAGATGTTGATGCTTGTACCATGCTACTTTTACTTAATTAAAAATATCTGAGTACTTCTTCCTGTTATCAGAGCTGAGCATAGTCATAAAATCCACTCATAAAATTAAGCATTAAAGGTCTAGTGTGATCTAGTGGCGTCTACGTGTCAACTGGCTAATACTAAGGTAGCGAAAAGACAGCGATTCTTATTTTCAGGTGATTATACACTAAAGAAAACCCATTTAATAATAATATATTCTGCCAATAGATCCCCCTAAATGCTACACACTTTACCTTTAAGTAAGAATTCCCGGTGTCAGTTAGAATGAAGTCATTCCTGCCGAACAAGTTTAGGATTTCAAGTCTGCATAAATGAAGCTCTAGAGAATCTCGATGTTTCATGCAGCTGTCAGAGCCCAGCGCTGCAATATGTTGATGACAGGAAGGACGTCGACTTCAGGAATACTAGCCCACTGATTCAAGCTCCCTAATTAATGTAATCAAATCAGCTACGAAGGTGCTGTATAAAAAAAAAGTAAAAATAAAACCTAGGTTCAAGGCAGACATGTTGGTAATTCTCTGGTGATGAGGTTCATCCCATCAACTCGATCCTCTCTGCTCATTTCCTCTTCACCCCCTGGGCTCATAGGACTCCATCACAACCCAGCTAAGTAGTTACAAGGCTTAATGTTCTCTATACTGTATTTCTTAGGAGATATGTGGTACTTTAACAGCGGTAAATCATCAGCAGAACATGCGGTCCAACACGTTTCTCCTCATAATTCAAATGATATTGTTTATTCCAAAAATTTACAAGGCACAAAGTTATTATTTTCCACCTTACAGTGAGACATGTTTATCGGCTTCTTGACAAGCAAGAGCTTGTGTTTTCTCTTTTGGCTCATGAACACCTAAATCAAGACCTGTTGCATGTTGCATGAGCTGCGCGGTTTAACAGTTTATTGGAAGAATAATTAAGCATTTTTAAAACGTTTTATTTGATACATCCCCAGAGGCCAAGAGGCTTCGATATCAACTATTCTTCTTCTTCTTCTTCTTTTTCAATCATTCAATGAATCATGCATGAATCATCTTGGGAGCTGAAACCAATATAAGGGTTCTGCCTTGAGTGGAGATAGAGCCCGGCAGTCATGTAGGACAGATTCTGCAGGTGGACAATGAAGGCTGAGGGGTTACAGGTTTCTCTTTTTGTGTGTGTTATGCCTTTCTTTCACGTATTGTTATTTTCTCCAATGACGCCTTTCAAAATGTATAACCGCAGCTGGAGGGTTAGTTTTCATCAACATGAATTTGGACATGTGTACGGCTGACGCTTCCACGTACAGTCTGACGTGGGTCATTGACAGAGTTTATCCCACAGAGCAGAGCTGCACTCCATCTGGATAACAAGAATAATGAGTAATAGTAAGAGAGAACCTGTGCATGCACTCACTCACTCACTCACTCACTCACTCACTCATGAATATAATTTTTGGAAAGTAAGTGCACAAACACAACAGGATTCCAGGATTACACATTTTTGGATAATATGAAGTCTTGTGTTTTGCTGTGTAACTCTCTCTGGCTGTCAGTCAGTTGTTTGCCATTTATTTAATTTAAATACAATCAGTTAAAAAGATAAGAAGACAAACAGCTGATTGCTGTTGTCGTGTTTGTGTGCGATTTTAAAATCAGATGCACATTGAGGTCCATCCTATAATGTTGTGTTGTAATCACACTCTGTTGTATTGCTGCTAATCTGGAGAACACACACACACACACACACACACACACACACACACACACACACACACACACACACACACACACACTGCTAATCTATAATAATCTAATCATCTTTACTTTGCGTTTGTACAAATTATACTTAATTTGTGGCAGTGCAGCGCGTAGGAGTGTGATTTTAAACACATTTCTGCAGAAAACACAGACGTAAATCACCACACAATCTTCATTTTTTAGACACTTTTTCCTGCAGATAGCAGACACACAATGTCATTTGTATATTAGCAGCTTGGTGGAAGATCTACTTCAGAATATGAACTATTCTGATCCACACTCTTTAATTATGTTAAGCTACAACACATCACAACCCCAAGGGTATCAAGTTGTCTCCGTCTACAATATTAATCTCACTCAGTCCCTCCCAGGTTTTAAAATTAGCTCTGTGCACGGCGGTTGGTAAATAAAAGAGTGGGATGACGATTATACGTGTTACCTTGTTTTTCTGCAACATAAAGGTTGATATCTGAGACACATTTTTTTTCTTCTATTCCACAAATTATTCAAAATAGATGAGTATGTAGATGCTGTTTTTCTCATGCATGCCGCATAGGATATGTTTCTTTTTTTAGTTTGGCTTCGTGGGGAGTTGTTTGTTTTTATTCTCACGCAGCACACGTGGGTGGTGGGTAAACGGCTGCTCACATCAAGATATGATGATTCATTGGAGACAAATTAGTATTATATTAGTGAGTCCAAACAAGCAATCTCAGGTTTGACAAGAGAACACAAGTAAAACATTATTTTGCAGTTTGTAAAATCTGCATGAACTCCCCTGAGAATCTGCGTAAGTCATATTTCAGGCTCTGAGATGGTTTCATGTGTGGACTCAAATAAACCTTAATTTTCATGTCTTTATAGACTTGATTCTACATCTGAAATGTCTTTATATGCAGATGACACTGCTCGATCTTTTTTAAATACATAATTCAGTTTTAGAAAAGGAAAGTGCGCAACAACATTAACCCAAATATCTTAAAGAAAACTTCAACAAAATGATGTGTTGAACTAAACATTGACACAAAATCATTGCAATGTATCCACATACAGTCTTTTTAGTGTGTTCTGCAACTGTCAATTTCTTCTTTTTACATGCATACAGTCTTTTTAAAGTAAACTTTACTATTCTTTGGTTCTCGCTTTTTGTACTTTCTGGTTCATGATTAAGTGGATTTCATACACATTGATTTTGCGGGATGTATATTAATTACAGTATATTACTTTCCGTAGTACAATCAGTGTATGAGAACAGCCATAAAAACACAGATCTGTGAAGTAATCCTTAATAAAGGCAGCTATACGTCCATCATTTCAGGAATAACTCTTTATTGACTACAGGTTAATGTATCAGTAGCATCTAATAACAGGGATAGACTGAAGTTCAAACTAGATATTTCATTCTAAGGGCACTTAAAGCCCAGGAGCTGAAAACCTTATTAAGATGAATGATGATTGATATGCCGGGAGCTTGAACAATGAAGGGAAGTGGAATGTATTTAACCCGGGGTTGCTTTGAAAAGAGCTTTGAATCAAAGCTGGGAGGTGTTGTTAATTATCAGGGTGTCTCTGATGGCCACAGACGAGGCCGACGCTCTCAATAAAAAAAGACCCAAATATTTGTGTGTATGTGGAGATCTTTATTTGCTTTAAGAAAGCCCACCTGCACTTATCAAGGCTTCAAAGGTATTGATTCAATGAGGAACAATCGTCAAACAGCTAACATTTGATTGAAGTGTCTTTCTCCGTAGCTGTGAGTTATATAGTTAATGCACAACAAACAAAAGGTGTGTGGCAGAGCCCTAACTCTCCTACACTGACACACATTTGCGTCGATAATGGTCTTTGCATTGCACGCCTTCCACAATTATTTATGATGAATGCGATTAACTCATATTTAATCTACTGGTGACACCAGTGCATTTACCATGAACTTGTCTTGAACCTGCCTAAATAGTTATACGACTGGTTTTGGAGTTTTACATTTGCACCGGCCAAACAAGTTCACAGATTTAAACAGCAGTAATTGTTGAAGCTTTGTCATCTGTTGTGTTTCTTTTGGGAAGGCCGATGACATCACCACACGTGGAGCGAGGCTGGTTGAAGTAATTTAATGTAACGTAATCCCAGTGATGAGGGTCGAGGACCTGTGTGACAGTTTTGGCATCCTGCTAGCAATCTGTGTGTGTGTGCTGAATCAGAGATGGAGAGGTGATTACAGTCATGACACTGGGGGTTGGATTACGGAGGATTACATGCATGCATACTTGCATACACTGTGTCACACACACCTACACACACACAGTTTCCCCATGACACAAGAGTCTAAATACAGGGCTAATACTGTCATACAAAAGGGTCAGAGAGAGCGAGAGACAGACCAGAGAAATGAGGGATGACTATTTACAGACGGATTATGATGAATTATGTCAAAAACATCATAAAAGTAGAGCAGCTTTTATGTTTGACTGTTGCTCTCTTTCCTTTCGATCTCATCCTCTCTCGTCCTCATTCTACCCCTCCTCTCCAGGCAGTAGGCTGCCAACATGGCCATTCCCAGGGGACATCCTCCTCCCCCTCCTTGGCCCCCTCTCTTCCTCCTCCTCCTCCTCCTCCTCTCCTCCCCGCTGCCCCTGCAGGCCCGGCCGCTCCTTCTTCACCCATCCATCAACGTGGCTGTGGTGTTCAGCGGCTCCAGCTACCAGAATGAGGTCAGAGGTCGTCTCAGCGGGGAAAACTTTGTCGACTTGCCCATCGTGGTCAGCCCTGTGACCGTGCTGGTCAACGACACCAACCCCCGAGACCTGCTGACACGCCTCTGCGATACCATGGCAATGGAGAAGCTCCACGGCGTCGTGTTCGAGGATGATGTGGGCCTCGGGGCCGACGCTCAGGTGAGCGGGATTTCTGCATTTTGGGGTTTTCTGATAAAAACATCCTCTCTCCAGAGTTGCGGTGTTCAGTCACCGACATCCGATGTTCCTTAAGCTGTTCAAGACAACATTTTGATGTAAAAAAGCACCTGTCTTGTTTGGCTTGAACCACAAAGCGGTTGGTAAAGCAGAATAATTGAGATGCCAAGCTTTTACATCTTTGCTCAAATTAAATTATGGTGTCGGTTTAGTTTCTGTTTGTAAAAGGAGAAGAAGTGACATGAAATCATAAAGGCAAAACATAAATAGTCCCCTATACAGTGCTCTTACTAACTAAGCGATAGATCATTACAAGTATCACTATAAAACATGTTTATTTAACTGGGAAATTACTTGTACAGAAAAGTTACATTTACTTCCACTTACTTATACTTCCACTACAAATGCACTTTACTTATTGTCAGAGTTTCAGGAACCAGAGTTTTCTTCTTCCACTGCCTTTGTTGGCACACTGTCGCGTTTCTTAGGGTTTTACGTCAATTTCATGAGCACACAAACAAACAAAACAGGGGCCCACTCATTGGTAGTGCGTGTAGTGGTAAAAGAAACTCTGCAGGATTTTAAGGATTTATCTTCCATGTTGTCTTAACAATTCAGATTGAAAGATCAAATTGGATTTTGTGAAATGATCCAAAGCTCCAAAATACCTGGAATTAAGTGACATTTTGGTTTGACCCGTGTCTCTGGTTGTTTCAACATGGCAATGACTCAAGTTTGAGAATTTAATCTGACTTTATGGACGCCAACTGTACAACCTGATCAAAATGGGGCTGTAAAAAAATGTCCACTTTCTTTCGGCAAACACTGAATCTGTCCGTTTTGCCTTCAGGTGGCAGAAGTGGCACAGATCCTGGACTTCCTCTCCACTCAGACAGCTCTGCCAATCGTGGGCATCAGTGGCGGCTCTGCAGTTGTCATACCATACAAGGTACTGTCAAAATAATGAGCCCATCTTTGGAGCCAGAGCTGGAGTAATCTGCCTTCTTACTATGATGACACACACACACACATAAAGTGGTGTTTATGCAACATTTGACACAAACACTACAATTTAGGAAGCAAGAAAAACAGATTCTAGTAATATGATGAACAACAACCTGTCGTGTGAACACTGTCGGCAGCAGCAGCCGCTCACAGCCTCCTGTTTTAGTCTTCTACACCGCCGTCATGCTGCTTAAAACAACTTAAGTAGGTCAGAGCGGTGAAACCTACTTTGGCAGGCAACTCACTGCATGCAAATATTTGGATATGAGCAATACAGAGCGGTGAATTATCAGCGTTGACTGCAGCCATCGACCCTCATCAGCTCCACTAATCCCCGGCTGGGAAAAGTCTGAGTTGTGGGAAGGAAAACTTTGTGATGGGGAGACGAATGCTACTGGCGATCTACGCCTCAATAAATCATCCCGGCGCTCTTGAAGAGCAGCAGGTTTTTCCTGCTATGATTTAACATGTATCGCATTGATGAATGGAGATGGAGAGCAGTGGGCTGTGTAGTTAGATTGTAAAAAAAGGAGATTGATGACACCAGACAGATTCATCTATACTTTCTCTCTACTTTTGATTTGCAAAATGGCTTCTTCCCTTCTTCCTCTCGCGCTCCATGCATTCTGCCCATCTCCACTTCCTCCCTTTAATTGCTTAACTACCATCATCAACACCTTGTATTTATAGAGCCAACTCTCACACATAGGAAGACACATGCAAATGAACACCCTCACATCTTATAGCACACACGCACGCACACACACACACACACACACACACACACGGATGCATTCCTACACCTATCCACCACAAGAAGCATCCACAACGAATAGAAAGTCGTAACTACCTGGATCTCACCCCCTGGCAACGTTTTGTAAACCTTAGCATGTTGTATTTATGTATTTATCAGCTTCCTGTTAATCAAAAGGTATCTGCAGATGTCACGTCATAGATGGGTATTAAACAGGAGGAGCTGTAGCTGCAGGAGGGTGATTGATTTGCTGTGTTTTGGAGAGCCAGAGTGAGGGAGCAAGAGACAGACAGAGGAGAAAGATGCTTCGATGAAGCTCGGCTGACAGCTGCCTGAAGGCAGTGTTTCACCGTCTCACTGATAAGTCTTCCTTCCCTCTTTCATGAGCGAAATAGTCATTCTTGTCACTTCTTCATTTTCCTATCCTTCTCAGTTTATCTTTTCCGTCTTCTAACTCTCCTTCCACTTTTCACCTTGTCTCATTTCACCCTCCTTTTCATATTTCCCACACGTCTCTCCAGTTTCACCATCTCTCCCTCCATCACCTTTACTCTTTGACACATCCCAATCCAGTTTCTTTCGGGCTCTGTTGTGCGCCGGCTGAATCCATTAAGATTGTGGCTAGGAGCAAGAGGCATGTTCTCCTTTCTGCCGTCTCCGAACTCCAGGACCCCATTAAACTGTTAATTAGACCCTTCAGGAGGCTGAGGCCCCCCACAGCTCTCATCTTTCACCCCAAAAAATCCAAACCATTCCCTCGTCTTTTCCTTGTATTTTTCTGATCAGCAGCCTTGCATAACCTCCCTCCTCCCGCTAACTGTCGCTCCCTCACCTTACGTTGACATTTAGCTTGTTATTTACCCAAGATGTGCTTTTGATCGTCAGATCTTCCACCGTGTAAAGTATCTCTGAACCTTCAAAAGATATTTGGTGCAAAGTTTGTCAGTTATCAACAATCTCAGGCTTGTAATTTGCAGAGCCGACCGTGTCTGGGTTATTTAACCTCTCCGCTTGACAAATGCACAGATGGGACGCTATCTCTCATACAGAGCGACCGTTTGTCTGACAAGCCCAAAGTGTTGAGTGACAGTTCTCTATATAGCACAAAGAGTAAAGCACTCTCCTCTGAGGCCTGCCTGTCGAAGGCCTCATTCAGCCCTCCTCCTCGCACCCCCCCTCGGTCTCTTTCTCTCTCTTATGTACTGCTTTGTTGTCAGCAAGGAGGGGAAAAAATGCCCGTCAGAGGTGTCTGGCACAATGGGACAGGTGGATGGGATGGAGAAAGACATACGTGCGAGTGCATGATTCTCTTAGGGGATAAAAGAGCTCAATAGTGCTTGATTATCAATAGCCTGATGATGATGAATATCTTTGATCGTGGGTTTAAAAAGAAGCAGCACCCTGCCTGAGCCGCCTATTTATGGGTTCCTGTCTCAGTGATCTCTCTATGGCAAACAACAAGGAAGGAGGGAATTGAGACAAAGATGAAAAGATTGAAGGGAGGAGAGGAAGCGAGTCTTTTGTCAGACGGCGCACGAACATCACGCGAAGGCAAAGAGGAGGAAATGAGAGTGTGACGAACGGCTGAGTAAAGGCGTAAAGATTGTTCAATAGGGCCTGAAAAAAACTGACTGACGTATCTCTCTGACGAAATCAGAGGTTGGGAGTGTTTTGTCTTAGTGTGTGCGTGTGTAAAACACGACTTGGCCAAAAAGGAACGTTACACCAATATGTGATACATATGTGAACATATATCACTAAAGACGTCCATCACCCTCCTCTCTTTTGGTTGCAGGTGCAGGTGGAGGTCTTCCACACCAAATAAACTAAACAATACAAACTCTCCCCAAACTGTTGACAGATAGTTGGAAGCACACTATTTTCTAAACATATAATTTGTTTGCTGTAGCATTAAAAGGTCCTTTAATTGAGCCAATGCAAAAGTGCATTAAAAGTGTATGTGTATATTTTCTTAATGTCAGGAAAAGACTGAAATTACAATGAACCCATGGTCTTTGTAGCCTGATGTATCTTATTCCTCTCTTCCAATTGTCCAAAACTCTTTGATGAGCCACAGTGTTGCATTGGTTCATTACAACGAACACACACACATTATTTTTTCCTGTTCTAAAAGTATATATGTGACCCACTTTCAGGATTAACATCTTGGACCGTGATGCACAGGTTGGCATCATCATCCATGATCACCAAAGCCCAAATTAAACAATGACAAACCACAAGAGAGCCCCTGTCACATGCAGGGAACAGCTCACATTGTATTTGGAATAAAAAGCAAACACAGGATTTTAACCAAGAGACCGCTGTTCGTTTCCCATGTGTCCAAGTCAATGTCATCGTTTCACTTTTCTTACATAACGTATGCACGAAACAAACGCTTGTCACGCAACAAGCCTCACCATAATCTTTTCCTAACTCTAGCGTGGTGCCTAGAGCAGTGGTTCTCACCCTATTTTCAGTTATGTATGTGAAATATTCTTTCTGTGCGATCAGTGTCTGATTTAATATAGTATATATACAAATCAGTTTAATGAACTTACAATTATATTTGATTTAATATGTATAAAATAACAATTTGTATAGGAATTTGTAATGGATGCTCATTTTAAATATATATTTAAAAAATCTCACGTACCCCTGGGAGAGCCTTCACTGCCCTAGAGCATATAGTTTGAACGTCCACTGACCGAGTGTCGATATTTGACGAGTCTGGAGTGAGAATGTGTTGTAGGAGTCCAATAAAATAACTTTCTGCGTTGCTCTGACTTGATACGAGTGACAAAGATCGTTCAGTCAGGCACAAGTGACTTTATGAGATAACACAGCCCTGTGAAAGCAACACTGGGAAAAAAAGTCTCATCACCAAGCTTCAAATAAGGCTGAGTTTTTGGAGATAAAATATTTTCACAGGACATATAAAAGAACATTGGGGCGACTGTAAAGCCAGTGGACTTTGTTAAATAACGAGGTTGCAATAAATCATTTTTTATGGCTTCTGTGAGACATTTTGAGAAGATTTAACAATGACAACTCATATCTATTATCGTGAGGCACTAACACAGTACACCTCTGTGTTTTTTGAGGAATTACATTGTGAATGTTTGATCACACAGAAACCATTTCTTTGTTCATTACAGTTACAAACATCAAATATTGTGTGATGATGGTTGTGGACGATGATGAAGTCTGGAATAAACAAAGCCGACAGCTTTATGTGTTTGCCGGTAAACAGAAACAAAAGCGCCTTTTAAGTGCGCACGTGATGATTTTTGAAGCAAGGAAACTGTTGAGACTGAGTATTCCAGTGTGTAACACCATTTATTACAATTTGAAGCTGTCAGTATAAGATTATATTTCAGGAGTTACAGTCTCGGTCCTGGCTGCAGTCTAAGGTCACACTCTGCGGTTTCTTTTATTTGAGGGTGGGTTCTTTCTGTGGCCGGACTGACCCGCTTTCCCTGTGTGTCCTTCTGTCTCTTCTCTCAGCCTCCTCAATTCTGTCTCTCTTGGCCTCATGGTCCAAAAACTCCACAAGCAGGTCACAAGAAGCCCAGATTCGCTGCACAGTATTCCCACTGGAAATTGTTTTTTTATCGCTGGGAATAAAAACACGTAAATGGCCAGGCCACCCCCAAGCTTCACAGCGTGGCCTAATAACTTCAATAAGGTGGTCAGTCAAACGGCTAATAATGTGGGATTGGAAAACAGAAGTTTGATTTTATATCCAGGGGCAATGGAAAGAAACATGAATCTGTTCTGCAAACTATTTGTGGACACAAAAGGCAAAATTGTCTGATAAAACTAACTAGTTTTGACATAACAAATGCATTTACCCAAACGACTGTTTCTATTTAAAGGGTCAGTTCAACCAAAATGCAAAAAAAATTCTACTCTCCATTAACCATGGTATCTATGATTATCTGTTATGTTCAAAGGCTGTTGAGATAAATGTATTAATGCTAAATAACTAACCTGCACCAATGTAAAACATGTCAAATGTAGAAGAACTAAAACACTAAAACATCCCATCATACAGATTAAAGCCCTCTATATGTCTTTACATTAAACTCTATATAGCCAGTTAAAAACTCATGTGTGCTCTGTATTTGTGTCTCTCCATTTCCCTACACTGTGTGCTATAACAGTCACGAGTGTGAGATCAGTGTTTTTAAAGATTAAGCCACAGTGACTAAAGTCAGGATGTCTCAGCATCGCACCGGTTTTGACCTTTTCTTTCCGAGCCATTCTAGCAACATGCCCTGTGGATGTCGGTTTGTAGGTCGGTCGATCCACTCCTGTGGTCCAGACTGAAATATCTCAACAACTACTTGATAGACTGCCATGACATTTTTGCGCAAGCTTTCAAGGCTCCCAGAGGCGGAATCCTAAAGACTACGGTGTTCCCCTGAGTTTGTCATTAGTTTGTGAGGAACTGTGCTGTCTGAGGAGTCACAGGTGGGTTTTATTTCCCCAACAATGAAGAAAACTATTGACAAATGAGTCTCAAAGTTCCCATAAAAGAGGTCAACTAAACAGAACCTAACTCAGGCTTTAATAACTTAAAATAAACTGAACTGACTGGGGTAAATAAAAAAACAAAACGCCTACAACCTTAACTACAAATACTACAAAACAGTTAAATTAGTACCAAAAACAACGCAACAAAAAAAAAAATCCTAATTTACACAAACTCTGTGGTATTGGGCACTTCTGCTTTACGTGGTGCTCTGTGCTGACAAGATGATCCTCCAGCAGCAGTAACCAGCAGAAACGCCCTCGGCACCGTTAACTCAAATACATTTGTACTCCAGGCAAATGTATTTAAAGACAAACTAAAGTGTGACTGTGCAGAAGCTAACTAAATATAAACTACTGACAAGAACACTACATATAGTGAGTGTTCTGTATGAAACAACAAGCTATGTGGCATCATAACAGGAGGTCAAAATCAATGAAGAGAAAATGTATTATAAGCAATAGAAAACTAAGGTGTGCATGAGGGTTACCTCTTAATCAGCTGTGGCAGTGGTCAAATACTTTGGGTTCAGACTTAATACTTGTGAAACTAATGATATTATTAACATATCTGTGTTTAGTGTCAATTAGCAAATGTCTAATTGGCATGCTAAAACTCAGATGGTGAACATGACACTTATTGTACCTGCTAAACACCAGCATTGTTGTTGTGAGCTGTTGTTGTTGTGAGTCACATGTGGCTCAAAGCTCCACTGTGACTCAGAAGTGTAGTTTCACTGTCGTAATCTTGTTTAATTTGTCCCTTTTATACCCCTTAACTTCATATAAATGGAATCCAAATATGTCAATGTGCCCCTTTAAGTTAAAGTAGAAATGCAGTAGTGTAAAACATTGTTAATTACCTTCAAAAACTCATCTAAAAGGTACCTAAAGTGTAATCAAAAAGAAAGTAATCAATATATATACAGTAGAGTATTCATATTATTGGATTATCACTGCTGTAGCTGGTTGAGATGCTTACGTGCTTTATATACTGCTTGGTACTGGCTTTTTATGCAAAACCCCACTGGAGATGGACGCTTCCATTTGGACATTTTAAGAAAGAAGAGTGACGTATTCTGCACACGATGTATCTGAGTCCATATAACGCGAATGAGCATCTGTGTGTGCGACCTGCTTCCTGCTTGACCCACACCAGTCTCTCCACCGACGGGGAAGTAAAGCACGGAGTTCTCCCCGTGGGAGGAGACGAGAGTGTGAGCAAGCACCATGTCCGCCGTCTTCCTGTCACATTACCATACGCTCCTGCAGTAGGACTGCTAATTGCGTCTGTGTGTGACAGCATCACTGCCAAGGTGGCGAGAACAAGACGGCTGGGAAGTGGGAGGAGGGTAACTCTGGCGTCTCTTGTGAGCGTGTTATTTAGACGCGAAAAAAGAAAGTACTTTTGTTGTAATTCTTGCTCGAGAAGGCAAAAGTCAACATCTTTCGGCACATTTGCTCGTTGGATATTTCACAATTTAAGATGCTGCTAATTGGATGATGAAACACTTATTGGCCCGAGGGAGGTCACTACATTATTTGCTTGTTTAATAGCTCAGACAAAACTAATTGGAATTGAATTACACCTCTTAAAATGATGCACATCAACACTTCTGTCATATCTGTAAAATGGTCTAAAATAAAGACAGCGTGTTAAGAAAAGCTACGCCAATGGTTTGAAATGCTATACACTTCCTGTTTCCTAATTGCTATACACTTCCTGTTTCCTAATTGCTATACATTTCCTGTTTCCTAATTGCTATACACTTCCTGTTTCCTAATTGCTATACACTTCCTGTTTTCTAATTGCTATACATTTCCTGTTTCCTAATTGCTATACATTTCCTGTTTCCTAATTGCTATACACTTCCTGTTTCCTAATTGCTATACATTTCCTGTTTCCTAATTGCTATACACTTCCTGTTTCCTAATTGCTATACACTTCCTGTTTTCTAATTGCTATACATTTCCTGTTTCCTAATTGCTATACATTTCCTGTTTCCTAATTGCTATACACTTCCTGTTTCCTAATTGCTATACATTTCCTGTTTCCTAATTGCTATACATTTCCTGTTTCCTAATTGCTATACATTTCCTGTTTCCTAAATGCTATACACTTCCTGTTTCCTAATTGCTATACATTTCCTGTTTCCTAAATGCTATACACTTCCTGTTTCCTAATTGCTATACATTTCCTGTTTCCTAAATGCTATACACTTCCTGTTTCCTAATTGCTATACATTTCCTGTTTCCTAAATGCTATACATTTCCTGTTTCCTAATTGCTATACATTTCCTGTTTCCTAAATGCTATACACTTCCTGTTTCCTAATTGCTATACATTTCCTGTTTCCTAAATGCTATACATACTATACATGGACGTGGTCATGGCGTGGTCGCCTGTCCACCACATCCCTCCATTTCTTTTGAAGTGTTATGTGGATGAATAAAAGAAGAGTGGGTTATATTTGCACTATGCATTTATATTTAATTTAGCTACATTCTGTATTTACAGAGCTAACAAAGCCATATTTAGCATTGTCCAAATCTGTTTAGCAAGGTGCGTTCACAAACATTAGTGTCCATATCTTGCTAGAGTTGATGAGACAGAGAAAGGTCTCAAACAAAGTTAATTATTTCCTGATTTGTGTGACCGAAAAATTTAATTTGAGTGACTTTAGAGACTCAGGACCTGCTGAATCCCACGTGACACTCAGAAAGGAAACTCAGAGGGCCGTTTCCTTTCTGAACTGTCCCTGCTATAGCTAACCAGGGCTGCCAGAACCATTACTTTTATTTATTCAGTGAAAACGCGACATTGTTGTGTACTGCTATTTTTATAGCTATTCTGGTGCACAGCCCAGTCGGTACTCTTTTGGAGTTCCAGCCTCCAGAGTTGAGTCTGAAACAAGCTCAGACAAAGATAACACTGGTAAAACTGAGCGAAGTTGTGATATTCCTGTGGTTTCCTCTGGTCGCCCGGCTCTCTGGAGCTTTGCAGCTGTGGGCGAGGAAAAGAGCAACAGGAAGGAGATATGACAGTTCGTCACCTCTTGAGACGAGAACAGATTGAGACGATCTGAGACCTGGTCCCAAATGGCACTTGGCGGTTTAACATTATCTCTCTCCCTCACTCTCCTGCTTTACTCTCTCATGCATGACTTGTCTCTTCACGCATGTGTGCCACTGTATTTTAAATTTCCAAGACTTCCAAGTCTCCACTTAGTGAATCATGTTGCTGAACAGTGCACATCTGTAAAATATGAATAAATGCAAGATTGCCCCGATCTTCGCATTCTTGCACCAGCTCCCAGTCCATTATCGAATCAAACTCTGAATATTACTCGTGCTAAAGTCCTGCATGGTCTTGCACCTGCTTACATCAGAGCTCCACTTATGACTTGCAGCGCTGTACAGTCCTTTAGATCTTCCAGCCCAGCTCTTTCGTTACACAGTCCCATCTAAAAAAGGCGGGTACAGGTCATATAGGTGGAAAAGATCCAGTTGAATCTATTAAAAAGTTATTTGGGTTTTGCCGTTTACACCTGTTTACACATGAGCACATTTGTGCGCAATACCTTCCTGACATCTCGTTGTAAACTTGGCTAAATTTGGTTCACAAGTTAAACAACCAGAGTAACACCAATTAAATTACTGAATTTAACATGTTTTTTAATCATATATAACGTAACATGTCTAAAGAATGTCAACTGAATATGACACAATATTTTCCATAAATGTCTAGAAAACGTTTGACCTGCAAATCACCAAATCTGGAATTGTTCATCTTGATCTAAATGTGTTTTTGTGTTGCTAGCGGACTTCTAATGAAGGTAAAAGGTTACTGTCAATTTACAAAAAAAGATCTGCCTTCATCCGTTGGTGATTTTGGCTCTTTGTGTCTTTATGCTTAGCATTCTCGTGCTATTTGAAGGACATGGGTTCAGCGGGCTCTCATAACGTCCATCTTATCTGTCAACACAGTGCGTAGGTATGCAAATGTATGCTAATAGACATGGACACATGCAACATTGGAGCACCCATTCTTGACAGAAAAAGAGCAGCAGGACGGAGACACTTTTATCAGAAAGAGGCAGAATATGGACAATCAAAGCTTTCTTGAAACATGAGCGATAACAAAGGTGGAAACATTGCTAACCGTTTCTTACACTAACACATGACTCTGCATCTCCATCTTTATTGCTATAGGTTGCAAGTGTATATGTGACAGCCGCGTGTTTTATCCATCTCTCCCATTTTGAATTTGTTTAAACTTTCCAATGACGATTTATAGGACGTTGTAGATATCTACTTTTAAACATTCCATAAAGCTTATTAATATGCCATTGTCCAAGCTCAGCTCATTTAACATTTAGTCCTTTCCTTTTCCCCCCATTTGTCACTTCTCATCAAATTAATTGGATTTAGAAGGCCGCTCCACTGTGTCATGACTTAAATTTAAATGGAACTTTACCACTCCAAGAACCATTATTATGATAATTTGTTCTCTTGTCCAATAAGCAAGTGCATATCACTTACGCAGCAGTAACAATGTCAAAGGTGCTGCAAAAATGAAGAAGGGCAGACGAGTTAATTTGACAAACCTGTCGGCAGTTGGTTTTCGCCGTGGCAGAAAGTTCAACACCGAACTCGGATGTTCGTTTGACGGCTTATTCAAGATATTTTTCCCATAAAACCAAATCAGAACTCATGATGCATTTGTTTTTTCTACAACTTTTGAATGAAATGCATGTGATAAAGGGTGTCCAGTGTCTAGAAACCGTTTAAAAACCCCTGTTACAACAAACATCCACCATTCTGAAGCTTCTTTGAGCAAAACCAGCTCCACAGAGGCTGTTGCTTCATTGTAACTCTCTTACTCTTTGCAGGCTGAGGGATCCTCCTTCCTGCAGATGGGAGCATCTCTAGAGCAGCAGATTATCAGCATGTTCAAGGTACAGAGAAACATTTTACAGTTACAATAAGTGACAGTCAAACCTCTGTTAAACCTAATTTTTGGGATTGGAATCTAGGTTGTAATACCAAATGGTTGTATGATGGAGCCTGACAACTGGGACCTCTCAGGCTGATTAACACAATGTAGGCACAACAATCAGCGGGGAATCCCTGATCTGAACTTCTGGCCCGATTTCCAGAAACTAATACAATCTGTATTTATGAAAGATTGTACAAATAATTCCCATGAGATCAGAGAGCTTAATGTCATTGCGAGTCAACGGGATTATTTTAGTGCATAGAGCATTTCAACATGAGAATACATCCATTGTGAAAATGATCGGTATATTTATGATTCAATGTTTTTTTAGGTTTTTTAAAACTTTGTAGTTCTAGCTCTAGCTCTTGCACATTGTTAAATGAGAACATTGATACCACTTTCATGAAGAATACAAATATTGGAAACAGAAGGAGACAGCAGTTGTCCATACAAAAACAGATTTCTGGTCTTTATGCTAAACTAAGCTAACCACCTGGAGTATTTATTTTCTCATCAGTCCTTGACAATAAATTGTAATTTCCACATTTTATAACCTCATTACATATGTATATATATATATATATATATATATATATATATATATATATATATATATATATATATATATATATATATATATATTGTTTTTGTTGTTGTTCTACATCTTTATTTCTATCCCTGTTTCAGCTAATGGAGGAGTATGACTGGGGCGAGTTTGCAGTGATAACCAGCTTGCTGCCGGGCTACGACACCTTTGTAGATATAGTTGAGTCGTACACAGATACCTCCTATTTCCTGTGGAATCTACAAGATATCGTGACTCTGGAAATGTCTGTTGGGGCGAATGACGCGAGGACAAAGCGCATGCTGCAGCAGGTAAATTAGATTGAAAAAAGATTGGGTTGCACCAGCTAGGCTACCTTAAATACATCACTAAGTGTGTGTGCTATTTAAATTCTTACACAGTTTTAAAGTAACACTTTACTAAATGGCGTTGCACTATTAAAACACAAAAGTGTTTTTAATCGTGCAACTTTTGCAATGTATAAATCTGTAAGCATTCAACTATAGCATCACAAATGTAGCATCACTATCTGCAACATAGCTGTCAATACAACCGTTTTGGGATGCTGAGAACGATATAATTTATAATTTATTATATTTGTGTCTGTTTACATGAAAAAATGTGTTCATGCAGTTTAAAATGATTGGAAAATTGACGTTATACCAACCAATCACTTAATTTAATGTAATGAAATGTAATTTCAAACCATCATTCAACCATATTCCAACATTTAAATGCGTAATATGTTAGCAAGCACAGCTAATGTCAACGTATGAACTCCATGCAATCTGTATGACGCAAGCATTTCATTTTGTGCATTTTTGTGATGCTTAAATCTCCACTTAGCAAAAACTTTACAAGCTGAAGTTTGTACAGAGGAACAGCTGGTGCTACAGGCTCGTGATGACCTACAGCAGTGCTGCATGCTCAGGCTGTGTTTTCTCTTTTACTTTCTGTCTGCAGGTGGATTCTCAGGTGCTGATGGCGTATTGCTCCTATGAGGAGGCGCAGTACTTGTTTCAACAGGGAGCTGAGGTGGGTCTGCTGGGCCCAGGCTACATCTGGATGCTCACCAGTCAGGCCGTTGGCAACCCCGACAGCCCTCCACCTGTCAGCTTCCCTGTCGGCGTTATTGGTGTGATTACGGACCAATGGAGGAAGAGCTTGCGGCAGAGAGTGAGGGAGGGTGTCGCCATCGTAGCTAAAGGGGCCGAGAGCTTCAAGAATCAGTACGGGTTTATTCCTGAGGGACACGGTGACTGCAACAAGCTGGCTAAACACTCAGACAACAATACTCTGTTCAGGTGAGTCACTCTTTATGTCAGTAATCACAATTTGAACTAGAAAGGTGCAGATCTCCGCCCTAGTGCGTCAACAACGACCACCGCTGTGTTGTGTGATTAGATGAATACAACCCACAACGAGCTGATCCCCCGTCGAGACACTAATGGGCTGAACGTTGTAAAACAAACTTAATTCAAACTCAAAAAACAAGTGGCAATGTATGCAAAGCAATCGGCTCAAAGTCGTCAAATAATACACAACATAAAACCTTGCCAGCCTTAGCAGCGGCACGATACGGCAGTGTGTGTGCTGGTTGTTCCGTTAGCTGTTAGCCGAACACACTGCAAAGTGTTATTCTCCCACTGTGGGCGCAGAGTAGTGGACCCTGTTGGCCGGTTAAGAGCGGTGATTGAGGAGTAAGCAGACGGCCCTGCATTAGAAAACAGGTGATGAAAAAGGTGTTTTGAGAAAGTGTGAGTCACCGCAACCGCAGGAGGTCCTCGAGCATGCAGCCAATCCATGGCAACCCCAAAAATATCACATCGCATGATCCTCCTGGAGAAGAGGATTAGGCAATTCCTATTAAGAGTGATCATAAACAGAAGAGCACAACTTCAGGTACATGGCATGAAGTTAAAAAGTATGTGCCTTTTTTTTCTCCATGTGTTCTGAAATTGCAAATTGACCTGGATTCATTATTCATAGCACCAGTCTGTCAAGGATGTACACCTTAACAGACAGCGAAATCACTCGGTAGGAACACTCTGCCCTCCACCAATCAGCTGCCTGTCTCATCCCCTAATGAGCTACTTCCAGGCTCCCTCGTTGCGTGAAGCCCTACAGGGGAGCTTTAGGTTTAATTAGGAGGTGATCATTGTGTGTGTTTATCTGTGTAAATCATATGCAAATGTGCGAGGTATGTGGAATCAACGTCGTTGATTGCAAGTTACATACCTCTGAATCTATTTACCGTCTCTGTGGGTTGCAGGCACATGTTGAATGTGACGTGGGAACGGAAAGATCTGTCCTTCAATAACCAAGGCTTCTTCTCCAATCCTTCCATGGTCATCGTCGCTCTGGACCGAGACAGACTCTGGGACAAGGTACTGGTCACCAGAAACTGATCGTGCAAACAATGCCGGCACAGGACGAATACGATGCTTGTCCTGTTTATAAAGTATTTACAGAGGGCAAAAAATGCATTATGGATTTAGGTTTTAGGGCTTTAGGAGAACTGGCTTAAGAGAAACCTCAGCAGTGACTCTGCTAACACCTGTTGGCCATGTCGTGTCTAGTTTTGATCTCTATTGTTGTGCATTGCTGTTGTTCCTGTATATAAAGACCAACTATTGATGAGAAGATGTCATATTGACCTCGTGAGCAAAACACTGACCTCCATATGCCCTCAATGGTTTTTTGGAATATTTGTTTGCATTTATGTAGTTTGACGAAGTATTTATTCTCAGTGTTTATAATCAACCTCTGACCTGCACACATAATCTGTCTGGATGCAACAAGTTTATACCTGTTGCGTTGGAGATGTCATGATGTATTTTAGAAAAAGCAGAATATAAAAAGTTGGTGGAGAGAAAGTGGGTGCACTAAAACTCGATTCTCGAACAATTGAAAATAACTCGAACGTCACCAATAAATTATATTTGAAGGTTGAAGTGTTGGCGGAAATTCAAATCAATGTTTTGCATCTGTCTGTTTCCTGTGGAAGCCATTTCCTTCTCTTACTCCTGTTTCATTGTGACCATGCAATTTTCATGAGCATTTTCACTCCCTCACACACACACACACACACACACACACTTTTCAAAAGCCTGAGGGTGTATCGAAAAAGTGCGACTAAACAGAGAGACCTGAACGTAATCTCACAGCTACAGTTGAACTCATTTATTTCTGGCCTGGAAAGACCAACCTACTTTATCAATGTCACCTCCTGGCTGGTGTGTATGTATGTGTGTGAACATAGACATGCAATTGTGCTGAAGTGGAGGTTTTGGTTTGTACATGTGTGTGTAGATCTTCATCCATACATTATGACCTCGTGTTCAGGTGTGGTGAAGCTCCTGGCGTGGGGTTCACACACTGTCGACAACAAAACACCATTAAAAACTAGCGTCTAAAACCTGTGAGTCCTTTTCACGATCACATCTCTTCTTGCATGTTCCTCCACTCCTCTTCACGTCGTGTGACAGGTTTTAGTGTGCTTGCTATTTTCAATGCCTCCACTGTGACACTCTGACAGTTTAACACAATGTTGTTCCTCAGCGTTGTTTGAAGGGTGCTACTTGGTGACATTTGAGGCAGGAAAGACCCATCTTTTCTCTCTTTTCCTGTTCATCTCACCTTTACTTTTCCACCTGTATAATTAGCACAGTGAATAAAAAGGTGTAAAGCCGTTAAAGGTTTATTTTAGAGGAGTTTTCCTGTTTCAACGTGAGGGTCCTGGGACAGAGGGTGTCATGCGATACAGATTGTAAAGTCCTCTGAGGCAAATTTGTGAAGACAGAGCTAAAAGATGAGTTACAATTGGATTGGTTTCCAGAAAACCCGCAGCACGGGTGCGGCGAGGAACCTCTTGCTATTTATTTTGGCGCCCATGTTAACAGATTAGAGAAGCCACGCAGAGGGTGAGCAGTGTGGCTCGGCTGCATCTCTTCTACAGAGGAGACATCTTGCCTATTCCTTTTCTGCATGCTGCACATTGTTCAGGGCAAAAATAGACAGGAAAATAGACCTTTTGACATCATGCATGCAACCTCAATGCAGTGTCGATGTCGATACAGTATATGTAAAACATGCCACAGAAAACAGCTATTGTTTATTTTTAACTCAGCACTTTGTTTTTGTGGACAAAATCCAAATGGCAAATGCAGTTACTTGCACATCTCCATAAATTAAAAGACTACCTGCTATTAATAGTGGATTATTGTTATTTATGGATGAGCACAACCTTCTTACCCTTTTTCTGTATTTAAAATAAATTACATTTGTAATGAAATTATACATTCTGGCCATTATGAAAGGCAAACTTCATGTAGAACAAAGGTTTGGCAGCAGCAATGTTGTCTGTGTGGACGCCACATGCAAACCCAAATTGGAAATGTATCCCTTCTAAACAAACACTTCCTGTGCAGTGCAACGATACAAATGCTTTTTTGTTTTTATAGCAAAAGTTGCTGAGATGTTGTCTGAAAAGGTGGGTTTCAGCTTGCAGTGACTCTGCTGTCATGACTTAATGGGGAGCTCATTCTGTCACAGACTTCAGTAATGACTCCCTTCAGTGCCCTGGAGGCCAGCGCCAGAGTTTTGAACTGGATGAGAGCAGGAACGGGGAAACCAGAGGGGAGGTTCATTCTGGATTAGCTGCACAGGTCTGATGAGAAGAAAGGGGTGTCGTCACACTCTGAAATTCTCCGAGCTGCTCTCAATTCTTAATTAGGAGCCAGTCCTTACGTCCTGCACAACAGGCGATCTGAATAACCCTCCAATGAACTCAGAAGAATTGTGACATTCATCTTAAATGAATTGGGGAAAAGGAAAATGTCAAAGTAACAAAGAATAAGGTGTCTGACACACGTCTTTCACAACAGTTTACACAATTTCACAAAACCCCATGAATTCATCCTCATTTATAAAGTAAGCGTCTGTAATATAAGTGCATGTATCTGGATGATGCTCTTTCCTGAGCCTTCAGCACAGATTTGTTTTCTCCATCACATTCGCTATCTGAGTGGTTCACACTTTTTCGGCTACATTCAGCCTGCAGGCTAAAGTGGCTCCAATCCAACTATTTTGTGCGACTGTGACTCAGATCTTTTTTTTTTGTTCATAAGAGAGAGAAAAAATCACATTAAATTGGATCTTTTCAATTCTGATTTGGGCCATTTTCACATGTGGTCCTAAACCAGATGCATGTCTGAGTTTTTGCAACGTGACCTCAGTCTGAAGATAAAAAAAGACATCCAATAATGCACTTTCTTTGATTTCTAACATGACGTTTTAGTTCATTAACTCCAAGATCCCCACACTGTGCTTTAACCCAACATGGAATAATCAATAACGGCTTTGGCACCTCTCCAACAGTGTGAGAATGACAACGCGTCTGCTGAAGATCCTCCATGACAGGATGAGACAACCCATACAAGACGGATTGAAATGACTGATCTGCACAACTGGCTTCTCTGCGTCTCTGTCATTCACAGATGGTGCAGAGAAACAAATCACCGTCTTGCACATCATACTGTACCTTCATACACAGTTGTAATTCATCCATGTATGACGAAGGAGGAGCGTTAGTATGAGCGAGCAGAACAAATCAAGAGTCGGTATGAAAAACCGGTTTCATTTAAGCTGAGAGGGAGCAAGTTTCACAAGCAGTAAGTCAGCGCTGGCGGAGCTCAGTATGGCTCATTAGGTGGGGCTGATATGACAAACAGTCCTGGCTCTCACAGAGAGGGTTTCACTGAGTTTAGTGCCGACATCGATGGGATTATTCATTATGTGATGTGGCATTATACTGCAATTCTGGTACAAAGTTGCTCCCCCTGATATTGAAAAACGCAATCTACTGTTTTTTTTTGTTACTGCACTTTACAGGTTGCTTCCTTCAGCTTTTTTTCAGGTTAATATATTTTTTTATTTTGGGTTTCTACGAGAACATGTTTGCATGTTTTAGTGTAGACAAAAAAAAACATTAACTCCATGTTTTCTGATCTAGGCAGCCCACAAAAAAATGGGTAGGATGCACTCTAGATACCCAAATGTATGAGCCCAAGTACTGAACGAGCGTTTCATGACAAATTATTTCTACAAAAGCAAATATTTTGAACACTCAAACACAGATAATAAATGGCACTAATCACTTGAACAGATCCCATTTATGATCAGTGACATTTCAATTTGTTTATTTAATAAAAAATAAAATGAATTATTGAATAATAAGTCAACAGAATGAACACAGATTGAAAGCATCACATTCTGGGATATATTATAAATGTCATGCAGTCCGTTTGCTCTTTGTTTTATATTCTGGCTTTTTTTTGCCTTCAAAATGTCTTACTCAAACACTTTTAAGTCTCCTCTCATGCATTAATGAACTCCACTCCTCTTTCATCTTTTAATCCTCTTCCTCCAGGTCAGCACATGCAAATTTCCTATTTTAAAATAACAGAAAAGAAAATCATTCATCCTGTGAAGTAGGGAAAGACAGGTGAGGAGAGAGGGGCTTGATATGCAGAGAAGCTGGAAGCCGAGACTCAAACACGTGCAGCAGGGTAACGCTCAAGTTTTCCGTCTCTCGCTCTTCCCTCCTCAGGTCGGTACGTACGCTCGAGGGATTCTTCAAGTCCGCTACCCGGTCTGGCCTCGATATGGCAGCTTCTTGGAGCAAGTGTCCGATGACCGCCACCTGACCGTGGCCACGCTGGAGGAGCATCCCTTCGTCATGGTGGAGAACGTGGACCCGGGCACCGGCACATGTGTCCGCAACACCGTGCCCTGCCGCCGCCAGTCCAATCACACAGAGAGGTGCACACAGCAACGCAAACACATGCAGCTTGTTAGATCTGCACAACGTGATTGACACATAAAACACACACGTGTTGAAGCCCAGAATTGTTTGGGGTATCGAAAACTACTACTACTACGAAGTACTCAAATCAAGTTCATAATTATGTGTACTTATTGGCGGATAAAACGATTTCAACTACAGGTCAATACTTAAACCTTGGTTGTAATCTGTGGAGGAGATTGGGAAGGCGGTTTGAAATGTTTGTAGCAGAAGCATTACGCCGGTGTGTGTGTGGCATGCTGTGTTCTGATTGGTTGCCGTAAAGACTTGGATCGTAGCAGCAGTTACATTGGTGGTGGACGGATCTCACAGCGCGATCTCAGACGACCAAAGACCTCTCTGTGTTTCTCTCAAGATTGTCAACTTTTGGCTTGGATTGTGCAAAAATTGCACAGGTGCGATTAGACAACGTTCACATGTTGGCTTCTTTAGTTCAGAAAAAACACATTACATCTCTCAAGGTAAAGTCGCATTTTGAGTTGAGAGTATTCAAACATTTCAAATGAAACCCAGGCCTACACACAGACATCTGCGCCCTCCCCCTCTGATCCTCTGCCCCAGTTTTGCTCTGAGTAGACACTGCAAACCTCCACACTTCATTAAACGCAGAGTAATTGTGTGTGTGGAGTGTCTACGCACTTTAAAAAACACACCTCCGGTGTCAAACATTCAGCGCAGCTTGGCAGAAAACAACCATTTAACAGCTATTACCTCTGACTACCTGCAACTGGTGCTCGTCAGGAATACGTAATATCTTCATTATGTTCAAACACATGTAATAGAAGCACAAGTCTAGAATGTAATTGCAATTGTCAAACACACACTTTCGTTTTATTGTTTCCGCATTGACAAAAAGAGCAAAACACATATTTTACAACCTAATGGGAAACGTGATTCTCATTTCAAATCTGTGACGGTCTTTTCTGGGATCCTGCTGAAATGAATAGCATATGTCTGAGCTTTAGCTTTCAATTTGTTTCCATTGACAGTAACTTACTGTGACTGAGAAACAGATTCCCAGACACAACAGTTTGAATTATGTCCCAGAAAGAAAAAAACAATCCAATTATTGCAATGAATCTCCAGCTATTTTGGGGCTTGTTCACGTCGTGTCCCAGCCACCCCTAGAAGGGGCATAACCGTGGCCGTACAGCACACCACCAGAAGAATAGCGCTCACATTCATGCATGATAAATAGATCCTTGGAAGGAGCAGAGGACGAGCACATTGTTCTGCATACCAAAAGATCACACAAGAACAGACAAAACTTGTCCTGCAACTTTAATGCCACATGCAGCACATCTCACTGCACTGATTTAGTAATTTATTTAAGGGTTCACCTCAACCTTTACCGACTCCTCTCTGCGCTCTGGAGTTTTTCTTATTTCTAACGGAGTCCTCGCTGAAGGACTATGTATTTATTCTGCTCTGTTGTTTGAGAATAACCTTGCCAAATGGACAGCCAGCTCAATTTTTACACATTATAATCACGATTATGAAAAATGTAATATTTAGAAGACAACATTTGTTCGCTGCCTCACATTGTCAAACAAAATGAAATAAATACAGTGGCACATGCAAAATGCACACATGCATCTTGAGTTTGATTATGAGTTTTGATTATTATGATGTCAGTTTTATTAAATATAAATCTTAAAAATAAAATAAAAAATAAAATCTTAAAAAAGCTTAAAGTGTGCTGTATTTTTAAAAGAAGAGAGTTAGATGAGAAGATACATATACAGCTGTTATGCCTGTATGCTAAATATGAACCTACAGTCAGCAGCTGCTTAGTTTAGCATGAAGACAAGAAACAGGAAAACAGCTCGCCAGCTCTATCCAAAGGTAAAATAATCTGTCTACCAGCACCTCTATTGAACATTAATGGACACTTTATTTCTTTTGTTGAATTCAAACAAAAACAAAGAGGTGCTGTCTGGTAGGATTTAGACTGAGCCTAGCTTGCTTCGGCCAAAAAGTGGCGCCTGAACACACCACAAAGACGAGAAGGAATAACTCTCCATACCAGCAGGGGTACTCTTCATTTAAAAAGGGAAAGCATAGGAAATGGGACTGCGGATATATACGCTGTTATTATGATACATACATTAAAAAAAGCAGCATTTTCCTAACATCATCTCGCTCACAACTTTTGCTTCATTTCGGATAGCTTTGTTGTTGGGAAAATATTTGACGGGCAGACTAGTGCAGACGATGCGTGTCACACCGTAAAAACTAGGGCGACAGACGCTCGGCCTGGTGTGTGTCTTTACCCAGCATGCCCCACATGTCGCCTCCCACCATAACCAGCGTTGATTCATTAGAGATTTAATGTCTTATATGTACAGATTCATCACCTTTTAGTCACCCAAACTACCAAAAACAAACAATTCATCCTGTAAATGTCATGTTCATGTTCGCCTCAGTGATTTCACATGTATCAATGTATCCGTGTGTGTGTGTGTGTGTGTGTGTGTGTGTGTGTGTGTGTGTGTGTGTGTGTGTGTGTCACTATGCGTTATGCAGATTGCAGAGCTGACCATGGCTGGCGCATTAATTATAGCGAGAGATATGTAGCGGCTGTTTTTCAGTGCAATGGCACATTGATTGCCAGTAAAGAAGATTTATCTGTTCAACATGGGTCATCTGTCATAGCGTGGGACAATGTTATCCCATCCTACCCTCTTTCTGTTTCTCTTTCACCCTTTCTCTCAGGCTGGCATGTCCCGATTGGACAATGACCAACAAACAGGGAGAAAGCAAGCGAGAGGGAGAGAGGGCTGCTGCTATATAAATCAGTTAATCTTGCTGTGTGGTCTGAGCAGCTTCCCCGCAGAGCAGATGTTTAGCGTGATTAGGACTTTTTTTGTCTTCCTCATTAAAAAAAATCCTTTCTTTGCACAGATGATGGCCTCCTTTGCCAGAAAGCTGAGCCTACCTTTCTGTGCCGATTAAGAGCAGGAATGCCACTCTGAAATCCGACTTTAAAGATCCTCAGTTCGTGGTATAGTATGTTGTATAGTAGCACAACGTCCAGAGGATGGAGTAGTTTATGACCCGAGTAGTTTTTTGACAGAAAATGTCCTATTCCGGTCAGGAATAAGAGGTTTCTGGTTCAACATGGTTAGGGTACGGATACTAAAACACTTTAAATCAATTGTTAGGGATGTCATTTCACCACTTTGACCTCCACGATTCGCAACATAAAGGGTTTCATCACTTCCTGTGTTTGACATTAGGAGTAAATTGTGCACTCCAGTATTAATGCACTGGGCTGGTAGCGTCTTTGTGTGCTTTTGGTCTTTGACTCTTTTTAATGGCTTGGTCCCTCAGGTCTCATAAAGGTAAATCATCATGCGACAGGACACATTTGTATTTTTCCAACAATATCTTTGTGGCAACAGGAATTCAGCGTGACAGTGTCCCCGTTCACGTTGACTGTTTCCCTCATCAATCTTACATGATCACAGTGGTGGTTATTTCAATTATCCTCCTCCTCCTTCTCTTCCTCCTCCTCCATCTGTCCTCCTTTGCTCTTGCCCTCCTTTCTCTGCAAACTGAAGCCGCCGCCGTCCCTGTTAGGCCGCGTCTGGTTGTTCGCCGAGTGTTTCCTGTCTACCGTTCACCTGAGAATCCCTCCTCTTTCTGGTTTAACTCCCTCATGGTGCTTCGCTCCATGCTGCACTAGTTTCTGGGCATTTCATGAAGTACACACTACACAACACAACTGCTGCTTATCCTCCAAGGACACTGAGCTACATGCGTGTGTGTGTGTGTGTGTGTGTGTGTGTGTGTGTGTTGTTAGTGGAGTGTGTATAATGACGACAGGTGGCCAGCTCCTGCAGCAATTAATTAACGTAGCGTTTATCAGAGCTATTGACTCCTGTGAAAGAATAGCGAGCCTTTCAAAAACACTTAAAATGCTTCTGAAATGAACTCTTACGATGTTGAAAATCATCAACCTGAATGTTAATTGCTCGCTTGACTCAATTTCGCTCAATGTCTCCCTCATTTATTCACTCACGTGCGCTTATGCTGACTCATTGGCATGATGAGGTTATCTCAACCACACACACACACACACACACACACACACACACACACACACACACACACAGACTTTAAGCCTCCACATTGGCAGCTCTTTTTCAGGAAGTTTAACGACGTCCTTTTCAATCTGTCTGCTTTTAACTGTGTCCACTGTTGCTTTTACTCTGTCTTTAATGATGTTTATTCTGTTAGTTTGTTTTCACACTTTCCTGTACTTCTGTTCTTTTCTTCCACACCCCATTAAGTAGCGAGGCCACAGAGTGGAAGTGAGTATTTCTCACATGCTACACACCTTAATGACCTTTGATTAGAGGCCATCACAGTCACTTAACCATCCACTGTGGGCTCTGTCACACTGTGTGTGTGTGTGTGTGTGTGTGTGTGTGTCTATGTGTGTGTGTTTTGGCGTCTCCTCCGTCTCCATCGACAACTTGTTAAAAGACATTGATTTCAGCTAATGAACCAGCCATCGCCTGCCCTTCACATCACTGCCGTAGACAATGGTCACTGTCAGAATGAGAGCCAATAACTATTTAGCACCCACCTCTCTGAAACTAAACAAAACAACAGCTTTAGTCTGAGAAGCTAAAGATAGTCCCGGCTGCCAGAGAGAGGTTATCGATCACAATATGTTAAGAAACTGTATGTGTGACTTTGCTTTTTCTCCTCCCTGTGACAGTGTTATGGGCCATGCGGAGTCCTACACCAAACTGTGCTGCAAGGGCTTCTGCATAGACATCCTGAAGAAACTGTCCCGCACCATCAAGTTCTCCTATGACCTCTACCTGGTCACCAACGGGAAACACGGCAAGCTGGTCCGCGGGACTTGGAACGGCATGATTGGGGAGGTGAGACTGAGGGCTGGGTTATTTAAAGAAGGATAAGTCCCTGAATGCAGCAGCTGGTGTAGCTGGATTGGTTGCCTAGTGGCCATCTGAAGACAATTATTAAAGCAAGGTGTTTTAAAATGTTTATCCACAGCACTAACTAAGATGAACGTAGCTTTGGGCTACGATGTGCCCTAATTACATTAGAGGTAAGTGTTGTGTAAAGCATGCGAGATATAAAAACATCAGTACATGCTGCCCCATATAAAGAACACTAGTGGTAAATACTTTGTATTTATCCGTTCAGGTATTTAAGTAAAATAATCCTGTTAAGGTCAAGAAAAACTATAAATAAATATACATCCTTAAATAATAAAGAATACCTTTTTAAAAGATACTTGTTGTAATCATGAATGTAGCATTATGTAGTACAAATAAGTCTATATATAAGTATGTAAACATGTATTTAAAAATGTATTAATTGATGTCAGCTAACTATAAAGACAACACTGACATATTATCACTTAATCTTGGCAAATACGTGAGCAAATGGTTTGCTTATATTCTGATCCAGGAGGCATGGAGCAATGCTATTCTTCATTTGAAGTTGTGTTATTCGCTACCTGACTAATACAAGTGGAACATTCAATCCTTTTTAGCTCTGCTTTGGTCTCCACCCTCTAATAAGGGAACTATCTGACTCTTTTTAACAGCTAAATGCTCCAATGTGTTCACAAGGGCGTTGCTAACTATATCTGTGTGCTGTTTAGTGGGCAGGAAAATGAGGTTAATAAGACTGAACTTAAACACAAGCTGAAAGATGCTAAAATGCTCCATAGATCTGAGAAGCATTTCAGACTGGGTGATAATTATCTGTGAATTCATCACTACAAGTGACCTTTAAAAAAGAAACTGAACCAGAACTGCGTCTATATGTAATGTGTAGGTTGAATGCTGTAATTGACAAATCAGGATCGAGTATTCAACAAAGTCGTGTGATGAAACTCTGTAGATAATGGCTAAAATGCAGTGTTATGAAGATTAAAACATATTTTTTTCCTGTTTGGGTTCCTGAAGAGTCAAAGTCTTGATGACACAAGGTGTCAATCCAATAAAAGCAATAACAGTCCTATTTCATCAGCTGTACCGCTGTGGTAGCTGTATAGTTCAGTTTTGAGGATGGCAGTAATGAAGCACAGTGACACTACCATTGCCTAGAGATTTTCTTTGATGGGTTATTATTTAGGTCAGTGGCGTGAGGCCATGCATACACATATGGAGCTAACGCATACTTTTCTCCCGCACACCAAGCCACATCAAACACGGACGAATCTGAAAATGAAACGCCCTGAACAGGTGTTCCTCAGGAGAGCCTTCTTGCTTGTGTTTCTGTGCCTGCAGGCACTTGGCTCTGAGTCTGTATCTGTGTGTGTGTGTGTGTATGTGTGCGCTACATTTACAAAAACACATTTCTCTCTGCAAAATTCTCTGCTTTTCAGAAAAGCAAGCTTGGGCGTGAGCACTCCTGAGATCGGCATGCTCTCACTCTCTGGTTGACAAATATGTTTCGTGTCTCTGTCGCTAGAGCCATGCCTTACTGTAGAGCACAGAGTGTTTGCTGCAGTGTGTTTAAAAAGGATTGCTTATGAAATTCAGAATTTGGCGGCATGTCATTTGGGACACTGGGAAGTTGTGATGAAATATACTCATTTTGTCCTTTTTCTTTAATTCACGAGTAACCAAAATAGTTCATAAACCCAGGAAAGCCTGTTGCTACACCGCTGATGACTGTCGATGATTCTCTCCGGTACTTTATTATGTGTCCCTGTCCTCCGTCTCTCAGGTCGTGTACAGACGAGCTGACATGGCCATCGGCTCTCTCACTATCAACGAGGAGCGTTCGGAAATCATCGACTTCTCCGTGCCGTTCGTTGAGACGGGCATCAGCGTCATGGTCGCCCGCAGCAACGGGACAGTTTCCCCATCTGCCTTTCTTGGTGAGGAGAAAACAAAAAACGCTTCTTCTGGAACCAGTTGTCAGTTCAAAACCGGTCATAACACACGTTATCCTGAAGTTTGATGTACAGTACGTGTCAGCCAATGTTGCCGCCATCTTCTTTCCCGCTTCCTCCCAGGATGGCCTACTTAAACTAGTTCTGTCTCTGCAGACGCTTCAGGAAACTTCCCATTAAGCTTTTATCCTGCTGATAACTGAAGCCTACAACTAAATCCCCTTACGTACCACACACACACACCTAAATCCCTTTTCCAAACCCTAAACAACAAAATTCAGCACAAAATCCCGAACAGTGTATTTCTGTTTTCTCATTTTCTCATCTCGCTATCCCGCTGCCACATATGGTGACCCCCATCACAGGCTGTGGTTTAGAAGAAGGAAGTACAAAAGAGACTTACTTTAATCCTTTATGTTTGTTCCTTCCCTCCTCCTCCTCCTCCTCCTCCTCTTCCTCCCCTAGAGCCCTACAGCCCAGCAGTTTGGGTTATGATGTTTGTGATGTGCCTGACCGTGGTGGCGATTACAGTTTTTGTGTTTGAATACCTCAGTCCAGTCGGCTACAACCGCAGCCTGGTCAGCGCCAAAAGTAAGTCTTAAAAGTCTTTGTTTCACTTTTAATGTTAGAATGTATTTCTCCTGAGTACAGTGGACGATAGAGGAGTGAATGATTACTGCAGAGGTAAACAAACGGGTAAAGTCCATATTGATCCCACAGTTTTCCACGTATTTTACAAAGCCTGCATGCTGCACGTCCTGAAACGTTAAGATTCCTGAACAGGATTTTTTTGGGGGGAGACGGCTAATCAATCCCACAATGCAGCGCTGACAGAGCATGCCGCGTCCGCGGGTCCGAAAGGTCATTTTCCCATTTTAATTAGCATTCGCCACTGCGCTAATCGAAGTGTGATTGATGGCGGCGGCACCCTCCGTCGCTGCACATGGCAGAGAGCAATGGAAACGGGCCGAGGCTGTGAAATTGTTCCGTTGTTTGGAAGTTTGCAGAAGGGCTTGGGATGGCTCATGAATACTTGCATGATGAACTGTAGACTGACTTTTTTTGCAAACAAATATGTCAAACATCACCTGACGGTCAACACATCCATGGCAAAAGTTGTAAACTTAAAAGTTTGTTCCAACAAATTAAAATCCACAATATTTTCTTCACTTTTCAGACCTGGAGGTTGCCGCCTGTTTGAAATGTCCCGCTAATTATTGTTTCTTTGGAGGGAATTTATTTTAATACAATTTCTGAAACTCCATCCACCCGCGTTGTATTCCTGTTGGACATTAAAAATCATAGTGATCCCAAAACCGGGTCGAATAAAAAACCAAACTATCTGCATGTCTGGATACCACTAGACCACTAAAATGAAACCACTTCTTTTCTCAGTGTGTAAAAACATCTCCACATTGAATACAACACCATGATACCCAGAAACGACGTGTCCGACACCCTCCTCCCTCTGTTTCCTCAGCTCCTGGTGGTCCGACGTTCACCATCGGGAAGTCAGTGTGGCTGCTGTGGGGCATTGTCTTCAACAACTCCGTCCCCATTGAAAACCCCAAAGGAACGACCAGTAAGATCATGGTCCTGGTCTGGGCCTTCTTCGCTGTCATCTTCCTGGCCTCTTACACTGCCAACCTGGCCGCCTTCATGATCCAGGAGCAATACATCGACACAGTGTCCGGTCTCTCCGACAAGAAGGTAAGAGACTGAATAAACAACACTGGGATGATTGTGAGGCGGCGGAGTTATTGAAAGTCCATGTGGACATACAGAAAACCGGCTGTCTTTGTGGAGCTGTAAGATATGGAGCAAACCACGTCGTTGTGTTTAAATCCAGTTCCATCAGCTCTTCTTTTCTCTGTTCAACAACTAAAGCATGAATGGAAGAGACACAAAAGACTCCAGTAAAAACAACTTTGCTGTGAACGGCTCTGTCCTTTTCCTATCAGTGGGGAGTCCAGTGGCATGAATGACTAATCAATTACTGCCTTCTGTCAATACAGATGGTGTCTGAGTCTCCACTTGTCCCAGTGTAGACTCCTCAGTCTATCAATATTCCCCCTGTGCCGTCTCCATCTCTCTTCAAGATCACACTGTTAAAAAAAGATCAGCAAATGTCAAGCGATTAAAAACAAGAGGCACAGAGGAAAAACAACACCGACAGACTTCTTCTACCACTTAAATGTGTGGCCTCAGACACACACACACACACTCACACTCACACCCACACACACACACACACACACACACACACATACTAAACCTGGAAACGGTGCCTCAGAGGAGCTTTACAAGAAAGCGTATCCCTCTTCAGAGATAGTGAAAAGCAACTCCCCGGCAGGGATGTGCAGTGCCACCTCAGTGATCTATGGTTGTATTAGCTGACTATATTAACTTTATGCAGATGCATTATGTCCCACAGCACAAGGGACTAATATAAATTACCCTGCACAACACAACCTCAGCCGTACCTTCATGCTGAGATCCTGCACGACAGGATTAAGTGGGTTTAGGTCGTGGGCTGGCTGGGTTTATATCTCGCAGATTTAAAGGATATGGCAAGTGTAGTTCTATATTTTTCTCATTGTCAATAAATGCCATGAAAAAATGAAAATCAATGCGTCGATCCGTCTCTCAACACTTTCCACCTTGACTACCTTGACTGGGTCCTGTTTCAAAGCAAAACTGGAAAACCAATCTTGATTTTTGTTCACTGTTCATTTTTGTTCACTGTCCCTTATAAATAAGCTCAAGCAATCAATAGGCATAAATCAATGTGAAGAGTGTCAATTGATCTCTCTTTTCCCTATAAGTAGCACCAAATTACATAGTAAAGCAAAGTGTCACCTTCTTTTCTCCCCTCAAACAGGCATAACATGTGCATTTGTTTGGGACTATTTTCAGCCGTGGATTGATACACATTTGATGCTCTAGTCTAGTGAGTATTTCAGATTCAGATTGAGCAAAACGTGTCCATCACAAGGCAAATGGGAATAAATGGCTCACAAGTAAGAACATATTGTACACAGGGTAAAAGCATGTGGTTGAATCCCTTTTAGTAGGGAATTCTGTCTGTCAGGGTTTTCTTGTGGAGCCGTGACAGCAAGTAACACATAGTGAGTACAAAAAGAAAAATACCCACTTAATTTGTCTAACTTCAACGACACCTAAGAGGACTGTATCTTTAGTGGTCCATCACTTATAATTGAAGTTGCTTTTTTGGGGCGGCAGTAGGAAGAACAAGTACAGCGACTAGAAACGTGAGTATTGTGTTAAACTAGCCTTGACAAAATTAGAACCTATTTCTAATCTCCCCTCGGTGACGCTTGCTTTTAATCGAACAGCTGATTCTAAAAAAAGAAAAGAAAAGGAGATGTAGCATCTCAACTGAAGCCATTGGAGTTGCAGCAGGAGAGTGATTACATCAACACACATGCACTCACCCACTCACGTTGGGATTGGCCCATTCATTTGCGCTCGGCTCAAAAGGTCAACGCTGTAAGCAAGACGAATAGATCTTTCCTGTTTACAGTCCAGTTGAGCTCTCAGAGACGCGTTCCTGATTCATCCTGCATTAATGCGTCAGCTCGCAAGATGTGAACTTCGATCGGGGACAAATTGAACTGGATTAGGATCATCTGCGGGCAGAGAAATGACTCAAACAGATGTGTGCTGACTGAAGTCAGATTTACTCAAATGGAGGTGAGCTGAATGGTGTCCTGTCCATTCAAACGGCATCGAGTTTGGCTGCTGATTGAATCAGTCTTGGGAAGAAAAAAAAAATGGAATGACTCTAAAATGGATTTCATTTAACTGAGTAGTCCCTTGTCCTCTTTACTCCTCTCCACCACATTTATTCACCCTGGTTCCCCTTTTTGCTCTTCTGTTTGCTTTTCTCCTTTCTGTACCTTTTTACTTTCTCCTTTCATCTCCTCTTAACTCCTCTCTCTTTTCTTTCTCTCTTTTCTCCTCCCTTTCCTTTCCTTTTTTTCTCACCTTTATTCTCCTCTTGTTTCATTTTCTTTCATCCCATCGCTTCTTCTCTCCTCTTTTCTGCTCTCTTTTTTCCTTTCTTCTCATTGTCCTCTCTTTTACTTCCATTTGCTCCTTGTTCTCTTTTCACTTACTTCCCTCCTATCCTTTCTCCCCCACTCACTGCTTACTCTACTCTCATTCCTCCCTGTTACTGTCTTAACCAACCCTGCCTTTTCTTTAATTTCTTATTCTTTTCCCTTTCTCCTTTTCTCTTTCTCTGCTTTTTGTGTCTCCTGCCGGCTTCTTTTTCACTATTTCATTCTTTCCTCATCACCAACTCTTTCACCAATTTCTTTTCGTGCCTTCTTCTTTCTGTCGTCTCCTTCTCCCTACCACCATCCCCTATTCTGCCCTCGCTCCCTTCAGTCTCTCTCCTCTCCTTCCATGTTATCCTTACTCCCTTCTCTCTTTCCCCCTTCTCCTTGTCAAACTTCTTCTTCTCTTACCCCCCTTCTATTCTCTTGTCTCCCTCTCCTCATCTGTCATATATTCTCCCCCCTTCCCTTTCCTCTCATCTTGTGTCTCCTTACAGTTCCAGAAACCACATGAGCATTACCCTCCTTTTCGCTTTGGGACGGTCCCGAACGGGAGCACGGAGAGGAACATCCGCAGCAACTACCGCGACATGCACATGCACATGATGAAATACAACCAGAAGGGGGTGGAAGAAGCTCTAGAAAGCCTCAAAACCGGGTACAGTTTCTCGGACATTTTAACTTTGTTACACAATTAGATAAGAGGTTATATTTAGCTGATGCTCCCGCCTGTGAAGACACGAGACGCTACAGCAAAAACGGTCATGATTGTTGGTGATACGGCAGAGATTTGACGCTCTTTGTGATGTAGCAACTATTTGTGATTTAGGCCAATTTGATGGGTGCATTTTTAGATGAAAAGAGTCTGCTGAAGCTTACTTTGTTTTGAGTAGTGCTTTTAAATCTTCACTTCTTCATGTTTAGTACTAAATAGCTAATTTTGGCCTGCAGTCTCTGCTCACAAATGACGAACACGTTTCAAGCACCATGGCACCTATATAGGGTGAGGCGGACCTGAAACTTCTATTTTTGCTGTGTTTCAATCTTTATTTACTCTTAACCAGTAACATATATACTAATATTTACACATCTGAACAAAAGCACACATGGACTACCTTTATTATAACACCAACATTATTCAAATAGCCCTTGTGGTTGCAGAGATACACCCTTTTTAGTTTGGGTATGTTATTTTGAGCAGAATCCTAAAAAATACCTCAGTTTTTAAAAGGTTAAAATAAAAAAAAACATTTGTATTGAATGGTCTGAATGCATGGCTGGATCTTTTAAGACTTAGAGATATAAATACAATTCTGACATGTGTAAGAACTTTGTAAGAGCGAGGCGTTCTCTCAGACGAAAAACAATCCATTGACCTGCAGGAAGCTGGACGCCTTCATTTATGACGCTGCCGTTTTGAACTACATGGCCGGAAAGGACGAGGGCTGCAAGCTGGTGACCATCGGCAGCGGGAAAGTGTTTGCCACCACGGGATACGGCATCGCTCTGCAGAAGGACTCCCGCTGGAAACGGCTTATTGACCTGGCGCTGCTGCAGTTCCTTGGAGACGGTGATCCAAATCTTACAGGATATAATACACAACCCGAGCCTGCACACACACACACACACACACACTGTACTGTACACCGCCCCGTGTTTGATCTGCTTGTGTTTAATCCCCTCTGACTGCCACTCTGTGTGTGAACTGTGGAACTGGCGTCGGTCCAGTTCAGTGTTTGCTGTGTCAGCAGGGAAGTGGGCTTTCAGGGAAGAGTTAATATCCTGCAGAACAGCAGGGAGTGTTCGGGATATGATTATCTCCATTACACACACGTAACCGTCCGACCTGCACACACACAAATACACTCACCGTGTCCTCCCTCCTCTGAGTACTTAAGAGCACCTATACTCACTCTGAGCTTTCCTTGATAAAATAGGAAATAGTGTATTTATGGTCAACATACGCTAAGAGAGATAAAATGTCCTGTGCTCCCTGGAGGCCACTTGGGAGAGCAGAGCTCAATAGGTGGCCACCTGTTCGGAGGCCTGGAGGAGCAGCTTATGTGGCAATAATGGCTTATGAGGAGTTTAAGCACTGTAAACTATTCTCAGTCGATAGCTGCTTTGTTCGAATGTTGAAAGGAAACATTGTTGTATGCAGCCGGAAACTAGGAGGCTGATATTTGACATCAACTCCAATATAACATGAACATAGCGTGAATGGCAGGCTTACCAAACATCACAAAAATCCAATAATGTTGTAAGAGCCACGAGTGTATTATTGGTAAATTAGAATTTCAGGAATATTAATAATTTACTTTCTGAATTATGCTCATTGTGTTGGAACTAAAATAAACTGAAAGATGACGTCATGGTGGCAGCAGGTGCAAAACAAAGAGCTGCATTAGGCATGGGAGCATATCGTTTTTCTACCGTGTGACAGCGTGACAGCGTTCATTTATTTGTGTATTTAGTTAAAGTTTTTGCTGCAGGAAAATAAAGACCAAAGGAAAAGAAGTGAAATATCTCCTGTCAAAGGAACTCACTGTGTCTGCAGTGTGTACTTTTCTACTACTAGTAGCGACTACTGCACTGTTCATCCAAGACAACAGAGCAGAGATAATTATCTTCAGGTTATCGTAAGCTATCATTTCTCCCTCTCTTCTTCACTGTCAAGTCATCTCATACTCTCTCTTTCTTCCCCCTCTCCTCCCATACACCTCCGTCCCTCCAGGAGACACCCAGCGCTTGGAGACGGTGTGGTTGTCGGGCATCTGCCAGAACGAGAAGAACGAAGTGATGAGCAGCAAGCTGGACATCGACAACATGGCGGGCGTCTTCTACATGCTGCTGGTGGCCATGGGCCTCAGCCTGCTGGTCTTTGCCTGGGAACACCTGCTTTACTGGAAACTACGACACTCCCTCCGCAAGTCTCACAAGCTTGACTTCCTGTTGGCCATCAGCAGGGTGAGAGATGCAAATTAGTCATTTGATTGATCAGTTGTTTGGGGTTTATGGGAGTCGGGTTGAGAAATTGCTTCACTGATTTTTACACTGATTATTTATTTAAGTGTTTGATTGGCTGGCTGTAATGGGAGTAGTGGAGTAAGAGCTCCCTTGAGTGATTGGAAGATTGGCTGGTTGATTATTTTTGACTCTAAGTGGTTGCTTGCCTTTCTGTGCAATATGCTGTTTTACATGAAGGGGCTTTTATGTGATGATAAATAAGCTCAAATGGATGTGTATTTGCATGTAATTACATGGTATCATTAGAGGGCCTTGTTAAAATAATAGCTCAAATGGCACTGCATTGTTATTTAGAATGAGAGGGGAGGGCAGAGATAAAAGGGAAGAAAAGCAGCACTAATTTTGGTGTTTACTTAGCATTTCACTTTGAATGCGTAATGTTCATTCGCAATTAGCCTAAATCAGTAGCCGGTGCGTTGATGCCATTGTTTGGGGACGTGGTTACTGAGCTCTGGCTGAAGTTGCAGTCAGGGAAATGTCTACGGACACCAGGCTCCTCTGCTCCTCTGCCGTGTAATTACACTATTGTGCCTGGATCGGGGTTTTATCAGATTAGCGGCTAAATGACTATCTGATCATTAATCCGTATGGGGCGGCCCCAAGGGCCAAATTAAATTTGGCTCTTTCAGCATCTCCCAGCCAACTGTAAGCAGAGAGCAGTCATGGGATTTGGCTCTGTGTTTGTCCATGCAGTTAGAGACGGTTTGTTCTGCAGGGGACTTAAGGTATGTGTGCGTGTGTGTGTGTGTGTGTGTGTGTGTGTGTGTGTGTGTGTGTGTGTGCGTATGTGTCGTGTCCGTTTATTGGGGCAATCCTCTCAGCTTAAACTGTTTTTCTTTGAGTCCCGGGAGAATGCATAATGAATTTGTGACTAAGTCTTGCCTCAGTGATGAAATAAGATATTAATGAAATCTGTTTTTTATTTTAACTGCCAGTGGGGCTTTTATTAGTTGGGGTGGAACATCACTTTGAGATGCACAAATTGTTTGAAATTCTTCCTGTGAAATTGTCCCTTTAGGTCCCTTTAGGTCTACTTGGTTGATTCAAGGTTAAACAGTTTGTGGCTACCTATTGATATAATTACTGATGGTGTTTTATTTTTTCCCCTTCTTCTTCTCTCCTCATTATTTCTTTATCTTCCTCCTATTTCATCTCTCAGGGTATTTACAGTTGTTTCAATGGAATGGAGGATCATGGGCGTTCATCTGCCTTCGCCAAACCGGACCTGACCTCCAACTACGCTCAAGCAAACATGCTGAAGATGCTTCGCACTGCCAAGGACCTGGTCTCCACCGCCAATGTTGAGACGTCTCTGGACAACGCCACCAAGACCATAGAGCATTTCAGTCGTCATGGCGGCAGCTTGCCTGTTCGTATTCCACATGTCGCAACCGAGGCCGTGCCAGGAGGATTTGCTTATATTACCGAGAATCACTGCTCCCTAAGCTCACCTCTGACCGCTGTTTCCTCTCTGAAGCAGCAGAGGGGTGTGAGCAGGCCCACGCCACTGCGCTACACGCTCCCGACTCGCTCTACTTCATGTCTGTATGACCGGCCACTTCCTGTGTCCAGCCTCAGCAGCCCCCATCTGGCCGTGGGTGAGCCGCTCCCTCATCAGCACCCGCACCACTACCAGACGACAGGGAGACTGTACATAGACACCCATCCTCACTCGCCCTACATACCTTACACAGATCTCCAGCTACCTGACATCTACGCCTCTCATCCGGTCTCCTCGCCTCAAAACCAGCATGCCCAAGGCTTCTCCCGGCGGAAAAGGAGGTCCAAGAGTTTCCAGTGTGAGGATGGGGATACAGAGAGGAGAAAACACAGGGACCAGGAAAAGAATAACAAAAGTCCCGTCTATCTGAGTGAGCTCAAAGCCAACCACCTCCAAGAGAACCACATATCCACCCCCAACGTTAACAGCATCTACTCAGGGGAGGGGAAGTGTCCTCGGGTAGAGAACTACAGCTCCTGGCCCCCAGAGGATATGATGCTCAGAGGAAGACGAAGGCACCGTCGCCCCTCCTTCCTCAAAGCGACTTGGGGCAGCGAGCAGATGCGCCAGCAGGACGAATCCCAGTCATCCCTGTCCAGCCAATCCCCTACCACCCTGCCAGACCTGTTCCCATGCATTCTTACACCAACCACACCTGCAAAGGCCTACAACCCTGCCCAACTTCGAAACAACCTGTGCCTCCCTAGGAACCAGGCCTACCTCCACATAAGGGAGGACCAGAGGAGGCCCAATGGGCGCAAGGGCCAGAAGCTGCGCTACTCCCATTCCGCCCACCTACCCACGTACGGAGAAGCAGTGCGACATGGGACTGGGTTAGGGCGGGGGATGGTACGGAGAGCCACCAGCTTGCTCAGCAGACAGTATGCCCACTACCTGAACTCGTACCCTGGACTACCCCTCTACCACGGCCCCCTGGACCTGCAGCACCACAGCCAGGCCTCCAGCAGCCACCGCAGCCCCAGCCCAGTGTGCCAGCTGCTGGCTTGTGGTGGCGGGAGATGTGGAAGCCAGCGGGCTCTGCTCTACCAGGACAGTGTGTATGGGGCCTATGGGGTCTATCAGGGTTCCCAGACTGGATCCGAGGCGCTGGCAGGTCACGGAGCAGGGGGCCAGCCTGCCGGGAGCCCTTGCGTACTTCGTCCCTGGCGACGGGTGTCCAGTCTGGAGTCTGAGGTTTGATGGGAGTTCAAAAGGACCTAAAACGATGGATATTGTGGAGTAACAGAGGCGAAGACTCTTAACAAGGACTTCTTTGGCAAGTGGGAAGTGGTTAGATTCATGTAAGAGGGAGAAGTTATAACTTGAATTAACTGTTGATTTTCTATGTGACCTTGTATGGTAAAGAATAGAAGTTTGGGTCTGCAAATTTTACATATGTTTAGGACTTTTTTGATGTATTCTAGAGTAAGATATGAAGACTGCACTGTTACCAATTTATCCTCGAGAAAGGGGTGGGAAGCTGGGTTCAGCAGGTTTTACTCCCTTGCTACTTTCCTACGATGCTTGTGTGTTTTCTGTGCTTTAATGTGCACTAAGATTTACAACAGTCCACGGTGTTGGCGCATGGTTAAACTATAACCAGTTTTCATGCTGTGTGTTGTGTATATTTTATCGTGGATGGTTAGGATTCAGTCTTGGGTATCGTCGAGTAGAGTACTGTTTACAACCGGCGAGAAATAGTGAAGGACTAAGGGATTGTCTCTTTAAATAAAGCCACCAAATAAAAGCAGCCACTGTAGCAAGATTTGTGAAGACGTATATTTGAAGAGTTTAATTCCAAAATAAGATGTTCAATATTAAAACATTTGGACTCCAGACACAGAAGAGCAGCAGTTTTCTTGAATAAAATAATACTTCTGAGACATCTGTTAATGCATTTCAGGTAACGTCTTTAAATATTTATAGTGTTTTGGAGCTAAACCCTTCAAGTCGTCATTTAGTGATTAGTAAGAGGAAGCAGAGACTTTGTGAAAGCAGTCCATATGAACACAATCTGCAAAATGATGAAAGTATTGGGACAGCACTGAGCAGCACTAGGTGTCTTAAACATGGATTTTTCTTCCTCACTGGGTCTCAGTATGAGGACAGCACAACATCACACAGGGCCTCACAATAAGTCAATTCTGCATCTTAATACTATATTGATATAAAGAAAATGTGTTATTTGGTTATTTGAGGATGGTTAGTGTCATATTCATGTATTATACATATGATATAAATTTATAGTCACTCTTTGCATTTTCTAATCTCACTTCTAGCACATTTTTCTTTTTGTAAAGCTATTGCTGATTTACTTAAATATTTGTTCTTACTGTATTAACTCTATCAGTTGGCCTATATTAAGATTTTCATCACTTCCTCATTTCCACTCTTTTATATTCCCTCATCGTCCCTGTTTTCCCCATCCCCTTTAACTCCTAAATGATCAAATTTAAATGAGGTAATTGAAAGATATTCTCGTATCTATATTACTTTGCTCCCTCACCCTGTATTTAATCACTTAGATCAATTAAAGGGCCTTTTGGATGAACGTGCATGTGTGCCTCTTCTTTGTAGAGCCTCTCTTTTTTCGGGTCTATGCCTACTTTGGAGAGAGAAATTGTATTTCAATGGAGAAGTGTTACAAGGACATTTTGTGAATTACATGCATTTACTTACTAAAAAATGGATACCACTGTCAAGTCTGTGTGCTAATTGTGAAGCTACAGCCAGCTTGTTAGCTGGGTAGCTTAGCTTAGCATTACTTTCACATATGTATTGGTTATCAGATACCTTTTAAAACTAAACAAAAGGTATTTTTCTGTGTGCACAAGTGCAGGCCACCGTCTAAATGGCCGACTGTGACACATTCTCTGCCAACTATTGTTTATTGCTATCTGACCGTCTCAATATGATCATAAAAGTTACATTTTGTGTCAAAGCAACAGAAGGAATTTATGAATTACACGTATCTAAGCACATTGATTGACACACATACAGACAAATCAGTGTTGAATTTAGACACACGGTGCATTATTTTACATTTGTTTTTATGTTGTTTTAGGTTGTAATCAGTGGGACTGCACAGGACAAATGCCAATGTAAGCGCAGGATCGAATTATACTGTTTATTATTCTAATTGTGGTTAAAATCAGGAACATTTAGTCTTACTTAATGTTGAAAACTGGTACATGAAACTAGACAATCGCTGACAAATCAGTACATCTGGTCACCTTATCTAAAAATGAGCTTTTCTTTTAAGTTTGAAACAAACGTGGGAGAACGAGTAGAAAAGAAATAAAGAGGAGACGACTGAACCAAGTGCCGACGATGTCATTCTCTTACTTCAAATGCACTGTCACACTTCTGAACCTTGAACATGGGTTTCAGTCGAGTTCGGCGAACCTGACGGCGAAGCAGTCGTGACCCGTCTTAAAACCTGCGTCAGCGCTCGCCCCCCGAAGCAAGTTCAGGTAAAGATAAGCTACTCATTTTCAAGGTGACCTGTTGCCATGGCAATTACTCTCTCTCGCTCTCTATGCTGTTGTCGTGACGAGATAAGACTCCATTCAGGAGGCCAGATGAGTAATGACGGAGAGTCCAAACATTGAACGCTTTGATTTTTCCATTACTCTCTGCTTTGTTACTGGAGCATTGCCTCAGATTGGACTATAATATTGATTTAATCCTCCGCTCTGCTACTGATCCCATATTTTTGGAGTTCAAGGTAATTGGACTTCTTTTCATCCCTGAAGAGCAGAAAGGGGCTCAGCATGCCGCTGTAATTAAGACATGCTTGTTGGCCCAACGTAAAGCCTGGATTTACACAAGTACAGGTGGAACTTTTTTGTATCTTTTTTTGGCCAAATATCCGAGTGTAGATGGAAGGAAGAAAAGTATCAGAAGAAGACGCTTTCTCAGTCCACATTACTGAGCATTTTGATTACGTTAAATGGGTCATCATTATAGATTCAGCTTTTTCTGCTTTAGGCTAAATTCACACTGTATTGTAAATATCTGTTTTCTTTGTTTGACTCTGTACATTATTTTGTCACAGTCCTGAACTGACTCACATGCGCAAAAGAACAATAAGTGCAACACAAACAGCACACTGTCATACAGAAGTAGTCGCTGAGTCAGCGTTTACAGGTTAATTTTTAAGTTAATGTGCAGGGGAAACCAGATTGTAACTGCCATGAAGAATGAAGCAGAAGACTGCTGGCAAAAAAAAACCTTGAAGAAAAAACGTTAATGTTATTCTAGGTTGGAGCAGGCATGACAAAACTAACATGTAAAACAAAAGATCAAACAAAGACGAATTTGACGCGCGACCAGATTACATGCAAAGTCAATGCACAGACGCGATAGGTTGCGAAAAAGGTAGCGGCTTCATTCAGACGCTGTTGTGGGACTACGGATAATATTTTGAACCCAGACACCATGGAGTTTGATGTTCCGACATATTTGGAGTTTACACAACAAGTATAAAGCAGAGGTTATTTCCATGGTGGATGGCAGAAACGGTAATCTTTTTACGGAGATAAGCCAGACGCAGTTCCTGGAGGAGTCGGTGAAATTCACCGAGCTGTGCGGCTACCAGTGGTGTATAAAGTACCCAAAAGCCGTACTAGAGTAAAAGTAAAGATACCTTACTGGAAAATTACTCTCAAGTAAAAGTCACCTATTAGAATACTACTTGAGTAAAAGTCTTAAAGTATCTGATATTTTGTGTACTTAAGTATCAAAAGTATTTTTCTGATATTAAATGTACTTAAGTATTGAAAGTAAAAGTACACGTACATGCTGTTAATAAAAAAGCAAAGGGTCCGAATTTTGAGAATTATGAAGTTTATTCTTTTAGTGCTGTGGCCACCGTGACCAAGGACCAGGAGTTGGGTTGATGAACTAATTGGGTTGACTGTGATCTATCCAGGAGCAACAATGTTCAACATAATATATTGTACAGAAGTATGCTTTTGCATCTACTATGAACTATTATCATAATTCTCCAAATAGCAATTTGACACTATGAAGGAGTTGTAACAGTAAGCGTGTAAGTATGCTCATTCCGCTTGGTACCGGTCCGCACAGAAAGAATGAATGAAAAAAAACAAGAAAAAAAATCCCAGCCGGAAAGATGTTTTATTTTGAAAAATGACCGGATACATCTGTCTGTGCGTAACCTCAGACGTAACATCTTGACACATGTCAAGATGTTACGATGAAAACAGCAAATATTGTGATTCTCCAAACCTGCTTGGTGGAGTCCCCGATGTTGGTCTCATGATTCATTTTTCTAAAGATAGATTTGATTTTGTAGCGAGTAACGAAGGTTTCAGGGGAAATGTATCGGAGTAAAAGTATCAGTTTTCTTTGCAGAATGTAGTGAAGTAAAAGTAAACAGAAATATAAATAGTAAAGTAGAGTACAGATATCCCAAAAAACTACTTAAGTACAGTAACGAAGTATTTCTACTTGGTTACTATACACCACTGGCGGCTACGGATGGTGTTATGAACCCAAACTTTGGGATTTCCACAACAAGTATAAAGTAGAACTAGTGGTTATTTATTCCATAGTCGATACCGGTAAAGATAAGTCTTTTTCACGGAGAGAAGCGACGGCGATTTGTCTTTGTCGCGTTTGGTGTGAACACAGCATTATTGGAGAGATGGGCCGGGAAGCTCAGGTAGGGGAGGTGATTAGACAAGTGAACAGGCAGGGAGCTGATTGGCTGGGGGAAAACTGGGAGGCGGGAAAGACGAACGAGGCTGATTCAGAACAGGTGTGTAGTTGTTCAAAGGAGGAAAGGGTCTTTAACGTACATATGAAGTATTTCCTTGGTATCCTGAGTGTACTAAATATTGACACATGGCTTATAGTCTGAAGCATTATCAGATGTTGACACTGGAGGTTGGAGGCATTTTAACTGTTCAATATAAATGTTTCATACTGATAAAGTAGAGCGTATCCATGCTGCTCCAGAAGAGGAAGTCATTCATTTAAACCGCCATTAGACAGTAAACACTCCCCAATACGAGGCCAGCTGGGGCTCGATGTCCAAGTGTCAACTCCAAGCACATGTCTTATATTTAGTGTAATAACACAATTGCCATGTGTTGTTTGTTTAGCCCTTCTGGCATCAGCCATCACTTTGGTCCAGATGAAAATATCTTAACAATGGATTGCGATTTTATTTGGAACTGACATTTATGATCCAGAGGAGATGAATCTTAAATACTTACATCCTCTGACGTTTCTTCTTGCACTACCATGAGGCATGAAGTATTTGATAAATTGCTCTGAAATTATATACAGATCAAATGTCCTCCTTATGATGAATTGTGATCCATGAAGGTCCTACAATGAAACCAAAAAAGATGAATCTGTCATATACTTTTGTTTATAAACTAATGGCATTACCTACTTTATGTTTTGTGCTAAATAACAAACATTGTAGTATTCTTTGCAAATAACCAGCCGGTAATTTGTGTTTCATCTCCATAGCCTTTATATATTATCTCAGTGTTTTTCCTGAGTGCTTTAATATCAAACACAGTGATTCACTACATGCCTGGATAGATCACAGTGTGCGTGTGCGAGTGTGAGTGTGTGTGTGTGTGTGTGTGTGTGTGTGTGTGTGTGTGTGTGTGTGTGTGTGTGAGAATGTGAATGTGTGAGTGTATTTGCTTCATTGGAATTGATGGAGGGCCCGTCTTGCCAAAAGATGAAAGATGTGAGTCGAGAATATGAAAACATCAATGTAGCACCTGTGACAGGCTGCAGACACACACACACACACACACACACACACACACACACACACACACACACACACACACTGATACCATTAGTAGCCGGACTTTATATACACACATACACATGATTACATTGAAATAGTTTCCCTCAAACACACAACCAAATGACACTTTGTTGAAATACAGCCACTCAAATTCAGACAAAGATGAAGGAGGAGGGAAGCAAAAGCAGAGATGAAGATCAATTAGGTGCCCAATCAGCATTTAATATTTATGCCAAGGGGACACAGGAGTCTATGAGGGACACCCTCGAAGCAAAAGCATTATTCATTTATTCACTTACGCACACACAGACACGCGTCACTTTATAATTTGCCACCAGGGATATCCCACTCTTTTATCTCCCGTTTGCATTTGCTCTTTTTAAATGAGATTAATGTCAAAAAGTGAAACTAAACCCGCAGGTCCAGATGATTTTAAGCACACAGAGGCTGTTTATATGCATATAAGCAACAAGCAGCAACCTTGACCAGAGAGTCACCAGAGGGCCGAGGTCCAGGCTCCTCACACCTCCCGCCTGCGAATAAATTGCTTCTCATATCGCGGCAACGGCTCCAGATGCTCCGAGTCACCTTGAGACAAAAGGCTCGCCCGCCCTTCCCCTCATTGGTGAGAGGAAGGAAAGAGAGAGGCAGAAGAGGAGATAAGAAGAAGAAGACGGAAATGTGGGAAGAAATCAAGAGGGGAAGAGAAATATTTGGGACAATGATGGCGAAGGAGGAGGAAACAAGAGATGGTGTAAGGAGATGTCTGAGAATTGTCAGAGGGGGAGAGATAGAATAAGTTACAAGCGGGGAGGAGGGGAGGAGATGAGGTGGCTTTGAGAGGAGATAGAGAGAATAAGGGGAGGGGAAGAGGAGAGGGAGAGATAGGAGAGTGAAGGGGGGAAATAAGCAGAATAAAGGAAAGATATCAGGTCAGCTGATATGAGACCTGGCATGAAGTGAGCAGAGGAGGATGAACAGAAAGGATTATAAAAAAATGCAGTGTGATGAAGAAAACCAGTACAATATTGGGGGAATGAACTCCCATGAGATCCAGCACGTCTTCATTTCCTGCCTGAAAATGTGCAATTTATTTACAATGATAGCCTCATTAAAGGGAGATGCACAAACCAAACAAACATCAGTACTATTTCACTGACATACATGCAGAGACCTGACGTAAAACGACTGCCGCTCTGGTTGTTTTGCCTTCCACCATCACATTAACTAAATCATCAAAGCATTACAGCATTCAGAGTGTGACAGCTGTCTGTGCATACGAGGAACATTTTTATTGTGCTACAGTACGCAATTAAACTTTGCATTTGAGAGTCTGTCGTGCATGTTTCTGAGTGTGTGTGTGTGTGTGTTTGTACAGAAACTCCTCTCCTATCGGAGACGAGACGATTGGATCTGCCAGCCAGCAGGAACGTTAATTACTTCAGCAATCTTCAGGCTCACTTCCCACAATCACTCCCATCTCTGGGAAGGGAATGAGCTCGGCCATTCAGGAAGCCCGGATCCAGACCGAGCCTCCGATTCAAATCTGTTTCCAGGACCGAGGGAATGAAGTACGCAGAACAATACAGCTGGAGTCCAGAGCATGTTCGCTATGGACTAGTTCTTCTCCTTGCTTTTAAAATGGTTCCTTTCCTCTTTCCATAACAGCTGGGAAAAGGATAATAAACGCTTTGATGCAAATCATCACTTCTGGGTGTAACTTTGGTTGTCAGGGAATTTTAAACAGTGACTTAATGAGACAGATTGTATCTTAATTAACAAATCAAGGACTTATTTTTGGGGGGAAATTACGGAAATACAGTTTCTGTTCTTCTCTTTTACATCATTATTCATTTTTAAATAAACAAGGCTAGTATTTCCTGGACGTTACATTTATATATTACTAATATTATGTACATTTATATATATATATTGCAACAGCAAATCATTTTCTGCAGAAAAGTAATGCTGGAATATACATATTTTTTTTAATCAACATAGCAAGGAAACAGTGTTAATTGATGTATTAATTAGCAAACATGTTGATTCTGCATTCTGCACCTTTTCAGTTTGTATAGCAAACTTGAAAGACAATGGATCAGTTGTAGATTGGGTTAAAATGCGTCTGTCCTTTGTTGTCACAATAACAAATAAGGTTTGGGAAACATTTGTGGTTATGGTGAAAAAGAAAAAAATCCCAGTTGGAAAGTGGAAACAAACAGCACTCTCACTTAAAATAACTGATGTTTATGAGAAGTTTGGGAGCCCGAGGCATGCTGTGTATAATACATTTAGTTGAAACCTAACTTTAATAGAGTGGCACATAAACCCCCAATACGACGGTGAATTATGGTTTTTAAACTCTTTTGTTTAAATCAAACAAACAAGATAAAAGCTGTTCTCAGCAGGACGAAATGTAGCACTCCCCTCACTCAGCGATGTTTCTTTCCACAACGTAATCGTGAAAACAAATTAGAGGTACAAAACGTTATTTCTAGGAGGCAGGGTTGAGGATCCTGCAGCTCGTGTGGCCTTTTCCTCAGCTTCATATGGATCCGCCTGATGTTTCATCCCTTCCAAACTGTCACCGATTTCCATTAGACCAGCGGCTCCAATCCTGAGACGCACCAGTCTCTCAATGAGTAATTTCGGTGTGGCACAGCCAGGTCTGGGTTGTGTGTACACAGCCTACATATCAACGGTTTGAGGAGGCAGCGGCAACAAGAAGCAACAAAAGTCCTCTCTGCTCGCCTGAAAGAAACAAATCAGCTCTTTGGCGGATCTTGATTTCTGCCTGAAAAGAAACGGTAGGTCATCAGATGAACGCTGTGTTTCATGTGATTAGCGAGTGTCGCGCCGCTGACGTCCTGTGAACGACACTATGAAGCGCACAATGTCGCCTCTCCTCTTGTCCTTCCAAGGTGACAGCTCCTGGGGGGTTTTGGCAACGATTACTTCAGCAAATTAACAAAAACCGCACGACGAGCCGCCGACGGCACAGCCAGGGAACCAGGACACACACACACACACACACACACACACACACACACACACACACACATATGCCACATCATCACAAAGTGTGAACAGGCATCCTCCAATGCGCCAACAAGACACACACACACACACACACACACACACACACACACACACTGGAGGCTACAGAAGCCAAAACCATAGCCGTCTAATTAACCAGTCCCACCCTCCTGACCCAGTAGCCTAAAGCAACTTATTATCAGCCAGAACTTTAACCCTCTCTGAGTCTTTGAGCTCCGCTAAAATGAGGTTCAGCCGTCTGCTGTCCTCGAGGAGGGAGAAAGATATTGGTTAGGATGTTATTAATGGAGGCTTGTGGTTATAAAAGTTGTTGAGTGAGAGGTGGATTCTCTGTTGGAGACGTCTTTTTGCTTGGAACAGTCTTTCTCTGGCTTCTCATTCTGTTTATTGATACCACAACTGTGAACTGAATACTGAATAATGGTTCTTGCTTAAGATTATTAAAATAGATAAAGACAGATATCTCCATATTTCTACTGGTGAAATCAATCAGGTATTTTTATTTTTTTTATTTTACGTAATACAATGATGTTTCTAATTGTTGACGAAATACAATAGAGTGGATAAATGGGTCAAACAATCACAGCATGTTCATCTAGGACAGTGATTGTCAACCACTGTGCCGCGGCACACCAGTGTGCCGTGAGAGATCGTCAGGGGTGCCGTAGGAAAATGTCCAATTTCACTTAATTGGTCCAAAAAAATACTATTTAGTTGCCGCAAATGATTTTCCATTGTTGAGCGTCTGAGCTGCAATATAGTGGAAGAGTAATATAGAACAGGTCTACACCTTGTTCTGCTATTAAACAGACTAAACGGCCGTATGTTATTGATCTTATCTACTCACAGCTTGTCATTTCTACAACTCTTCTCTGCTCTGTGTCGTGCATGCCGATTCTTGTCATTTCGCCACAAGCCGATCTTTATGAGATCTCCGTGAAGTCGGCTTTCTGCTGTTGTGTCTCTCAACATGGAGCGTGAATTGAGAGTGTCCATATCAAATCTACAACCTCGTTTATGAAAGAGTTGTAGAGGAAAGCAGCTCACTGCAGCCACTAATACTGATACAACGTGATGCTCACACATCTGCACTCATTCTGTTTTGTTTTGCAAAAAAATAGCTTATTGTTTTCCACAATACGCTATTTAGTAGTAACTAAATATTAGTTATTTTTTGCATAACTTTATTTTCATTTTTCTAACAAAGTGATCTGGTTTACTTGAAACACTGAATACTCTTCCATGCCAGTAGGTAGTGCAATAATTACCTACAATATGCTGTATTATGTTACAATGGGACACTAATAATAATTACCTACCATATATGCTGTATTATGCTACAATGTGACATTTTGTAACTTTTTGGGTTGTTGGTGTGCCGCAGGATTTTTTTATTGTAGAAAATGTGCCGCGGCTCAAAAAAGGTTGAAAAACACTGATCCAGGAGACCACTGTTCATGTCTTGTGTGAAGCCAAAAGTCAACATTCACTTGTTTCTATTTAGGGGTACGAAATAATGTATTAATGCTCTAAAAATCATATAGAAAACCTTTAAACAAAGTAGAATAAAAGAAACCACAAAAAAACATTAACCCTGTCAGTAACATTGTGGGTTGACGGACAAATGATGATGAACAAAACACTCAAGTTTGGTGCAAAGAATTGTGAGACTGGCACAAGAGTAAAGAACAACAACACAATGAAACACACATGATGTATCCTGAGTGGAGGAAAGTCCATTTTCAGTCTGTACCCCTGAGGAAATCAGCGAGGAAGAAGCAACTATTAGGAAAGATGATTCCGACCCAGTGGGTCCAGAGACACAGCGACCTTCACCAGAACCGCGGTCATCGTCTGTCAGCTCACACACACACACACACACACACACATTGAGACACTCTTTCTCTCACTCTTCCTTATTCTCGATAGACATTGTTTTTAGGCATCAGTCGATAAATGGCAGGGGACATCTGTGCTGCTGTGTTGCAGGTGAAACTGAGCACAGCGGCTGTTGCCTCTGGCTTCGACATAGATTTTCTGTTAAACAATGCATTTGACATGTTTCCTCGGGACGGCTTCTTATTCTATCAAAATACTTAAATATGACACAATCGGTTGTTAAGCATTCATTTCCTCTGGAGCAAGGGCGAATCAGAGGGGAAGGACATATTCACTGCTGCAGAAGCTGTATTTGTGACCTTCACCCTTACATTCTCACCCGACAGCTTCCCCAGTGTTGAGTTGTCACTAAACCGTGAGTGTGGCTCTGTAAAGATACAATTATGGACCTCACGATCAACCCATTTTCAGCTGTTTAAATGCAATGATCACACATAATTCATAGAACTGTGGTTACAGTGTGTAACTCTTGTTTGAATCTAAAGTGGACGCCAGAGAAGAAAGCCTGTGTGAGGAGATCCATCACTATCCAGATCTTTATAATTATTCTTTCAAGGATTTTAAACACCTGGCGCGTTCTTTTTTTGTGCGATGAATTTGCACGTCCACATATGTTTGTGAACTCCTGTTTTTGCCATGAGCAAACTTACAAAATGTACTTTATTTATTATCACTCAGCACATGATTGTCGTTGCGTGGAACGGGCACACGCAAAACTTACACTATACTTCATTCATTCACTATGAAACAACAACACGTAGTTTGAACTTTCAACTTTGACAAAAGCAGCACAGACCAGATCCACCCTTCACATTCTTACCTTTCACAATAAAAGCCTATACACTGCATAACTGTGAACCAGAGGGAACTCAAATTCGCTAAGGAAGCTAAATAAAACATCTTACAGTGGCTCTCAGGCTATGCAACAATTCACCTCAGACAGACTGCCAGACGCTCTGAGACAATACTCCCCCAGTCCTCTGCCTCAGATAATCTATTCAACACCTTTTCTGAAGAGCTGCAATTGTGGAAAATTCTCATTGCCGGCATGATGCAAAACATTTGCAGGCGAGTATTTTACATTTTCGCTCTGTGTCTTTGTCACCACCTCAGTGGGTAACTTTTGTTCAGCCAAATACAACAAACAAAGGAACTCTTCTTCCTGATGTTGTGAGTGTGAGGTCACCACAAACTTCAGATGTGTTACCAATTTGGCTCCATAGGACAGAATTAATGTATTTTCTCTGGAAAAAGAAAAATCACTTTTGTTGTTTAGTACAGTGTCTGTAATAAATGTAATCTTTACTGATAGAGGTAAGAGCTATCACTACATAAGAGGCGAAAAGTACAGCTTGTAGAAGGTCATACACACTGTCTGTGTGTGTGTGTGTGTGTGTGTGTGTGTGTGTGTGTGTGTGTGTGTGTGTGTGTGTGTGTGTGTGTGTGTGTGTGAAAGAGTTAGATCAGAGCCAAGCAGATGTTTGTGAACAAGGTGCGCTTTAAGAGAGACGATAAGGTGGGACCACCTTATCTGATTCAGCACAAACCACCTCTGACAACAATGATAGAGTTTTCTACCCGTGCGTGTGTGTGTGTGCGTGTGTGTGTGTGTGTGTGTGTGTGTGTGTGTGTGTGTGTGTGTGTGTGTGTAAGGCAGAAGATATAGCTGCTTTTAGAGACAAGACCAATTCCTTCCGAGTGAGTTTCAGGCGTGTGATGCTCGTGGAACATCTCTCTCTTCACTCCTCCACCTGCTGCTCACTAAATCAGGTCAACTTGAGACGACTTCAACCCAAATAGGAAAAAACTTTTATTTGTGAAAACAATTGCTGCGGTTAAACCTCCGTCCTGTCCCATGTGTTACAGTATTACAACCACATTCATAGTTTAGTTGTACCATATTTTTCCTTTCTTTTGTCAGAGAACTGAACAAGTAGAATCAGTAATTTGATCCAACGGCCTTCATTGACGGGAGTGTGTTGCCTCCGGTGAGGCAAATTCAAATGTATTTCTGCATAGCGGATTATGACACTTTGAGGAAGGATTTTCGTTAAAACTTTAAAACAAAGCTTTACCTTTTCTGCGTGACGATTGAAAATTAAACAGTAGAAATATCAATTCACGTCGAAGTAGTCTACTCAGCGTGGGTTCTTGCACATTTAGTAGTCCCATAGAAATGAATGTGGAAGCTGCATGTAGCCAGCATAGTGTGGACAGTCCCACAGGTGCTGTATTCCATTTGTACTGTAACAAAAATAACAGATATTGATGTGAGAGACCTTGTAGTAAACTTTGATTACATATGCGTCACTGAAAGAGACATCCATGAAGTGATGTAGTGTCTTTGTCTCCTCTGGTTAGGCTTTAATCCTTCTCTCTTTCCTTTGGCTCAATGTCTCCACCTGCACTCGCTGGCTTGTTTCGTTTCCACTGAGCCCGTTCATTTACAGAGGAGAAAACATCGCACTTTCTGATCACTCTCACCGAGACATTAGGCGGCGAGCCGAGGATGTGAAGCCCATCGTACCTGTCAGCGCTCCGGGAAAGAGATCACCATCAGGCAGAGATCAAACAGGACTCTCTGAGTTGGATGAGAGGAGAGGAGACGAGACGAGACGAGACGAGAGAAAAGGAAAGGAAAGGAAAGGAGAGGAGATGGGAGGAAAGGAGATGAGATTAGGGTAGGGAATGAGATGAGAGAAAAGGAAGGGAAAGGAGAGAACATAAGAGAACATAAGAGAGGAGGGGAGAGGAGGATAGGGGAGGAAAGGAGATGAGAAAACAGAAAGAAGAGAGGAGAGGAGATGACGGGAGGAAGAAAAAAGAGGAGAAGCGGAAACGAGAAAGGGGAGGCAAAGGGAAAGAAAAGGAAAGGGAAGGTGTCGAGGAAGAGAGGAATGAGGAAAGAAGGTAAACAAGTAGGGTAAGAGGAGAAGAAAAGAGGAGACAGTATAGGAAAGAAAAAAGAAAAAGGGATAGGATATAGGAAAGGAGAAACAAAAGGGAGAGGAAGAAAAGAGCCAGAACAGACAGTAAGAGTAAGGAGAAACAAGTAAAGGAGACACAAGAAAGCAAAGGATAGAGAAGGAGAGAAAAGAGGAAAGGATAAGATATAAGGTAAAGGAGGAAAATGAAAGGGGACAAGAAAGCAAAGAGATAAATAGGAAAGCAGCAAAGGATATGAAAGGAGAGAAGAGGGGAGGACAAAAGGAAAGAAAAGAAAGGCAGAAGTACAGTTGATAATTTCTCCCTGAAGCACTCACAGGTGAGCATGCATTTTTATTTTGCATTATTTGTGTGTGTGTGTGTGTGTGTGTGTGTGTGTGTGTGTGTGTGTGTGTGTGTGTACAGGGACTCTGTCTGCACTGTCCAATCAGCCACGCTTCATTACTTTCTTTGTGTGCTTTTGAATCTGTTTATGCCTGAATTAGCGGCGCCAGTGATCCGCCGCCTCGGCCCGCAGAGCCGAGCCAGGACTCCATTCATCTTTACCTGTCTGCTGTCACCTCACGCCATCGACCGCTAACCTGATACAACAGCACGGCGATAAGAGGGACAGAGCAGCGGCGACATGACAGGAGAGAGAGAGAGAAGAAAGGAGGAGGATGCAAAAAGAAAGAGGAGACAGGAGAGGCCTTCAAGTGGGTCAAACAAGGCAACGGGAGAAAACAAGGAGATTAGAAACAAGAAAGAGAGGAGAGCAACTGAGGGAACAATGCTTTCAAATCAAACCAGACAGAGCGGCGGAGGGACGTAGAAGCTCGAGCAGGATTCATCTGAAACGTCTAATGGTCCACTCCTGTTCTCCTCTTGTTAAACGGCATCGGGTCGAAGATGGAAACCGCTGCTATCGATTAACATCCAGCAAGCAGGCACTTCACATCGCCACAAAGCCTGGCTGTTCTAGTTTGTTTGCTTATTTATTCATGTATTCATGTTGTGTCTGATGAGAGAGCCCTTCGCCTCGCTGCCTTTAAATAAAGCCTGATGTATTCATCTATTACAAACACTCACACAGCAAGGGAGTAATTGCAGCGCAGCATTTAATACTCTTTAATTCACCGTAATCACATTATGCACTGACAGCATGTCTGGGTGTGTTTTAGAAGGCTTCTTCCTGTTTATCTTGTCTAACTTTCTTTACTGCTTTGCAAGAAATTGACCCAAGACAGAAGAAAGAGTTTAGTTGATGGAGACCAAAGAAAGAGCTAAAATAAAATAGAGGGATTTATTTGACACGAATGCTAATGTTGCTCCCTGTCTGTGTTTTCAGTTATTCTGGCTGATTAGAAACATCTACATATAAGGATGATAAAAGTGTAATTCATCCCGCCCAAACAGGTGCAACCAAGCTAACAACGGACTCAGGAAGATGTCAATCAATTACACCCAATACACGCCCATACAGTCCTGAGAAGAGGTTTACTCAGCCAGATTGATTTAATTCATTATTTTTAGGTGACAAATGGTACAATTCACTGTCATGAACTAAAAACACACTGTGAGAAAGAATGCAAGTTTAAGGGCTTCACTTTTCAGACCCGGAGGCTGGTGCCTGGTTCGTCATATTATCTTCTATTCAGGGTCGCGGGGGGACATTGGGCGAAGGCCGAGTTCACCCTGGACAGGTCGACAGTTTATCTTTGCTTTAAATGAGAAAATGGTTGCACAGAAAAACATCTCAATAACAAAAAATGTACTTTTGTGTTGCCTTTACGGCATTTTCTATTTCATTTTATTTTCATTTCAATTGTTTAATTAATGGGGTTTATTTCAAGACAGTTATTGGTAACATGATTTTCCTGTTCATGCCATGTTATGACGTCACTTCCGGGGCGGGACTTCCGGTTTCACTAGCTCGGGTTGAGTAACATTTGACAGTGGACCGCATGCTCCAGAATCTGCTCGCATCGTAGAGGCAATGTCGTGAGTGCTGTCAATGTATAAAGATGCAATGTATATTTATATGTTCTACTGTGAACACAGATCAAAATGTTATACTATCAAGTGAAAAAATGTTAAATAAAGGTCACAGAAACCTCTCCGCCTAATGACTGGGCCCAGCTGTAGTTGAATTATATTGCAAAAATTGTATCATATGGTTTATGCTTATTTTTCAAGTCCAATAATTATGACAGAATCTGTTAAATCGTGCCTCCGTACAGGGAAAGAGTGTGTTTTATGAGCGCAGATGGGAGTATGGGAGGTACAAATTAATATCTCGGAGGTTTGTAGACTGTCAGTGTGACTCCCAAACCCACTTAAATGGCTTCACGCTCTACAAGCTTCCTCATCTCTTGTGCCCTGCAACCTCAGGAACAAAAAAAATGGGACTATGCAATCGCTGGAAAATGAAAGTCAAACTAAAACCTTCCCGTGGGATGTTTCCCATGATATACCTGGACGCTTCTGTTCTTCTGTGTGTGTGTGTGTGTGTGTGTGTGTGTGTGTGTGTGTGTGTGTGTGTGTGTGTGTGTGTGTGTGTGTGTGTGTGTGTGTGTGGTTTCTAGAGTAATTTTGACCAGTTGACTGGGGACAGCATGTCTAATTGCGGACAGAATTGGTGTCCCCATTTGATTTTTACTGCAGCTGCATTCAGCAAGACGTCTTAATTGTAAGGTTAAGGTTAGTAATTGGGGTGAGGTTTAGGTTAAGAGAGAGAAGGAATAGAAGTCGATGCAATAAAAGTATGCTAAACCAAAATGTATGTATGTGTGTGTTCTCATATAAATTCCCTTCAGCTCATGTAGCTCTGTATTTGTGTTTCTAAAAAGGTTTCCTTTAAGGGAAATTACTTTTTTATTGCTCTGTTTTTGTCATTATTCCTGTTTCCCATTGTCGAGATCAGGAAATGCTTGAATGTTGTCCAATATGGCAGGAACACGGGTGATCCGAAAATTGTAATTTAGTAAGAAAATTCTCTCTGAGTCTGGAAATCGTTTGCGTCAATGCGTGTCATGTTTTACAAGTAGATACGCAATGCCCTCGGGAAGAGAGACAGACAGAATAGCCAATGCTTTGAATTAACCCGGCGGACAGCGGTAAGTAATGGATGGAGTGAAGCAAGAACTTGCAAAAAAGGCCTCTTGAAATCCTCAATAATTTGGGGGAGGCCTTTGCAAATTTATAGCTTATATGTTTTGTGCTGGTGCGCCGCAAAGAAAGCCTTTCCAAAGAAAAATATAACTTTGTCTTTGAAGAAGAAAATGTGAAAACATAGCCTCAGGTCAGGTCTGAGAGGTATCTGTTTGTTTTTGTTCTGTGCAGATTGACTTGGTGAGAAAAGTATTCTTATACTGATCAGAACTGTGACACAATGTGCAATATAAAAGCACAATATCATTCAGACTTCATTCATTTACGTTTACATTGTGAATCGGTTGCAATAACTTTAGAAAAAGCTTCAAAAGGCAACTAATGATGAAAAATAATCAATCGTGACAAGCGTAAGTCAAATTACTTTTTACATAATATACGTACATAATTCAGTTCATCCACAAATCTGTCATAAGACGACACACATTTTCTAACTTTCACCGATTTCTGATGATTATCTTTTGGTCTTTATATCTACATGGTTTTTAAGATATGCTTTGACAAGGCCATGAAATTCAATCATTCCACAGATCTTCCTACTATAAACAAGATAAACATACCTGCATAATTCCCTCTAAAAATAATAAACCGTTTGAAGCTGTTTAACCCCCGACACATCTCGCTTTAAAAGCGCCGTCTCCTCCGCTGACAAAGCATAAAGTTATTTTTTTCTTTGATAAGTGATCCACACTCGGCGAACACTGAGGTGCATGTGGCCCCTGACGAGCCAATCAGAAGGTGTGACGGCATCTCTTGAGCCGCCGTCCTTCAAGTCGCCTTTCATCTGTCATCCACTGGCGTCTCGTCTCTGATTGCAAAAATCGAAGATGTGAGAAAAAGGCAATTCATTTTTTTTCAGCTGTAGGAGATTTAGATCACACTGATGCCAACAGATAGCATTAAAAACAAACTATACACTCAAATGCCGACCTGAATGCAAGCACTGTACATGAAGTGTGTGTGAACCGTAATGTTTCTCTTGCTTTCTAACGTTCCTCTCCTCGAGGCAGACCCATACTAAAAGTGCTTAGACTCCTCTCATCTGTCCCAAAATGCATAGAGGTCTATTACAGCTCCCTCTCTCTCTCTCTCCCTCTCTCTCTCTCTCTCGTTTTCCCCTTCAGGGCTCAAATGAGCAGAGCATTAATGGGAACGTCACTCGTCCATCTCTCGCTCTCCTTATTCTGTTCGTCATCTTTTTCTCGCTTTGCTGCGAAGGAGACGGAAAAGCACGAGGTTAATGAAGAGCCGACTGGCTGAATCAACCTGATGTGAACACAAACACAATGGTCCCATGAACAATTTAGAAAACTGAGCGACTGTGAATGAATCCTCAGATTATCCTCAAACCAACATATTTACATTAATATGATACTGGTCTAATATGAAATGTCCTGCAGAAAGACTGCAAATGATAAGTGGAAAGAATGATTAAAAACCTGTTTTATTTCAACCCAGGATCAGCATTTAAATATCACTAAGACAACACTTATTTCTGAGCAAAGTCTTTAGTTATAATTGAATAGGATGAAGACGTGAAAGTAACTTCATTGTCATTTTGAGTTGGTATTGGACTGGGAATCACACTTGGAGACTGGTGTAGTGGTAACGGATGTACAGTAGTACCAGTGTCAGCCAAGGTCTACTGGCATTTGGCTGGAAGTGTTGATCTTCCACCCTGATTGTTAACACAGTCACACTTTTCTTTGTGAACATATTGTTTCTGGCAATAATTCTAGCAGCAGCTGCAAGAAGTAAACTTATTTCTTCTCAAGAGTTTTTCATAGAAGTTTATTAATTGTTGACACAAATTTGAAATTGAAAAGTTCTGTTTGCATTGCCTAACTCAGTGATTTTCAACCACTGTGCCGTGCCGTGAGAGATCGGCAGGTGTGCCGTGGGAAGATGTACAATTTCATTCAATCGGTCCTGTGATGCGATTTTCCATTGCAGTCCAAAAAAATATTATTTAGTTGCTGCAAATAATTTGCCATTGTTGAGCATCTGAGCCTGCAATATAATGGCTGGCCTAGTAATGAAATACTCTTCCATGCCAGTAGGTAACGCAATAATTACCTACCATGTATGCTGTAATATGTATGCTACAATGTGACATACTGTAACTGTATTGGTTGTTGGTGTGCCGCGGGATTTTTTATTGTAGAAAATATGGCACGGCACGGCTCAAACATGGTTAAAAAACACTGGCCTAATTAACACAAAAGCCTGGATATGCTGCTATAGACGGTGTAGAGGGTAGATGGTGAACATTGTAAACACCAGCATGTTAACATCGTCATTCTGAACGTGTTGCCATGAAGGACAGTGAGGAAAGGGAGCAAGAGAGTAGACGTGTCCTCACAAGGACAGTGAGGAAAGGGAGCAAGAGAGTAGACGTGTCCTCCCAGGGCCGGTCAGCAAAAGGAGGATTTGACCTTGCAACCAATGCTACATAGTCATCGCACAGTTTTGTTGTCCGTGGAGAATGAGGGAGGTTAGGATGAACCAGTTCACACGCACACACAACTTTGTGTGCGTGTGTGTGTTGCTTTATGTACAGTGCTATGAGAGGACATGACATGTCAGTGCGGTGCTGTGCAGAGCGGGGAGACTCGACCTTGGAGGTTTTATTGAATCAAACTTTTCTTTACACAGTGAGACATGAGGGATTGGAAAAGGTCAGGAACATTTTCATGAACTTAATCTGGTACGAACAGCTGCACTTTACACAGTTGGTTGCCACTAAGTGCCACGACTGCACAGTGTAGTTTTAGCTGCTTGTAATAGTCATAGCTGTTGTATTAAAGCTGGTGTCATGCTTGTAGTCTCAGATGTAATTGTGACCTTTGTGGTAGTATAAAGATAATGTTATTATACATATCTATATATATAGAAATGAGTTTCGGAGCATAATTTACCAACATCATCACGGCAATATTTTTTAGTTTAGGTTTCTGGCTTATAAGACTTTGTACTTGTTATGACAGAAAATCTCAAAACTGAATTCACTTTTTTATTATTTCATCAATAATTTAGCAAGTGAAGTAATGTCTTTTTTTTTAACTTTTTCACATATTTTTGTTCCTATAAAAATAAAACTATCGAAACCAAAAATGCAATCAAGCTTCAAGGATTTGAATATAAATCACAATCAATCAAATTAATTCAGAACCTTGCGCCTTTAGAAATGACAGAAAAAAAGCTGAGAAGGTGTGCAAACCGAGGCTCAAGCTTTGGCGTTGGGAAAAATCCACCAGAATACATAGAAGGGTGTTTGTCTGATGCTCAACAGAGGGTCAAACACATTTGTAATGTGTGGATGTGCTGCCACAGAGCAGCACTACAGGGACGGCGGATATGTTTGCAGGAACCGGAGCTGAGCAAGATCACAAGGCAATCACAGGCTGGCAAGACGGAGCGAGTAAATGAGGAGCAGAGAAAAAAAAAAGAATATATAAAATAAAAAAATCATATGAAAAGTTCAGAGTTTCAGTGTTTGCACACATCTTCACCCAGCAGCCAGAGACAGCTGAGACGTGGCAGTCTAACGCCAGCTGCTTGGTTTTTATATATTTGGCAGGTCTGCTTTCTTCATGCTTCTCACAGCCAAAACGTACCTAATGCTGCCAAATAGTCGACTGAGCCTGATCACACACGCACGCAAGAAAAAAAAAAAGATGTTTCTACGCGCATACGTAAGCATGAATGTGCACGCAACAGTCTCGCTGTTGCCGAGAGGTGAGAGAAGTGGGCTTAGCACCAGCTGTAATGCCGCCACCAGCTGGGGCGCATGAGGGGATCTCTCCAGTCATTGAGATGCCCGCTGGGCTGCTGGGTAACAGTAGATGTGTAGTGCAGCTCCCAGGTGTGGCTTTATGCCGAAAAGTATAAATGTGAAGGAGGGCAGAGCTGGAAAGCAGTTAGCGTGTCCTGAAACGCACCCAAAAGTCTAAACCCAGGGCCCATCGGCGTTGCCTTGAGGGACGAAATAACTCCAAGCTGTGAGAAGCCATGAGATAATTAAATTCCAAAGGGTTTAGCCTCATGGGAACACGATTTGACCTCAGCATATGTCATGATGATTTGCATAGTAGATTATAATGCTGGACTGCTCAACATTTAAAGAGTTCATCCTCTGGGGAGCAGACATTTGTTTCAGATTTTAAAGTGCGTGTGCGTGTGTGTGTGTGTGTTCAAATGAGACATTTAGTCATTGTGCTATTAAAAAATTAAAACATTAGAAGTTCTTTTACTGGGGATCACAAATAAACGAACAAAATTGCATCTTTCAGTTTAGTAAAAAGTTATTTCCCTGCAGCAGTTTTTGACAGACACACACAAACACATTAGATCAAAGACACAAAAACTTAAGGGCAGTTCAATAACAGCTCTTCTCCTCACCAAGGTTACCCTTGGATGTAGGACGATAGTCCATAAATCCCTGCCCTCACATTAACCGGCCTCATTCCTCCCTCCTAAACACAAACTGACTGAGCCCAAAGTGACCCAACACAGCACAGTCCTGAGGCAGAACCTGAGGACACACACACACACACACACACACACACGGTTGTACACAGTGCGTTCTCTCCAGTCCTTCCCCACAGTGGCTCCATGCAGGGCGATGGAGTGTCAGTCCCGTTTGGTTGCTGTGAACAGGTGCAGCAGTCGACAGATGAGGAGGCCCGTCTCCCCTGACTTCTAAATAAAACACCCATCTTCATCTCAAACTTTCTCTGCCGTCACACTCTCCCTCACCCGCAATTCTCAAAACAGCTGTCGAAGTCAGCAACTTTTAAACAAGGAACCCAGAATTCTCTCTGATTAAAGTCGCTCTCTGAGAACGTTGTCACTGATTTGTACTTTTTGTGAACTAATATCAGTTAAAATTCCACTTGTCATTTGGTAGGCTGATGTGTAACTTGATTACAATAAATAATGTTCACATGAAGTCATGGTGCAGTGAGAAAATGGTATGATATATTACTATACTTATAGGGACAGAATTACTCACTTATATTACTATAACTTAACACAGAAGGCAAATAAAAATTGCTCATTCACAGATATATTGGAAGCAGTCTGTTGTCATGTAACTTCATAAGATCTTTGACTGAAAGGCATTTAATAATCATTATCTAATCATGAAGTTACTTCTTGATTTGTGACTTGCCCAGTGGGATTTAAACATGCGCCTCATAATGGTAATGGTCGTTTTTCTACAGACAAAAATGTATTGAACACTTTTAAGGCCTGTAATGTCTCAAAAACACGGCCATCTCCTCTTACTGCAATGTCCTAAATCTTTCTATAAAGTAACAAATTAAATATACTGGGCACATTAATCAAACAAAAAGAAACGTCAAGTAACAGTTTCCGCGCGCTACACAAGTGTTAATCAACTGTCCTATTTCTGTTCCGTTTGCCACATCCATCATCTCTTTCTACGTCCCCGCCTCACCCGCTCTCTTCAAAGATAATTACAGTTATTTATTTTTTCTTCCTATCACACCGAGTAATCTTACATTTCATCAGTAGAGTCACTGCAGCATGTTGAGGGATTGCTGCTCTCCACTGCAATCAGATGGGTCAAAAGGAAACTCACATTTGTCCGCCCTATTCAAAAAAGAGCAATCTCCGTAAATGTGTACTTTGACTCAGTTATTAGAGAAATGTAATATTCACCCGATATCAAAATGTGACAAACAAGTAGAACATGAAAGGTTTTTTTTGCAGATAATGGGACGGATTACGGCACAGATTTTTGGCAGGCTACAGGTCAGATTATTTCCACAGATTATGGGGCACATTAATTAGAATCCATTGTCCGACAGACGGGGACCCAGAAGGAGGGTCTTTCAGAAACAGCATCGGCCCGCCTGTCTTGATACATGACCTCCGACCTGGAGCCCATCACTGATGGAAGCAGATGGGGGAGTTTTAAACGATCATTCTGGTGACTCTCTCTGTTTTAGCCCCATAATCACAAACGTGGCATTTGGCCTTCCACTCTACTTTGTTTTTTCAACATTGAGGCAATTTCGTAAAATTAGGCCGACCAATCCACTCTGAATTTTAATCCAGAAACCGACTAGAGTTTGCAGAAGGCTGCTGGTCTCCCACAGGTTGATCTGTCAAACCGAAAAGTAACCAAAGGGTTTTCTTTACAAACAGTATCACCCACAATGAAATGGAACCAGCCGACAGTCCATTTTAAGGGTCATAGTTAAGGCTATCCTCTTATTGAAATTGACATGAAGTGTTAGAAGTTGGATTTTTTAATACTTACAAATGCCGAAATGTATATAACACCTTTCAAATATATATGGGGGCAAAATTCAAGATCAGTTATGTAAATACATGTGTATTTTATGTAAATTTAGATATTCTAAGATGAAGCAATGTCACTAGTTTTGTAACAAAGTATTAGAAATATTTTCATCTGATAATGTCGCTGGACACAAAAGGAAAGTTAGATTAGATTATATATTCCGTTATTAGTCCCGCAGTGGTGAAATTTGCAGGATTCCAGCAGCATTTGGTAGTGAAAACAATAAGAATGCAGAATAACAGTATTATATATATATATAATATATACAGACAGAATAAAATGTATTTATACTGCACAGTTGAAGTGATTAAAGTGATTGAAGTTAAGTCATTAGGATACATCGTCGAAGAATAATTAATTTCTTTGCAACATTTATATCAACAAGATGTGGAGATACTTCATACAACATATTTGAGTCATTTGAGTCAAAGCAATATTGCCTATAAATCTGTCTCAGCACCAATGAAGTAAATCTCCCACTCTCTCCTCTGTGTCCTTTCATACATGAAAACATGAAGCTATAAATGTCCATTTCAAGATCAGAAACCACATCTACGATTCCCCAATGACAAAAACACTCACACATACATATACAGCTAGATAGACAAATGTTTAATTCAATAAAACGGCCAAGGACGATTTCCCCCACGTTCTGGAAAGCGCTGCACTGACTATATATATTTATACACATGAATATATATTGTGTCGCGCAGGACTGCACAAAGCGGTGCAGCTATAAAACATTACTCCAAGCCTTCTCAGAGTGAGGCTGCTCATTCCAAAAGGACAAAACCGCATCATAAAGGTATCAAATATTGCCTCGTTGACCTGGTGTTCCACCCCATGTACGAGGACACACACACACTCTCCACTACACACAATTACGTGTATTTGAAGTCGTTTAAAAGTCTGTCATTTGTCAGTGACCCATGTGATTATATGATCATTTCATGACCTGCCACTTCTACAGGTTAAGGTGCTTGTGGTTTGTGGTCTTGGTGCATGAGACTGAATATGAACTCTTTTTTACAGATGTATACCGTCATTGTACTTCCAGTGTGTTACGTCTCCCCATTTGGATTTGTCTGAAACACTTTAAAGCATCTCAGCGAGATTATACAGTAACATTTTAAAGTGTGCATTCAAGTCCAGTGGGGCTCTGTGGTGCGGTGAATTCAGCCCATGTGCGGAGGCTTTTGGGTTCGATTCCTGGTCCGACTTTTAATGTTAAGAGCGAAGACTGAGAAGCTCCGAGAAAGTGTGACGCGGTCTTGGCGACTTTGTTTGCAACCTGTAATTTCGACAGTGACGTTGTCAATGTTGATTCTTGTCCCTCGCCAGTGCCTGGAGTAAACAACAGTTCCCACAGCGGGACAAGAGGAGGGGGAAGTTAAAAAAAAATTGCACTTATCCTGAGGCTGCACTTCAAGATCATACAGAGATGAGAGGAAAACAAGAGGGCTCTGGAGGAAAACAACAGAAACAACTGGGGTTCCTGGAAAGTTTTGAGAGCATCACTTGCTAAACGCACTCAAACTTTTTTCTTCCAGAAACAGCACCCCAAGTCCCGCCCATTGCTTGTCCTGAAACATGACCTCCAACCTGCAGCTTCCTAGACCCTATACTGACCGTTAGCATGTTTTAACGCAACAATTCAATATTCTGTATGATTGGTATTTACCTTCAGGTCAGTCAACCTTCACATGACATTATAATTATTTCTGTGGTTTAAAGAACTCTTGCTTGTTTTATTCAGGATTGGGTCTGATGTTACATTTTTAAAGCAGCATTATTGCATTTTCCGCCACTGGGGTCCAGAAAAATATCAAAACAAGCTTACGTATTCACAGCCGCGATCACGTCAAGGCTGGAATATGTTGTTGTGTTTGCAATCAGTTGTCCATAAGCATTCATTTTTGGGCCACCTGGGGGATGTAAGTCCAATGTTCACTGGCCTTTCAGCTTTGTTTGTTTTCCACCAGCTCCTGAGGAAGAATAGTACATGTTATTTACTTTGCAGGTAGTGAAGGCCACTTCACTACCTGCAAAGTAAACTGCAAAATAAATTCTTTGCAAAAATGCGGCCGGCTCCTGCTGCTAGAAACAAGTTTGAGGTTGAGTTTGATGTGGAAGAAAATAAGAAGTGTGCTGTGTGCCATCTTCTTTACTCTTAACCAGTAACACATACATTGGTATTAACACATCTGAACAATATCTCACAAGTGTTACTGTTTATTTTGTTACCAATATTATTAAAATAGACATTGTGGTTGCAGATATATACCTTTTTTAGTTTGGGTATGCAACTTTTCCTTTAAGGGGATTGTGTGAATGCAGTGGCTTGCTGCATTTAAAATGATGATGATGTTCAGCAGCTACACTTAATTCACTGGAGTTTTAAAAACAGATAATTTACAACTGGTTTGATGTTTAATGCAGCCCTCCATCTGTACCGGCGTCCCCCAAACATCCATCAGACAAAACCGCCTCCTCAGACGCACGCCAGGGGTCAGAGTGTGACAGCGTCGGACGAGGCGCTGGTCAAAGCGATAGAGCTGAGTAGAGTGAGGGAATAGGGCAGTAGGTGACGAGCGAGGAGCCATCAGAGGTGGCTTTTACACACAGACACACCTCTGACTGATGCTTTTAATTGTCCTGCTTTGGTCATGACGGAGATCCACTACACAGTTCCATTATTGTCCCAATCTGTCCCTCACAAGCGGTTTACAAGATCAATATGGCCTCTTTTGCTTGAGGCTGACAAGAGACTGAAACTCAAAAGTCAACAGACATGTTTCTCACAGTGTTCTGTCTTCCAGAACTGTGTGTACGCTGTCATGTTTATTCATGTACAGTTTTCTTTTCACTGCTATACTCCCATTTTTGGCTACTTCTATAGATGCTGTCGACCTACACAAACATATCATTACACATCAGACGAGCGGCTTAACAGTATGTACAGGTCCACCTTGGCCATCCACAACACTTTATAAATTGCTGTTACCAAGTTAATACATCAGCAATAATAATCCGATAATATATATGATTATATAGCACTCGTAAAGGATCCGTTCTTCATCATCTTGGAGATGATACTCATGCACGTTTACTTGGATGCAGGACTCCCTGTGAGTATTTTCACTGTGTGTTATTTTCTACTTAAAGCGGCACCAATACTGTGAAAGGAGTTGCTCAGAGTGACGAATCCAACTCAAACCCTCAGACGTCAAACAATCGCATCAGAACTGGATCTTGTGGCCGGAGAGACGACGCTCACAAGCTGCCGCTGCGTCGACAAAAACGTGCCCACCAGTGTTCTACATATGGCTACTGCAACACCTAAGGGCGCCAAACTCTTGCATAATACGGTTTGTATATGAATATTCGACACCCAACATATGCTGAAGACTGCACACAGGAGTAGGGCCTCACTTTGCCATGAATAATGGGCTGTTTTTAGAGATTTGCACCTGGCTCGGATGAGCTCTGTGGTTTTGTTCAGCATCTTTTAAAAACAGCTTTTTGTCCTTAAAGATTCACTCCCACAGAAACCCTGGAAAAGTTCTTTTCAAGTTCTGAATTTCTTTGATCAGTTGTAAACAAAGCTATTTGTACAGTGATATCGTGGCTTCACTGCGCTACCTGAATGTATACCTCAGGAAATAATTCATTATCTGTAAACTTTGAGGATTGATACTGTGAATGTGATTCTCTTTAACTAAACTTTGTGAAAACTTGTGCATCAATGTTTAAAAAATTAGTTTGTACACAATCTTTGAAATTAAGAACATGACAAACCCGAGACAGATATAATATTCTGAATTAATGTGCATTATCAAACCACTCTAACTTAATCACGACAGCGCCTAATCCCCCCAATAGACTCTAGACTTGAGATAAATAAGGAAAAATAGCTTGTGTCCTAAATCAAAATCCAAACTTTGAGTGAGGGAATAAATGTTTGAGCCAATGCAATGTGTCTGTGTTGATATAATGAGCAAGCTGTGGACATGAATCATTTCCGTCATTGCAGGTATTACAGTCCTGTGCCTTGGGCAATACGCCATGATTGATAACTCAGATGATTACACTTTGCCAATGGGAGAGGGAGGATGAGCAGGAAAGAGGAGGGGAGGAAAGGAAGGAGTATAATGACACTAATGATAATTACAGAATTGTTAATACCTGAATCTTTTACGAAGTAGCTGTGCCCTTAGTCCTAGACGTAGCAGACATCCTTTAATCCCCCTGTATCATTTCAGTGTGGGCTTTCAATTCAGAGATAATGGTATAACTATACATCTCACAGGGCATGACCGATGATTTACTTTCTCTGAGTGTATATCAGAGATGAATTTACCTGAATACATCAAGTCCTCCACAACATGAATGACTGTTATTTACCAGATGTCGTCGTCACGTCGAGGCTTTTTCCTGCGGTTGTTGGGTGTGTGTTCTTTCATTGTGTGTGTGGCCGATGCGCTCACACATCTGTTACATGTCAACCTTCATTAGAAGGACACGTTACCCTCATACATACAGTATGTACCCTCTATGTCACAGACACATATGGCTGTTTATTTATAGGTGGTGTCAATACAAAGATGACAGCCTGCTCATCCCCTGTGGATGGACCTGTGAGTGTGTGTGTGTGTGTGTGTGTGTGTGTGTGTGTGTGTGTGTGTGTGTGTGTGTGTGACTAAAATATGTATGTATACAGTAAGAAGAAGTTGCAATTTCATGCTATAGTCATTGTGACATTAAGAATGGTTCAAGATGTTAATCAAAATTGATCCAATTGTGCGGTACTTTCTGGCAAGAAATTACTAGAATACACTTGTGAATACCATCTATAGCCAAACATATGTTGCTTCTGAGCCACGGACCTGCACATCAACCGGGAGACTACACTGTACACTTTGAATCTCTCAAGCTTCTTAAATCTTGAAATGGCTTTCTTGCTTTTTACACATGCAACCTGCAACCACTGAGTTTTTTCCGTACAGTTGTGAGTCGGGAAACGGAAATATTAGGCTAAAGGATGCTCAACGTATTGCCACGGCTGCTGAATACAACTTTTGAGAAATGCAGAGAGATCCCTGCAACATCTAATTTCCAAACAACATGAACACACCACTTTGAAAAATGGCTTTTCTCTGAATGTTGCTGTGTCATGTTGGCTGTCCTTTCCCAGCAGTCTGCACTTATAGCAGCTTGCTAATTGCTGGACAGGAGCCTCACTCTCCCAAACCAGACCTGACAGTGTTTGGCAGCATCACAGCAGCTGAATGAAGAAAGGGAAAGTCAATGAAAACTCCCCTGCTGTGTTCTCAGGTGAACAGTCCTTCTAAAAGCATCAGCGTTTGACTATCATGTGTAAAGGTTGAACCTGCACTCTCTAAATAAACTAAGCTCATGGAAAAACATTTACTTTCTGCACGGATGAACAGACACCGAACAGGTCATAGTAAGCAGAATGGTGTGTGTTTGTGTGTGTATGCCCTTGCACATTTGTGTGTTTGTATTTTTGTTTTCTTTATGTGTACATCTGTATGTGTGTGTTTTAACTACGAATCAGCTCTGTGAGTATTTATGCACAAGCACCGACATGTGTTTGCTGCTACCGGTTGTGGGTGTCATTGTGTGAATAACTCTTTGCTACTCCAAAAAATCTGTCAGTCACGCGCCAACTGTGTCGGGATGATAATCACCTCCCGGTTAGCCTGTCTGGAGCCAGACAAGCCGACCAACACTCACTTACACGTACCAATTTTATGGACTTTAGCTGCAACTCGCTTTTCAGAAAGCTTATATAACTCTGGTGTATCCACCTGTATGACCTTTGACCCTTGGCTCTTCTTAATTTGTACTCTAGGGGTCAAGCAAGCAGAGGATACTATGCAGACAGTTTAATTCTGCAGGCATAATATAATAGCAATGGGTTCGCAAAACACCCACTTCACCCCGCCTCTTCAGTGGGATAAATCAATAGGAATACTGTGTTAATCCACCCACCTGTTACATGAGAGGGATAAAGGGAGTAACTGATGGACATAAGAAGGGATTTAATGCAAAAATAAAATACAACTTAGAACATTTTACGAGTCAAAAAATAGATTTAATTTTAGAGGGCGCTTTATATATTTCTTATTTTAAACAGAGAGCAGACAGGCTCGTCTGAGAGGAGAAAGAGGAGGAGAGGCTAATCGAGAGAGCCGGATAAGTCACTGCTCTCGAAGGAGGGGGATGGAAATTAGATTCCAGGGTGAGGATGAACAGCCGAGGGTGGATGAGGTAAGTAAAGGGGTGTGATGACTGGATGAATGCAGAGGAGTAGGGGCGTAAATATTGATAAATAATGCAGGAAGTGTATGGCTGCACTGGGGCCCACAGTGATGCTAATACACCAAGGTTTAAAGATAATAGGATACGTGTGTGTGTGTGTGTGTGTGTGTGTGTGTGTCGTTACATGCATACTGTCCTTCCAAAGTAAACTTTCGTCGTTACAGGAAGTTGGACTCCTCCATGAAAGTGTTGCCTCCACTGACCAACTGTCGGTACCTGACGAGTTGGGAGGAGAGCGGCGTTGGCAGAGGAGGATGGCTGGGAGAGGAAAAAGGCTTAAAGGGAGGTGGTGAGGTGAGCTGTGTCGGTGCCGAAGTTGGTGCCCAGTGCTTCTCTTTTCGCTGGCAGATGGGTCCCGTCGTGGTGCCGCCTGAAGGATGGCGTGCCATGCAGACGCCATCACTGGGAACACACACACGTGTTCTCCTGTAATTCCACTTCCTGTCTTGCCAGCATGGCCGCAACACTGACAGATTGAGAGCAAACAGGGAGGCAGGCAATCAGCTCAGACACCTGAGAGCGCCCTAAGGACCCCCGCTCTAGCTGGCAGCAGGAAGGGACTGCTGGATGCGCTGCAGAACACCAATTAGGCCCCTCAAAAAAAAAGAAAGCTCCATTAAAAGACCAATCAAAGAGCCATTAGACGAATGAGAAGAGTAGTAGCTGTTGGGTCTGGACCAACCTGTGCAAACATCAGACCCAACAGCAGTGTACTTTTATTGGACGGTCGCATGGTCAGGCGTCAAGCTCCGCTGCTGAGGTTGTGCTGACACTGCAGGCTCACACGGCAGAAGGTCACAGCTTATCGTGTTGAACTATCACATTGTGTTCCTTCATCCCCTTTGTATTTCAGTGGATGGCAGGTGAGGATAACAAAAGCATTAAGCAAAAATCGTCTGAAAAATATTCCTTTAAATACCGAGCCATTTTGACACAACATGGAAGAATACTTGCAGTGAATCTCATCCAGGGAATGAAAAAAAACTATTTCCTGCAGGGCAGTGATGTAGTGAGCTGCAACTGAATTCCCTTTTCAGTCGTTAAAACGCGGCGGACTTCACTAGGACGAGGCAAAGAATGGTTCTCAGACTGAAATTGCCGTCTAATCACTTGACTATGTGATTACTTTCTATTGCTATCCACCGATGTGGCAACTCTAGACACATCTCTAAATGTGTGTGTGTGTGTGTGTGTGTGTGTGTGTGTGTGTGTGTGTGTGAGAGAGAAACAGAGAGTGAGAGTGCCCAAGACAGACAGATAGACAAGTGTCCTTCTGCTTGATAACTCAGCCTCCACCAGGACCAATCAATACAATCCCTCAGAATTACTTTCACAACAATTACCCTGTGTCAGAGAGAGAGAGAGAGAGAGAGAGAGAGAGAGAGAGAAAGAGAGACACTCCGTATGCTTCCCATTCCTCCAGACACAGTGACATTTATTGTGTTTATTAAAGCAAGCATGTACTTACCTTTTGTAATAAGTTGAACTACGTGACTAAATATCCCAAAACAGGAAGACAAACAGTTACTGGACTGATACAATTTGGCTCTTAGTTGTGTAGTTTTGGACATAATCATAATTATCATCATCATCATCATCAATAATGTTAATAACATTGTTCTCACTTAGTTGCAGTAACTGCGGACATCTGGATAAACATCCATTATAGTTGGGACTGACTTTCTATCGTACAACTCTGTCTCCTAGAAATTACCTTTATAGACATCTGCAAAAACAAATTTGAAGGAATGTTGCCCTGATTATGATTATTATGCCAACATAATAAGGAAATGTTGCAAGTTGCATAATAAAGACACTTTAGCTCTTTGTTTTAATGCGTGTGTCTGTGGCTGCAGACACTTTGTTCATATTGTTTAGGTCTATACATGTCGTCTGCTTTTGTTTTATTCTGCTGTTTATTCTATGAGAAATGGTAGATTATTTAATTGATGTGGTTTAATATTGCCTGTTGCACCTGCCATGATGATTAAAGATAGGGAAAGATAGTCTAGTTTTAACATCTCAGAGTAAAGTGGGTTGGATCCTTCTTGTCTGATTGTCTGACTGCTCGTTTCTCACCCGTCTGACTTTCTATTGGAAATGTCGCTGTGTTTTTAGATCTCAGAAATTACTCTTGTGAGTACAGTGTTATCATAACGGATGCAGGTGATATCCAAAACTAAGAAAATAAGACCTAGGTTGCAATAATAAACCAGATGTATCCTTTCCCCAAGAGACGGGACGAATGGAAAAAAATGTGCTCTCCTGCCAAGAAAGAGCTGGTCATATCTGATTGAGTAATGCTTGTGTGGAAAATGTTAATATTTAGTTTTGTTGAGATACAGACCCCCTCTCTCTCTCTCTCTCTCTCTCTCTCTCTCTCTCTCTCTCTCTCTCTCTCTCTCTCTCTCTCTCTCTCTCTCTCTCTCTCTGTCCTCTTCCCCGTTCTCTCTCTCCACCTCTCTGTCCTTTTAAGTGGGGATATATCCTTGTTACATGGTGGCAGATTGACTTTGGCTGGAAAATAGGGATCATGTATCCTTGGGGTGACATTTGTCTTCATAGATAGCTTGTTGAGACAGAGAGAAAGAGGCCGAGAGAAACAGAGAGTGACAGAGAGATGGTCAATAAGTAATAAATAGCAAGGACAAGACGGAGAGAGTTACGGACGTGGGAAGAAGGAAACAGACAGAGAAATAGGACACAGAAGGACAAGAGAAAATGGAGGAAATGTGAAAACGACATAAAAAATGATCTTCAGACTGTCTGACTGCTTTGAGCATCTGGGAGGGGAGGATGCAGCGGGGGAGAAGTGTGAGGTGAATAAAGTATACTATGTTGGCCCCCGTGAGGACACGCAGACATCTTTTCTCCTCTCGTTCATTCTTCGACCAGGAAACACCGGGCCACCGTCCTCTGGTCTTAATTACACTAGAACGCATGAAACAGCTGTCCTCAATGTCAGCACATGGCTGCTGGTCTGGGATCTGTGGAGGGATACAGAAAGGAGACAGATGCTGAAAACTAATGGTTGTCGTTATGGAAACACCTTACACACAAGTCTGTGTGTGTGTGTGTATATAATACCCATAATAATGGGTTGTAGTTAGCATTATTGCACATGAGCATGCACCACCCGGCGAGCACGCTTGGGGACCTAAATCAAACACTTTTTTTTCTTACGTATACGCTTTAGTAACGCATTGAGACATTATGAGCTTCGGGCCTTTTGCTTGGAGGACATTTTAGTAATGGGACCTTTTTTAATTTTAATTGAATTCCTCTGCACTAGACCTTAGCATGCTGAACACTCCGGCTAAAGAGGTCCTGGGCGAGTGGCGTTAGTACAGACTGTGCGTCACAGAAGTGAACGTTTTTAGACAGCAGCAAGCTGTACTTGAACTATTTGGAGTAAATGCATGGTTTTGGTCTCTATTGAAAGGTAACAATCTGAAGCTTTTTCCCCCTCAATAGTCAGAATCACTTTAAGTTATATGAGTTTGAACACACTAAAGTATCAGGTTTTTATTTCCACCTGAACATTTCTTTGTAAATAGATGCCTGTAGACGACTATAAATGGGACTTATGGACTGGAAAACACAATGGGACCATAGCCTGAAGCCTTTTCTAGTCTAAGTAAAAAGCAGATAACAATATCACAGAAAATGAATATTTTACTAATGAAATGTCTAGGCGTTTTTCCATTTTGAGACTGAAAATATTCATGATATATATACTATATAACTATAAAAGGCTTATAGTCTTGCAAACTTATAGAGGTACTATATTTACTACCAGTATTGCTGACACAGAGAAAATGAAGTATAAATGCATTTTTGTGCTTATTCAATGGCAAACTGAGGATCTATGAGCAGAATTCTCTTCTCATCAAACTGAAGCCTGTTGAGATTATCTCCACCCCCTCTTGATTGGTCCCGTTTTTTAGACAATTTCATTGGCCTGTCATCTGAGCCGTATGACGTGACAGGCTTGAGCCACGTAAGGAGAGGGAGGCTGACTCTGTTTTTCAACGTAGCTTCTGGTTGGGTAATGTAGCCTGTCAGTCAGGACATGAAGCTCCTATTGGTTCAAGTGACGTTTCATTGGAAAGGGTAGATTCCGGCGGTCATTTTGATGTGCAGTTTTCCACTGTGCTCTCATGCAAACTTGCTTTGCTCCTAAAAACAAAAAGTTATTGTGTCATATCTTCCAGCTGATATGAAATGATGCAACGCCAGTTGGTGGATATTTATGGAAGTGATCACGTGTTTTGGACTAAATCTTTTATGGGAACTTTTTTGAATGGACCTTTTATGACGTAACAACGCCGTTTTTGTTGGAATGTTATGGATTTATGGATCAATATGAGGCGTCATCGGTGAGTTGCCTGGATTTTGCTATCATTTGTTTGTTTGTTGTTGTCTGACAAAAGTCTTGATTGTAGCTGCTGTGGTGGTCTGATCTTGAAACGGGTTACACAGCTGGAATCACAATAATTATAGGTTTCCAGAAACATGTGACTCATACCGAACTCGTACCGAACTATAAATAGAGGCACAGTGAACAATAGAATGTACAGTAAAGGACGCCCGCGGGACGGCAGAACGTTAAGAGGTTAAAACGTCTAATAATTACTTTAAAAGAGAGGTTTACAAAACCAAGTTATGATGCCACACATTTTCATGAGTCGTCATTTTTTGTATGTCCTCACAAAGTAATTGTTTAACTTTGTTAAATTTACAAAGGTTCCAAGGTATAATACCCAGTGCTGCAATGGATGCCAAATGATTTATTTCAGAAAATGGAAACTAAACTGCATTTTGTGGGAAGGTGACCGGCCTGGCCATCATCGCTTTGGCTCTCTATAGTGGTGTTCTCCAGTGGGTGGGACATTTTATTACTGACTTTTACATGGCCATAAATAGCATAATACATAGGCTGGATACTACACGGCCACAACACAGAATCACAACTGTAATTGTTCTGTCAGCATAGAAAAGGAATAAGTTATATTTTAGTCTTTGTGACTATTTATGGTTTCATATACAGTATATGGCTTTATGAGATTTTTTAGTGGAGCTAGGAATATTAACTATGATATACTACATAGTAAAGTGAGATAGGCTGAATATATATATATATATATATATATATATATATATATATATATATATATATATATATATATATATACATAACTTAATTGGATCAACAGTTCATCTTCCCATCAAAGCCAATCGAACACCCTCATCCTCGGTAATACACAGACTATGTACGAGCTCAGTCACACACACACTCACACACACAAACCATGTCATGTGTGGATACACGGACAGAGCAAGGTCACTGTGGGCATTTGTGTGAGCAGCGGTGTTGAATGTTTGGACTGGAAACTGCACTCGACGCCACTTCAAACAATGCGTCGTACCAAACAATTGTCCTCTGTGTTTGGTGTGTTGTGGCTATTTTTACTCGCTCATTCAGCTGCTTTTATTGGACAAACTGGATCAGTGACCAACAGTGTGTTGTCTTTGTTGTTTACTTGAAGATACTGGGGAAAAAAAGATACAGAGGGGAGAGATAGAATTTCAAGAGAAGAGAGGGGAGAAGAAACATTCTGGGGAAAATGAGATGAAATAAATGACAACAAAAACACAGAACGAGCGAGTAACATCAGCATTATATATTCAGAACCACTATGCTGCTACTCTTTGGTACGTCTCTTGCAAATTCTTTGCAGCATGAAGCGAGTGCATTGGGTTTATCTGTAAAACCACATATAGAGAGCCAAAGGTTGCACTACCTTATGATTAGCATTTTGTGTACACTCCGTCTCCCAATTTCATTTGACAGTTGTATTGGAATATGTATTAAAGTACACCAAAATACAGTTGCAGTAGGAGCTCAGGTGGATATATATATATATATATATATATATATATATATATATATATATATATATATATATATATATATCAAGAATGGCTCTCTGTTTATTGACACACATACACATTTACACATGCTAATACACAAACATGTGCACACCTCTGTCAAAGCTATCTGTCATGCTTTGGGGGAAAACACATTTATAACTCCACATCTCCATCTGACTGCCTCGGTCTAAATGGAAGTCGCCTCTGAGGGACAGACCACTGGCATAACCAAACATGTTATTTGACAAACTCCACCAGCCTATAATCCCTGTGAGGCACAAACTTGAGTGTCATCATAAAACAGGGAAGGAAAGCCAAATTCAATGGAAATATGGTTTCTGTGATGGAAGCTGCAGGAGAGCTCATCTAATCAAGTTGATCTGCACTTTTGGGATTTTGGGATCTTTCTGTTGCTGGTTTAGGACAATTATTTAATCTAGAAATAAAGTCTAGATACAATTTATAACATAACTAAGAAACTTTACTGAAAATTACTTTTATTTGAAATTTTACTTTGAGGTACTTGTAGTATTACGCATTTCCACTTCATGCAAGCCCAGAATCCCAAATGGTCTTCTTCAATGATTAACTGTTCTTCTCAATGTATGTCCAAGCTGCAGGTCTGCAGGCCCTAGCAAGCCTAAAGATTACAATCCTATATCGTCATTACGATTCTCACAGATAACGATTGTTTTTAATGAATCACAAATACTATAAAAGTATGATAGTATTTGTACGTATGATAAGTCCACGCAGGGACGAGCACAGTAACGTACAATACCCAAACCATGACTAAACCAAATCAAGTACTCGTTGCCTGAAACTAAATGTAAATGAGAACGCTGCTTTGAAACAGCAAAAGCACCACGAGTAACTGAATCACTATACATCTCAACAGAAAAGTTAATATGCAACGTTTCTTTCGAAATGTTAAAACAAATATTTTTGGTCCAGAAGAGAAGTTGAGGTCCAACCTATCCGCAGTTTGCAGAAACGTACAGTGCCAAAGTTGTATTATTGCGTCTAGCTCGGCATAACGCACAGTCCACCTCAATCTGGAGGTGTAAAAATGATGTTATCAAGAACACAAAGATCTGGATAGAATGAATGTCAATATGCATCCTGAGTTGGTTAACCCGACGGTACCCCTCGCTCCGTGCTTCTTGCTTGCTTGGTGTTTTTCACATACATTGGACATCCATCCGATCTGCACAAGATGCTTGTAGACGCTTTCAAATACTATATTCAACTTCCTTTTTTCTCGCCACAAAAGAGCAACGTCCTACAACTTGAAGGCAACCTGTTCAGAATCACAGAGCACGACCACTTCTGACACTTTTGCCCGAATCTTTTATTTCAAAATCTGTCAGAAAGTGTCATTGCTGAGGGGAAATATATTTTTTCACAAAGAGCAATTCTGCAAGTCATTGTCTGCTTGTCTGTGTCAATCAGATGCTCCCACTAGATCTTGCATCCTTTTAGGGTTTGTTAGTTTCTTTTAGCTCCACTTTGACTATGGTTGTTTCTTATTCATTTATGACAATGTCTTTTACTGTATCTATTTATAATCTGCTCTATATCTCTTTAACCTGATACATATTGCCCTCAAGTTTTTACTTTTGCCAAACAAACAGGATGTATTTTACCATAAAATCTCTTGCTCCAGATGAGAGTCTTGCCATTAAAGTTCAAGTGGCACAGTGTGTTACATCAAATTAAAGCAGAAATATACTCTCCAACTCCAAGGTCAAACCTCATCCTGACTATTAATATTCACTTTACAACCACTGATAGCAATGCTAATGACCATGTGAGAAGAGAGGCTTCTTAATCAGTAGAAATATTCCATTCACGCTCCCCCTATTTTAGGAGACATGGGGCCTCTCTTCATTTGCAGTGTGACGGCTGTGTTGCAGGGGGTGTCCCTGCCGGCTGGAGATGACGGCTGCAGAGAGGCAGTGGAGTGACTGACGACTCGGAGATAGTCCGTCTGTCAGACGGAGTGATGGCTGGGAGACACTCGCTGACAGATCAGGCGAGACGAGAGGAGGAGGGGGATGAGAAGGGAAGCCTGGCAGCTTTGTCTTTCAATCCTGGGAGACACGGGAGGTGGGGACAAATGAAGAAGAAGAACAAATAACAAATTCAGAAGTGCTCAAGTGGCGGCCATGTTGCTTTTGGATGATCCGGAAGGCTTACTTGTTAATGATGTTTTCAAGTGGGATCAAATGTGCTCCATTAATCTTCATCTTATATTAATCGTATCCATCCGGCGTCCTTCAGTGATAGCAAAGACGGTCTGGAGCCGGCGTGAAAGCGCTCACCCTGCGCGGATATAATGAACGGCCTAATAAGACAGGTCTGTAATCAGACGGGTATCTTAATTAGGCTTTGTAGGGTTGTTGGAGAGCGGCGCTCTGCTACGGTCTCAATCAATCACATTTGATTCAGGGGGGACAAAAGGTATTGATGGGTTCTTTTAACATCGCTACATTTTTTGTCACTGGTGTCTTTTTTTTTTTTTCTAAGTGGCTCTTTGGATGGCAACGTTGCTCGGAGTTTTAGGTTTTTTTATTTTTATGAAATGGATAAAACAGCCATACAATTTTCCATATATATATATATATATATATATACATTGCCATAGCAGGTAGAGTTTCTCTTTTCATATCGTACAACCACGGTCAAGATCGGTGGTGGGTGATCTGATCGCCTCTGAGCTTTCTGTAATTATAAAAGAGTAAGAGTTAATATAACCACAAGAACACACATTGTTCAGACATTCAAAAGCTTTCCTTGAGGTGAACTACTCTTAGAGCGGAGGAAAGTGTTGGTGAGTAGGCGTATTGAGAACAGAGATAAGGGGCATCAGATTTATGAGAAAGAGACGGCAGACTGGTTTGTAATTAAGGATTTAAAATTCACTTGTCTCTTGTGCTTAACAGGACTCAACAGACGGACATGCCACTCCACCTGAAACGTCTCTAAATCCACAGTAGGGCTCAGATTCTAGAGATTATTTCTGTATTTTAATTCTGATAAAAAGTCAGTTAGAATTGCCTCAATATCAACATTAGAGATTTAAGAAATAGCAAAAAGAGTACCGCAATATTATGTTTCGTGAATACACATTTTTTTATAAATAGTTCACATGCAAATTAAATCAGACAATACTTCATGTAATTTACAAAAGATATACATGCACCCTCTCAGTGTAAGTGCCCTTTTTTACTTCCTATTGCACGTGGGTGGTGTGTTTTTTTTTCTCCTACAATTTGAATTTAAAAAACTGCAATATATTGCCTTGCTTTACAATACATTTAATTGTACAACACAAGGAAGAGTTTTAAAAAACAACAACATTACAACAGGTATTTTTCTATCACAGTAGCTGAACCAATGGTCTGGCGCTGGATGATGTGTGTAGAGCTGGGGGGTAAAATCCTGCTCTTCTAATGAGCTGATTTGTTGCAGGTGTGTGGCTGGGAGCAGGTGAAAGCAATCAGGAAGCCAGGCGCTTGGAGGGTGAACGGAGAAGCCACGCCCACACCAACACAAACAGACAGACAGGGCAGAGACACAAGGGAGAGAGAGGGGGACGTGAGACACTTCGGGAAGAAAAGCTGGACCATCGACACGTTCGTGCCAATTTGTGGGAAATATCTTAACATCTGTAGGATTTATTGCCATGGAATTCGGTGCAGAAATTCATGTTACACCTCAGGATGACTTGTAATGACTGACCAAATACCTGCAAATTTAAACTATCCGCCTCAACTTTGTAGTTGGTGGTAATGTAGTGCTAAACTATGAAGTTAGTAAACAGTATACCTTAAAATTGCCATTGTCAAAGTTTGCGTTTAGCTGAATTGCTGAGCCAAAGTTCAGCCTCACAGGGCTGTGTAGGGCTCACAGGTGTGTAGTATTTCTTTAATGATTGACAGCAGTATAATTATCCTAATTGTGGTTCTAATAATGTAAGTTAGCCTAATGCGGAGCAGGCTGAACAGCAGTATTCACGGGCAAATGCAAGGGTGAAGGTCGCGCCTAAAGGTCATACCTGTGTACAACTGCATTGTGCACATTTTCCATTCATTCTCATTTATATTTGATTTAAAACAATTGTTATGTGCTGTGCCCTTTTTCGCCCCCCATTCTTCCAAAGCTAATTTTCCAATTTAGTCCAAGTTAGATTTGAACCTTGCACCGTGGAAAAGTGAAATACATTTTCATATCCCCGGCTGCCGAGCAGTCAATCATCCCCGTGTCAGGCGGGGTCCTTCTCCAGGGGTCGCACGTGGTTTTCACTCGCAGGTTCGCCTCCTCCAGGACCCGGGCAGCACCGAGGCATATTTTAGCATAAACCCCCTCTAACTGCTTCTCTCACTCTCCTCGGCTGCCCTTCACACATTCACTGACGAGTCCCGTTTTCTCCCCATTGACACAAATTGGCTCGCTTCACAACCGAACTTGATGGCGTTTTTCTTCCCCAGTCAGAGTGTGTTATGTGTGTTTAAGAGCCTCTGGCTTGGCCACTTAACGCCTGGTGAGTCAGAGGCACCAGGGAAGCCTTGATCCTTCTAAAACGGAGGTGCCTCCGCTCAGGTGTGTGCATCTCGCCATCCAGCTGTTGCTCTTTCTAACGTTGCATGTGCATCTATATTAAAGCATATTTTAATTGAACTTTTGATCAAATTCTGTGCCAGAGGAAGAGAGAGTTGTCCAACTGTATAGCCTGCTCACGGAGCTGTAGTCATTTGGAAACAAAGTGATAGTCGTGCTTATAACGCTGTCATCAGTCTTACTGTACTGTTTATCGAAACAGACGCAGAAAGCAGAAACGTGAGATGGAGAGAAACGGGAGGATGAAAAGAGAGTTCAAGTACAGTTCTTTGTTTATTTTTGACAGTGTCAGATCTTTCATTTCTGTCACACTGCCATCGTTTCTTCCTTCATTTCTGTTTGCTTTGCCAGTGACTCATCTTAAATTATGCCTCTATCTTTGTCTTTCAGTCTGTAATTGTTATTCTTCTCGCCAGACTCCCTCACCATCTTACACACACACACACTTTTCTGTCATATCTTTCATTAAAAGAGCCTCCCAGAGGTCTCACCCATAATCAGTACACACAAGCATGTATCTTTACATAGAGATGAACACATGTATACACAAACTCATTCAGATAGGACTTGTTTCTATACATCTGAAAAATGTACGTAATAAAAAATGAATACGTTTTGTCAGATTTACACTCTAAAAGTCTCCAATATGAAGAATTTCGATTGATCTTTCCCGTGTAACTGTCCCCCCTCCACACACACACACACACACACACACCTAATTGGCTTCCTGGTAATTCCTCCCACGGTGATAATCTCCAATAAACCATCTGCCGTGTCATCTCTGTGCGCCACCCCACTGCCCTTCCCTCTGTCCCTCTGCCATGTTCCCGCTTACCCCCCGCTGATAATGTCAAAATGCAATATTCCCTCAAAACCGCCATTAAACAAAATGCAGCACGTGAAAACAAAGTCCACAATTAGTGTACTGTCCTCTGACAACACCTGTGTGTGTGTGTGTGTGTGTGTGTGTGTGTGTGTGTGTGTGTGTGTGTGTGTGTGTGTGTGTTTAAAGGCCCTCCTGTGATGGACGTAATAGGCCAGGACAGATGGTCTCCTCTCCCACCAACCTGCCACCACACACACATACACACACACACATACACACACACACACACACACACACACACACGTGCCTCAGGCGCAGCCTCTGCGTTTGCTCGTGGTTGTTGTTGCCTGTTCCAGTAGTAGCCTTATTCTGTCGCTCAGAGCAGCAGGAGAGAGTTACATCTGTGCCGCGTTTCCTTGTGATGTCGGTACAGAAATAGAAGTGAAGGAGTCGGCGTTTGAACCGACCATTCAGCTCTCTTGACATCCCTGGGTAAAAATAAGCTGTCTGGGACAAGGCGGGTTCTTTGGAGTTGAGTTTAACATCTGCTTGTCATAACCTGGTGCAGCATCATACCGTGACAGGGCAACCACAGGTGTGCTGGAGTTCAGATGAGACCGGATGAAATTTCAATCGACTATTTTCACTGTTGTTACAAGAGGTGGAGTCTTATTTCCTTGATCGGTGTGTTGTCCTCTGATGACATTTTTGGCATCCACGTGATGGATTTGAAGGAAGAAGCTACAGTAAAATACTGCGACACTGAAAACAAATGGTTATGTCATTGTCATTGTGTAAGTAAACAATGTGGAAATCACATTAGGATATTTACAGTGGAGGTACAGCAGAGTTGGACAGCAGAAAATAAGAGATTTTGTTGTTCATAATTGTTAACATTGTTTGTACATTATGGAAAAATGAAATGGTAAAAGCTCAGATTTCCTCATGGTCATCGCCACCTCTGATCTTACACTGCTTTATAGACAATTTGTCATTTTACTGTCACATTATTTATTATGGCCAAGGCTAGATTTTCTGGCATTATTTTCAGGAAAAACACAAGGTTACATCAGAGCGGTTGCAGTTCTTCATCTTGCTTCATTTAGTGCTGGTAGCGAGGCAAGACTGCAGCCTTGAGCGGCTGAGGTGAAAGAATAAAATAAAGTTGTCATGACTTTGTTAATGTTGGTACTAAATGTAGTGGGTTTACCTGTTCCTATAGGTTTGAATTAAAGGAACCACGCCTCCACACATGACATCACGCTAATCCATTCTATGTAACAATGTTTGTTGCAGATTCCATTGATGTGAAACATCGTCATAAAGCAGAGGCCTGCATGAAGGTAGGTGATGGGACAGGGTCAGTAAAGCCAGCAGGAGGGTGAAGGAAACAGGAAGTCATGGTTGTCATGATGTGGAGTGCATGTAGCAGGAGAAGGACTCAAACTCAGATACAGATGAGGAGGCAGCAGGAACAATTTAATGATTTAATAGGAACAAGTGCGGTGCCTGTTTTGAGAGCGTGGCCGTTTGGAGCAGGCCGATTTCTTGGCTCCTGAAACTGCTGTTTGTCCTGCTTTCTCAGGTGGGCTCGCCTGCTCGTTAGTATCCAGCACCCAGCGGCAAAAGCGAATTGCATGTTGCAGACAGGCAGGGAAATCGCAGACAGGCAACAAGGAAACGGGCGGCAAAACTCCAAACAAATAATGCAACAAACTGACAAAGAACTAAGGAACTGAGCTGGTGTAACTGGTGAGTGACTAATGGTCAAGTGGGAACAGGTGTGCAGGAGTTCAGTCACTGCAGGGCTAACGAGGGACAGGTGGAACCAATCAGGGCAGGGAAGACAATCAAAGCTGGCGGGAAAACACTTAAAGGCAAGAAGAAGTGAAGTGGTCTGAGACGAGAGGAGACACGAGTAACAAAATAAAACAGGAAACTGTGACATGGCCGAGGAATAACATCAGGGATGAAGGTCGGAAAGAGTTTGTCCATCGAGAAAAGGCAGAAAGGAAAAATCTTGGAAAAATCACAGATTGAAAGCAACAGGTTTCTATATATTATATTCATGTGGATTCTCTGTCAAATGTAAAAGTAATGTCAGTTTTTTTTGGTGAAAAAGAAAAATCCTAACATTTTAATTTGGAATTTTTTTTTTTTTTAAAAAAACGGGTGGTCCTTGATCAAATAAAGCATTTGTAACTTTTGTTTAGGCAGCCTAATTGAAGGAAATTGTGTCCAGTATTGTGTCAGCTCTGTGAAAATAAGTAGTTGATTCTTCAGGCTGTCTCTTTCCTGGCTTTAGGTTTAAACTCTCCTCACTTGCTCTCTTCTGAGGTCGAGGACACCACTCTCCCCGTGAAAGAAGGGCACACAAAACCGGCGAGATTGATCTGTCCAAAAAAAGAGGCATTGATTAGTTCACGTAATTGTATAGTCTCTGCTGATGAGAGATGTCATGGTCTTGTCAAAGAGGTCCATAAGTGAGAATTTGGTGAAGAATCAATCAAACACGTAAAAGACAAGAGGCAAATGCCTGAGGAAGTGTCCAAATGTGCCTCTGTGTTTGGCACTATATTTTGTGGTTTGATTGTGTTTCCATATAATAGAGTTGATAGTGTGTTGTGAGTCAACAAGGTGGATCATTGTTGTCTATCGCTAAAGAATGTGTGGGCTAAGAATAACTTGAGGCCACAATAGAGAAATGAATCTCAGAGTCATGAAATCCTAATGCAATTACATGCAGTTGTTTCTGCAGAAATCAACAAGAGGATTAAAGTTTAAATTACTCATTTGCAAAGACAAGCAATAAAGCAGTCTTCAGCTATGTTATCTGGATTTGGGGGCATATAATGCAAAGTTCATCATGCATTATTAATAAGTTTTATATTAAAAGTAATATGTGCAGGCTTCCTGGGCCTCCTGTTACAGTGGAAGTGGACATATTGATTAAACACTTCATGTGTTTGAAGCATCATGTGTTTATGCAAAGACAGGGAACCGCTGCAAAGAAAAGTATGTATGTATGACATATTTGTCTTTTTTTTGTAAAACGCAAGCATATATTAACAAGTTGTATGAAAATTAACCCAATCGCCTGATACAATGTTGGCATTGCACGCCTACGTTTCTGCAAACCACAGGATACACTGAATGTTGACTTTTTTTAACCAAAGAAACTTGGTAAAGGTTAGAACAAAAATCGTGGTTTGTGTTACTTACGTTTTGACCCAGCAACATAATGCAACGCTTTAATAAGATTAATTTGATGTTCTGTAATTTTGCAACTGTGTGCCTCACAAGGTTAACAACGTTGGGTAACAAACATACAACTATTACGTAATAGGTGTAAAGTCAGCTTTGACTTTTGGTTTCACACAGGACACGAACTGCAGTCTGCTGAGTGAAAGTCCTCTGTTTGTTTTACCTGTTATATTTATTATGATACATATAGTTTTATTATGTCACTTGCTCTGACCAATTGAAAAAAAAACATTGACAGTCAACGTAACTGTGGTTTGCAGAAACTTACAATGGCAACTTTTTTTTTCATTTTCTTTACTGGATATTTTTTGATAGCAAGTAGATATGTAATTTTTAGCTACCGGGAGAAAGATGCAAATCTTTTTCATCATGCAACTGAAGGAATATTTTTTTAGCCAGATGATTAGAAGAGTCTTTGACAATCCCGGAAATACATACAGAGTAGCGGCAAGTGCTGTGAAAATAACCCACAGACTGAGAGATATCTATTTTTTGTAAAATCGTATTGCTGAGAGTGGAATGTAGGCTCAAACTGGGAACTTGTCAAATTTGTGTTCTGAGTTCTTTAAAAAAAACTGAAGAAAACTAAAGGAAACATTGACATCTTTTAATATTTACTGTAATTCTTTTTTCCGATGTGTTTATATATTTCAAGCATTTGCACTTTGCAAATGCAACATATTTAGCGTATAAAACATATTTGGTCTGATTTTATTTTTTTGGTCTCCTATAATGACAGTATTGATGCCTGTTAGTCTGTCTAGAATTCTGTTTTTTTTCTTATGTAATTATGTTTATGTCACACTTAAACAAGTACACAATGAGCCAATTTTCCACCAGATTAGGTTAGTCAAGAATAGGTGTCTGCGCCTCTTGTCTACTCGTTACTAATTCCAATGCCTCGTCTCTATCACATCAAATATTTAAGTGTCTCCCAGAGTAATAAAGTTAGGATTGATTAGAGGACATGCCCCTGCGTTTGGACGCCTGGAGCAAGATGGAACCAATAAGAGATGTAATTAGAGGAAGAGAAACGGGCGAGAGACTGAGAGGGAGATGCTTGTGTCTTTCTTTGTGTTGGCATTTGTATTTTACGGTCAAAGAGCAAGTGCACTATTTAACTTCGACGCCATCACAAACCACTTTCATAGAAGCAAGTGAAAGTAAACAAATGAAATCCACGTGAGTATGAGAGTATCCACTGCAGCGAGGCAGCTTGTTATTATTTCAGTCCGTGTGTGCAAAGTCACAAACTGGTGCTTGAATTCTTTCGTATTGCACTACAAAGGTTTCTACAAAGCACGTGCATGCCATCTAGTGTTTAACTCTAGCAATCAAGTTGGTCCAGCAAGGCTGCACATGGTCTCATATATTATTTTTGGTCACTGGGGTTCATCTGTGAAGAGAGCACAACCTGCAAGGTTTGTGGCCTTAACCTGAGGCGAGTTGTGGCAAAAAACCCTCTAGGTAAACTTCTCCCATGTGCAATACGTTTGACTGTGCAGAAATACTTTCTCAGATGATCTTGCAGGTGAAGAAGCCGGGTGTGGAGTTCCTGGGCTGGCGTGGTTACACGTGGTATGATGTTGCAAGGCCGGTTGGAGACTGTCTGGTGGACGCTCCTGCAGTCAGCGTGCCAATAGCACCTCCTTAATAATCTTTTGAGTGCATAGAAAAAGTCTTCGACCTTTTATTTTAACGTGTAAAATGAGAGCAAAATCAAGTGTTGCATTGTTATTTTTGTTCAGTGTAAAAGTCAGACGGAGGAATAGAAAGACAATTTAGGACATCTGTGTGTTTGTTGAGGAATAACTGCCTCATGGCTGTTTTACACAGATCTTGACCAACATGTTGTGGGGAGGCAAGTCAAACTTTGTAAATGAAATGTGAGACTGGGGTCATAAACGTGTCCTTGCTGGTTAGCCAGCGTACTTGCAACTTCTATTGTTATTTTCCCCGGAGATTTGGGATCTCAAATTGTGCAAGATGAGTAATGCGTTAATTGTGTGTGTACGTTTATTGTCAGCAATATGTAAGAAACTAAATAGTACATTTTACCCTCAAATAAATAATAAATGCATGAATTAAAAGAACATAAACAATTTTATCACATCAAATACAAGTATAGAATAGCAAAGGATTAAAAGTCAAGGTGTTTTATTGTTTACAGCGGGAGTCTCCAATCAATAAAATGAAGTGAGCGGTAATCAAAAATGATTAATTTGCACTGTAGAAAAGAACATTGTCAATATTGCTGCAGAGGTAAGAAATTATTTCAAGCACCTGTAAACAAATCAACAGCAAGGACATCATAACAACATTCATCTTTAAGGTTTTCATGTTCATGATGGATCATTTTCACTGATATTTAGCATTTCCCTCATCCCCGATTCAACTATTGCACACAAACAGTACTGCGTTGCACCATGATAGCTGAAAAAAGTCACTGACTGTATTTTACATTAAGCAGGTAGTTGTGTAAAGTCTAAATGCAAATAAATAAAAGTCAACAAGAATAGACAGAGACATTTGGAAGAATTTGCAGTTTGAATATGTCCAGGATCCTGGTGTTTTGGCGTGTACCAGTAATTGGAGGGGTTGCAGTAATCCACTTCAGAGTTTTATGTGCCAGTTAGGTCAGTTTGCATTAAAGCTGTCAGAGGAAAGTGTGGAACATGCGAGTCTTCAGACTTTTTGTTGTCCTCGTAGAGAACTTGATCACCTTGCACAGATTTGAGAAGCTTCCCAAGCTGGAGAACGGGAACCAACGAGCCGTCCGCTTGTTCCCGTGAAGGCTCCAGAAAGAGGAGGAGCAGCGCTGGAAAACCTCGATGTTGACCGCGTATTGACCGGGCGCCCACTGAGACACGCACACCAGAGTCACGGAGGAGGCGAAACCACAGGTGTGAGGTGAAACGCCGTGAAACACGGACTCCCCCGGCCTCACAGACGTGCCCCTCTCCCAGACCATGCCGGCCTCCTCTGCCACTCCCATACCACTGAGGTTGCAGAGGGCCTGAAGGCACCCTTCCTCCAGGGCCTCCTTATCAGGAAAGCGGAGCAGGATGGCAACAAGACGAGGCACCGCACCTCGACGCAGCAACAGCTCCTGCAGCTTAGCTGAGGGCGACAGGGAATTGCGAAGCATTTTATCACACACTGCTTTACAGCAATGGCAAACTTTGACCTGATTGTGACATGCAGAAGCTACAAATCTAGTAATCTCACATGCACACACATCATTTGTAGGTAGGTTAACATTGGTTTATTTGACTTACAGCTGTCATAAGTCATGCGTGAGATGCCTTTTACGGCATGAAGGAGCAGTTCTTGGTCTGGACTGGTCAGCACAGACAGCAAAGCCGGAACCAAACCCGCGTCACTGAAACCTTTACGAACCACAGCTGACAGGAAACAAAACGTCATAATCACTGGAGGGAAAACTACACTTATAAAAATGTATATAAAAGGCTTTAAGGGCAGCCAACAGGAAATGCTCCACAGAGAATCAGGGTCTTAAATAAGAAACTGTTATTATAGAGCGACTTATTTCTGTATAAATAGCTTACATTCCTTGGCGAGTTCAGCCACCAGTTTTGCGGTCAGCACAGTGAGAGGGCCCCTGCTCCTCAGAGACAGGGCCAGGATTGGCAGGATCCCACTGACCACTACCTGCTCAGCAGCGCCTTTCTCTGGACACAAGCAGAAGTACAGATGTAAACACATCACTTGAGACAAATACACAATAAACATAATACTTCACAAAGCCAACACAAACTAATGTTATAAGTATATCAAGCTTTTTAAATTGATATGATTTGTTCCTTTTAATTAATGAGCAGCACTGAATTGAATCTGTTTCAGCCTCCATTTCTAAGTCTTTACCTCCTCTGCCTCTCTATCCCCCCTGTTGCTCCCTTGCTAGGGGACACAAATACAGCTTAACGTCTCCCGAGGACTTAAACCTGTCATACACTTGATCCCTTCACAGCCTCTCAACCCACAGCGCCCCATCTTCTCCCAGTGTGGTTTTTTTTTTGCTGCAGGTTTTATCATTCAAATAGGGGGCTGTTATGATATAGCTGCCACTCAGAGTGGGAGGCATTATGTCTTCCAGTATGCATGTATGGAAAGACATAAATATGTAGATTAAAGTGTGGCAGCAGGACTGTCAGCATTTTTGCATTCAAATCACATCAAATGGATGACAAAAAAAATGTATACTGAAAACATTTGATATATTCAATGCTGTCAAATAGTGCTACATTTGTGGCTTGAGGGGTTGCATAGTCTGAACATAGCTTGAAATACATTTAAATTCTAAATGAGATATCACAGAGTGTAAATGAACTCACTCCTCTCCTTAATGTTGGTCAGCACTGTGTTCAGATGTGGTTTAAGTTCGTCTGCTATCAGTTCCAGACCGAGGACTCTGATGGCGCCTAAAGCATTGTTCAGGTTGTCTGTTGGGGAGATGGGAGTCACATCAGGAGTCACAACATGTTTCTGGATGCCGTAGGGGAGGTCATTACAGTTGTGTGAGAGTTAAGGAAGGCTGTTTATAAAACAACGGGGAGTGAAAACATACAGGAGAAAATACTGGGAGTATAAAAGCAGTAACTGGGAGTCTCCATTAGAACGGAGTAAGGAATCCTGCAAATAACTGGATAGCTGCACCTAATCTCATGACAATACATCCAAAAGTCTATAAGATATTCTACCCACTCAAAACCGCAAGTGTGACCACAAATGTCTGAACGAAGTGTTTTGGCAATCAGTTTGAGTTTGATCTAAATATAACTTGATTTAACAATTTAAACGTAATCCATTAACTGATTTACTCGTGGAAATAAATTCTAACGTTTCTAAAGCTGAGTTACAGCACCAGAGAATAGACAGCCGCCCACAACAAGTCCATACTGCTTAACATGACCAGCTTAATGGGGAATGCTTTTCAAGGACACAATAATACATCAAGCACTTTTCTGCTCCAACTCTCTGCAGCTCGTCCGTACAAATGTGAAAACCCTCAAGTCTGCAGCCGGATTCTTTTTGAGGGGTCTTTCAATTAACTCAAACAGAAGCCAGTGACGCATGTGCACTGTTCCCCAGCCCTTACTGAAGACACAAGCATGTGGAGGCTTATTGGGGGACTTTAAGGACTATTTTACCTTGTGTTGATTCATTGTCAGCTATTAATTAATTTTTATTATGGGTTGCTTTAACTATGTTTTTATTTCTTTTACTATATATTGGCTCTGTGGCACTCCGAGTGTGTTTAAAAATGAAATGTATTAGTAATAATAGTAGTAATAGTAGTAGTTTTAACAATGGCTCGTGTAGAATGAAAGGAAACATAAATTAGCAAATCACAACAATATCAGTGACGTATTTAAGGATGTTCAGCAATACATTTAAAGTGCTTTATTTTGTATTTGTTTATTTCAGAGTTAAAGTACAACACTGGCATGATCCTTTAAAAACCCATGGCCTTAACGATCACACATTTGATCTGAACACCCACGCAGGTGTTTTCAGGTAACTGATTGGACCTCTTCTCAGGACTGTGTGGGCGCGCGCAGTCCAGACTCTCCCATTGGCTTCGCTGCACCTGTATCACTCTTATTGGTAGATTAAAGATCATCATCATATCTCCACTTTCCTTCAACCTGAGCAGAGGGAGTAATTAAAAACACCTGTGTGGATGTTCAGAGACTTTTTAACGAGCCTTGTGAAAATTCATACAATTTCCTCCCATCTGAAACTACTAAAAAGATAAATGGAGCTTCTATGATGAATAAAAGACGTAACACCCACAGTGACGTCAAAGAAAACATCAAGTGCCCACATCAACATCACACAGGTAAAATACCAGTCTGTTCCACTCACAGTTTGGCGTGAAGGGTTGTAGTCGACTGGATCTGCGTTTATCCCCGTGGGCGCGTGCGTAAGTGTACATGAGTGGCACATGAGTGTGTCCCATTCTGCTCCGTGCAGCATCCGGTGGCGACGCTTCCTCAGGTTGACGTCTTCATGTGAGAATACACTGCATTATTTTATTGGTATTCTCCTTTTTCTTTGAGCGTCTGTGGAGTCATAGGCTGTTGCTTCCAGGAGGACTGCTGCTTCAACCTGCTCCGCCTCTCGCTTTAATCCCACTGATGCACTCCCTTCCCGTGCAAAATAAAAAATAAAAACTGTTTTCTGTGGTTGTTTTTTTAAACTCTCCTGTCGAGTCTGTCTGCGTTGTACTCCAGCTGGCTCTGTCTCCTCTTGGGGTTAGTACGGAGCAAATCCTCTCTAAAGCTGATCTCTCTCTCGCCGCGTGTGTTGTGCAGTTGAGGCATTAACAAACACTTAGCTGACCCTAAGATCTCCCACAATGCCTTTCAGCTTCTAGTAAATCCACAACAACACAGACAGGTGTATTATTAGAGGGCATTTGACATTTACTATTTCTTTCATCTGCTATGCCCATGTGCATGGCCTCAAAATATTACTGTACAGTTTGAGAAAATTGAATTCAAAGTCTGCTTGCATTTCATAATGATACTCACAGTTTCACAATATCACAATATTCAAACAGCTATAAAAACAGATCCATAGACTTGTACATAAATATTCCACTGCAGGCTTGTTCAGGGGGACCTAAGCTATGCCCAAGCTGACTTTGAATTCAATTTTCTCCAAAACTGTACAGTAATATTTTGAGGCCATGCACATGGGCATAGCTTAGGTCCCCCTGAACAAGCCTGCAGTGGAATATTTATGTACAAGTCTATGGATCTGTTTTTATAGCTGTTTGAATATTGTGACATTGAGCTGGCCCCCGTACCGTAACACCTTGAATAGAGGTGCATTTAGAATTGCAACTGCGGCTCACTCGGCGGATGTGGGCTCACTTGACCGCAGTTCAACCACCCCCGTGTCTGGGTTCATAACATTATCCGTAGTCACACACAGCTGCGACTCCTCCAGGACGAGTGTCTGAATGAAGCCGCTTCCAGCGCTCCTTCAGCGGACTAGCAGTTTCATTCAGTAACGGCGGTGATGCCGGGTGGAGCTTCTTAACGCTGATTGGCTTTCGCAACTCCGCGTCATGCAAATTATTCGCTGGAGTTGAAATATTTGAACACTGGCGAAAAAGCGGAGTTGCGAATATTCGCAACGCCGTTTCGCCTCTATTGCGACGCCCGGCGAAAAATACGCTTTTTCGCAACCCTGACTTCTGGAATTATACAAAATAAACAAATGTCCTTACCGTTCTTGAAAATGGCATTTGCTAAAAAGTGCCTAACGTTAGTTTGTTCACTTAAAAAATCATAAAAGGGGTGCAATAATCCAAAAGCTTTGAGCAAACTAGTGCTGACTTCATAATATACTTTCCTTCAGCACTCTGATCAACACATTTGGGCATAGCATAATCCATTTAAGATATTACCACAAGACGATGACAGAATCAAGGTAGTTATGAAAATTAAATCTTTATACTTTACTCAACTCTTGAGGTTCCCGTAAAAACAGTCGTTTTCTACAATCTAGTACAGAACAATTTATGTTCAATTGCAACTCTAACCAATAAATAAAACTGGGAAATAAAAGACATTGTACCACCAGTAAAACATTACCTCTGATATCATCTGCTCTACATCAGGGACTGTACACCTGAGCATGGACGGGTTTCCTCAGCATTCAACATGTTTACAACATCCATCGGTGGGGATTTCTGTCTGTTCACTGACTAACATGGCGTAAAAAAAAATATACGACTGGATTCAGGTCGACTACACACATACAAAATCTGCTACGAAAGAAACAGAGGATGCACCTAAAGGAATAGTTCGGCATTAAGGGAATGTGCTCATGAGCGTCAGGGTTTCCTGAACATCAGCATTTACTGTGAGTGTATGATAGGGTTTTGGTACCATTGGACAGAGCCAGGCTAGCTGTCCCACCCGTTACCAGTCTTTATGCTAAGCTAATCGCCTGCTGGCTCCAGTTACATATTTAGCGTACAGACGTGAGATCTATCTTGTTCAATTTTTAGCCAGAAAGTTTCCCAAAATGTCAAACGATTCCTTTTAGTTGGACTTTGAGATTAGTGATTAGACTTTGATGCTGAGCTCATCATAACTGTGATCTTCTTCGCGGGAGCGCAACTCGTGCAGAGTTTGTTTCCCTTCCGTTGAGAATCCCTTTTTGAACAGGACTACGATTGGTTCTTTGGCCCCGTCATGTGACCGGGTGTCAAACAGGTCCTGTTGCATTGAGTTCACTGGAAACGGTCTCATACCCAACAGAAACCAGGGTGAGGACGTTATTCTCCACGTCATCCGGCTTGCATTGTTCCGCTTGGGTTTCCATCGGAACAGCAGCTCCGGTTTCCGGCCTTATCTTCTTCCTGGCTCGGCCTCGCCCTTTGCCCTTCGACGTGGCCTTCCCCGGCTCTTTGACCCCTCCCGACACCTTGTGAGGGTTCTCGTTGTCAGTCGGCCGGCTTTTGCGGTGGCGTCTGCGGATGCGGCGCATCGGCGCGCCGGAGTCAGCCGGGTCCGATGCCGCCGCCCCGGACAGGATCCGGATCTGCTGTTCGATCACCATGATGATCATGTCCAGTGCAACGTCCAACATTCCCAAACCCAGGCCGTGAGTGCTGTTGTCAAACGCTGCGCTGTTGACCGGGTCCTTGAAACATCTTCTCATATCCTCCAGGTGGTTCCTGAGAGAAAACAAGAGTGTTATTACTCCGTTTATCCGACATGCTTTGGGGAAAACAAGCTCGAAGGCCATGTTACAACAAGCACTTACTTAGTTTCAATAATTTTGGACCAGTGTTGAACTGTGTTCGTCTCGGGGATGAGCTGCTTCGCCATGCTGCTGTAGTCGATGTAGTCATGGGCAAAGTCCTTCATATCCTCACACAAAGCCGTGGTGTCGCCTAAACACAAATTAAAAACTCAGTTAAGTCTCTTTGCACACATCTCAGCGTAAACATCCCTGAACACTAACTTCACCTTCAGTGAGTTTGGAGAACGAGGAGGACACGGAGGTGGTCGTGCTCGGCGTGAGGCCGAGAACATTGAGCGACTCCAGGAGTGTTTTCTTGCTGGCCGGGCCCCTGCTGACCCGAGTGTAGGCTGCCAAGGAGCGCAGGGACATCTTCTCCGGGGCCTGCAGGCGCCGCTTGATTTCATCATAAGAGATGAGATATTTCCCTAAAATAAACAAATGTTGTAAATAACTTGTGAAATTCAAGAACTCAGAGATTATTCATTTTTTAAATGGTGGAACAACCGGCCACTCACGAGCCTTGGAGCCTTTCATGTTGGGATCCAGGAGCGACGACACCTCCGCAAACGGCATGTGGGTAGCGGACTCTGGATTCATGCTCGAGTTTGGCGGCGGGTCCTGGATCTGGGACACGACCTCAGTCTGGATTGGCCCCGAAATCTGCATCTGGGGCATCGGGATATGAGGCTGCATGTTGTGCATTTCCATCTGGTTCTGGTCCAGCGGAGCCTGGCCTTGCATTTGAGGGAGGATCAATGTGTTTTCGGATAAATCCTGCAGCCCCATGCCCCCGTGTGCAACACTACCCGTTTGCTCTGAAGACACCTGGTAGATGCCCATTACTGGTTTTACCACAGTGAACACCATGTTCCCCTGGGCATCCAGACCCACCACCCTCGTAGACGGGTCCATGTCTTCACTGAAATGCTACCGCTCCGTCTGAGGCGCCACAGGCTTTAATTATCAGATCAGGTGACCTCAAAGGCCCATGTGGTGTTATCGTAAACCACGTGAACTGACTCTATCAAGGTAAAGCCTCCCACATTCAAATTGTTAGAGCAGGGTACTTTGGTTGTCGAGATGTATGACGCTTATCATCTCTCATAGCAACATCACAGCCCGGTTTCAATCTGAAAAAGAAAAGAAAATCATGGTTAGCACCAACGGTTAAGTTGTTTTTTAACTTTTGTAACAATTACACAGTTAAATCATTTTAAAGTTAAAACTCTGACTATATTATTTAAGGAACTAAATAATGCCAATCCGTAAATGTATGTATGGCAATAAACATACCAAGGGAAGTCGGTTATATTTTATATCAAGTATGTTTATATACCAAGTACATTTAAATAAATACAAAATTGTCAATGTTTTGTGTGCTTTTCTTTTTAGATCAGTAAAGTTTGTAACTGGTAAATAAGTAGACTAAAATTATATAAAGAAACATGTAGTAATGCTCAGGAGCAGAAACAAGACCCTTTCTTATCCTCTTTTAACTTTGTTGAATAAAATTGATATGTCTTAAACTGTTGTGCATAAAGTAGGGACATTTAGTGGAATCTGGAGAAAAAAGAAAATATATATATATAAATAATGCAGAGTTGGGGGACACAAGGAGACGACAGAATAAACACCCAAATAATCCAGATATCCATCTCTGGAGATGTCCGAAATCTAAAATCTAATTTATTTGCTCATCTTTGTGTTTTGTCAGTTGCACCTGCAGGTGCACCAAGTAAAGGCTTCACAACAAAGCAAAGAGGTCTGAGCATCATCACCTGTTCCAAGTCTAACCTCCCCCCACCCCCAAAAAAGATGAGCAAGCAAGTTAGGTCAGTTTCTGTGTCAATCGATGCCGCCTGCTGTGAGAAGAAACGCCTGTGATTGGACGAGACGTAGCATCAGGCCACGTCTTTATTTCAGCTCCAATAACTCCACGAGTCTGTCCAAGTGTCCACAATATAATGATTATATTATTATTAACTTATATGATTATATATAATGATTAGAATGGCCCAGCAGGGTGTCGTGCACGAGCGCCGATTAAACAGTTTGAGTCTCGCGCTCAGAACCAGCAGCTCGGATGTAGTGCACATTAATAACTTTCGTCAATAGAATATAAGGAGACGCTTTGCCTTCTCCGCCTGTCATTTTAGAAGAAGCTGTAGTTTACCAGAGCAACATTATTTAAAAAACTTAAAAAAAAAAAAGCCGACTTTTAAACGAACGATGCAAATTCTATCAACAATGCCGCAGTTCTAACTAACATGCATCATGGCTGCCGGGCACGGCTGTCGCTAGGTTTCTTTCTCAACAGCAAGGCCCGAGTTGTGACACAAAACGGTTAAAACTGCATCGAAGAGTTGTGGTTCTGGACGGGACGGACACAATTTCACCGCTAACGTTAGCCGCAACTAGTGAAGGCTGTCCCACTCACCGACTCGCCGTCTGTTTTTTCCTAAAAGGACACTGATCCTGGAACGGTCCGTGTCGAAGCCAGCGACATTTTTCCTCCTTCTCTGCTGTTGCTTCGGCGGGTTGCAAGTCAGCTGTACGTGCACTAACGCCCGAGAGCCGGAATCTCACCGCTCATTGGTCCATTGACATATCAATCACGCGGGAGGCGATTCCTCATTGGATAAGAATGCTGACAGTTGAAAAGAGGGGGCGTTATTTCCGATTCAGTCTCATTCAGATCAAAAGGGATGAAAATTCTAGTCTGCTTATTTGTTTTCTTGTCTTTTAACACATTTGTAAAAATGTTTAAGTGCAGAAAAATTAGCTTTATTTTTTAGAGTGATACGCTTACTTGCTTTAGGCTGAGAAATAATTTAAACAAATGGTGCAGGAGCAGTCCGGTTTACTGCTATCTGGATGATTGCTGACTTCAACCTGAAACCCTCTCATATCTGGAACAAAATTGAATCTGTGACGAATGCACCTGCCAGATAATGACTAATCATTACTTGAAGCATTTATTATTAGTCACGTCAGTGAGTTTTGAAATATGCCAACTACATAGCTTTCAATGTGTATGCCAGGAAGGTTTACGGTCACAGAGCAAATGATCATCTTTAAAATAATGGCTTTGCTCGCTAAAATAAGTGCGTCGTTACAACAAATCACCTTTCAACCAGTGTGTGTGATAGCAGACAGACCAAGGAGAGAGAATAAAACCCTGGCCCTTTCCCAACTACACTAAATCCTATTGATCCTGATATATGGTGTTGGAATAGTGTAATAGCCTAATTAAAGAAGAATAAAATAACAGAGAAAAGAAACTCGCTGAATGAGTAATGTTGTGAACCAGGATGACACTTTCTCTCTCGCTCCTGCAAACACACAATTCACTGGCAGCAAAGACAGTCAGATTCCTTTTAATTTATTGCAGCCAGTGAATTGTGTGTTTGCGGCAAGAAAGGAACAAAAAAAGTTTCACTTATGTCATTTGAATTTATTTTGGTACAAATAAAAAAAACAAAAAAAAAGTACAAAATAAAGCAAAGAAAGTAGTAATTATGAAAACAATGTTGATGACAACAACATAAAAGCAAAGGCAACAGTTAAATAATGCATTAAAAATACAGCCAACTAATCTGGAAAAAGCAACTCGTGGTGCTATACATCTACACAAACAGACATGACGTTAAACACTCACGTTTGGGTAAGAAAAGGCATAGACCCAGACGTGTGAGAATACAACATTGAGTTTGAATCCAGAAGTGCACAACAATCAAGATCATCCAAGGTTGTTTTGTTTTCTACTCAAATATTAGTGTGTCAATAAATTGAAACAACCTCACTACAAGAAAAAACGATGCTGAAACAATTTGACAGTAGGCCATTTCTCATTATACACTTTTTACATTGCCATTAGTGTAATATCCTCTTGTCTCTTTCTTTTATGCTTCGCTTAATAAAGCCAGTCATTTCCCGATTCTCATTTATATCATTACGATAATCTTGAGCCCTCATAAACATCCCCCGTTTGCTGAATGCTTCATAACGAGCGCTGCACATGACCAAACCGTATATACTCAGAACGCACAAACATTAGTACAGTGCAGCACAGTGAGCTTGACACCACCCTGACTTCAGGATAACACACAATTCAGCACGACAGCAAGCTAAAGTGGAAACACGTGACAGAACAGAGCGCGCGCTGCAGGCCGGCGGGTCTCGGAGCCAGTCGGCGCCGTTGCAAAGTGTCCACAAAAAAAAGCCCAGAGGAGACCTGTGTGTGTGGGTCGTCTCCGTCGTACTGCCTCACGAGACTGTGAGGTCACCGAGGGGTCGACAGCTGGTTTAGGTGCTCTCTGGGTTCCCCTCCAGGCTCAGCTGGTGTGGATGTTACTGCTGGTGTTGAGGATGAGCTGTGGGTGGTGGCTCAGTGTCTGCGTGTGCGCTGGCCCCCGGTGCCTGTGGTGGTGATGCAGAGGAGCGGCTGTGGCTGACGCAGCTGGGGCCCTCGCTTCAGGTTGTTCATGTGGGCGGTGGAGGACTCTGCGTTGGAGCCTGCAGGAAGACGGGGACGCAACAAAACAAAGCTCAGTGAAAAGGCTGTTGCAGAGGAACGTGTCTTATAGTCTGCGGTGACAGCGGTTCACCTGTCAGCTGGATGTTGTTGGGCGCCCGGATTTTGGCGAGAGGCGGGACCCCTCTGTACTGGGGGCGGAGCATGGGAGCCTGTGGCTGAACGTTGTTGTAGAGATGATGGTCGGATGTGCTGTCCAGAGGACGGAACCTCTGAGCTGTGGTCGTCTTGGTTTGAGGCAGCTGCAAGCGAGAAGAGGAAGAAAATGTTTCACTTGCAACGACAATCTAACATGGTGACGCTCGGTTGTGCTGAGTATTTGATGGGTTTATGGCTCACGTACATATGATGTGATAACATAACAACAGGGGGAATCTGGCTGCACAGAGTGAATGCCGGAGTTGCCTATTGCTGCTAGATGTTGTCAATAATTTACAAGCATGTTAAGGTGGAAATCTTTAATTTCACTATGATCACAATGGTAGTTGGAGTTATAATATCAAAGGGAGAATTTCACAAAATGTGGAATTTCCACACAAAAAATAGATCTTGTTACCGTGGCCTTTTGTTAGATAGCTCAATATAGCGACAAGTGATTGTTGTATTTTTCTCTCAGCTATGCCTCCATAATAATAATAATAATAAAATAAAAAGAGGAATGTGATAAGCTGATGCTGGTTGCCTTTTGCTTAGTCTTTCTTCCCCTTAGTGGCCCCAAAACACTTCCTGCTTTGTGTGAGCTGCATTCATATTTAACGTAAATCTCCTGGGGACGTACTCAGAAATGTTTCAACACGTGCTAAATATGGAAAATACTCACTGCTTGACCAGTGACCTCGAAGGAGCGAGAGCGCCTCTTCTTGCGGCGAGCCTCAAAGTCCACGTCGCGGGGCGTCTGGTTCTTGGTGGCGACGTGGCGGTTGCGTGGCCGCGTCCAGGTCACTTGCAGGCCGGGCCCCTCGCCCGTGCTGCTGGACAGGTTGTCGTCAGAGGTGGCGTGTCTGAGCTCGGGGCTGGGCTGCCTGCCGCGCCGCATCGTCAAACCTCTTGGGGGGGCTTCGCTCAAAGAGAGGCTGCTCTTCTGCTTCTTGGGGTCCAGGGGGGACGGGGGAGGGGGCAACCGCAAGGCGTCGACCTCCAGGGCTTTGGAGCGCCGCCGGGCTGCTTTCACCACAATGTTCTGGACCCCCTTTAGGATCTGCTGCCGCTCTGCGGAGACAAGAGGACATGTTTTGTTTTACTGAAAGATCAACTATGTAATGGTCCCTTCTCTAACCCGTACTGCATTGATACTGAGCAGCTTACCGCTTTGTAAAAGGGGGATATCGGCCCCGGCCTCGCTGCTCTCGGGTGATGAGTCCAGGTGGCTGCTGACGCTGTGGCTGAGGTGGCTGTAGCTCAGCGAGCTCTCAGGAGCCAGCGGCTGCAGCTGCAAACACGAGGAGCAAAGTGACACATTGTGAACAGACACTCACTGCAGTCCTCTGCTTTCAGTCGAAGGTCAGATTGAAGGCCATCCGACAAAACTCTCTGCCTCTCGGAAATTACATTTTTACTTTAAATAGGGCGTTTGGATTCTAGCACTCTAACTCTTCTTACTTCATCTCATCTGAGTAACACTCCTGAGATATTTGAATAGAGAGAAAATTAGATGGAGGTAATATTATTTAAAGTTATAGAGTATCTTTTGTGGAGGAATGTGAGTGAAATTAACCGGCTTTACAAGAGTGAAATATCTGAGTGAGTTTAATTCAAACACAAACCCACATTGTTTGAGGTGAAAAGCAACACCTGACTAGACTGCATTAATTTAAAAGCATAAAGCATCTTTCAGGGATCGCTATTGAAATGGAATGAATGGGGTCAAATACTGCTTATTAAAATTGTCCTCACCTCTCGCTTGCCTCTCCCGTTTATGTGGATGGGAGGCGGGGTCACTACAGCCGAGTTTTTCATCTGCCTGGCATGAGGACTGCTCTTAAAAACTCTGTTATTGTCGCTGGCGCATGGAAAGAGGGAGAACAAAACTGAGGTATTAACGTGGTCATGGGAATATGGAGGTTTTGTGATACCTGTAACAGTAAATGGAGTTGTAGAAAGAAATCCTCTTACAGCTCTGGCTCAGGCAGAATGGGGGGCAAAGTGTGTCTACGGATTTTGGCTTGGCCTCGCCTGTTATCAGAGTGCATGTTGCGTACGCTCTCCTGGTCCGAGTCCATGTCCTGCATGTTGTCATGACCCTGACCGGGCAGGGTGATCTTGGGTAGAGAGCCCTCCTGGAATAATAATATTTATGAACGATATTAGTTGCAAATATTCATCGTGGCTAATGTCATATATATCACATAATCAAGTTACTACATTTAATTTGTCAAGGCTACCTTGATGGTGTGTCTGGTGGTCGCCTTATCCAGGGCCATGGCTCTGTCCAGTTTCCTCTCATCCAGCTCCCTCATGTACATCTCATACAGCTCCTGGAGGTGCGGAGGCACCAACAGACTGTGGTCTGGAACACAAGCACACATGTACACTTCAGTAAACCAGAAATTCACGGTGCCTAAGGTCTACAAATCATTGCAACTTCATCAAGTGTCTTGTTTGATGTCCTATTATAACTTGCAGTGCTGCCCGACTCACCAACGATGAACTGTCTCTGCTGCTGTATGATCTCGTCACACAGGTGCCTGTGCTGCTCGAAGCGCTGCACCACAAAGTTTTTGTGCCGGATGACGTTGTCCTTGAGCAGCGCGTTGGATTGCATCTCCGTGTTCTCGATCTCCAGCTCGTGGACCTTGCAGAGGAGGCACAGGACCTCGCGCTGCTCCTCTGAGCTCACCCGCCGAGGCAGCAGCTCCTCCAAGCGCCGGGCCCGATCCCGAAGCTCCAGGAATCTGCGCTCGAGCAACACCTTGAGGAGGAGAAGAAGGATCTAAGATGTGTGCACCGTCTTGTTTTGTATTTAGCAGAAAACGCCATGTTCATGGAAAATCATATCCACGCTTCAGACTATTTATAAAGGCCATTGGCGAGTTTCTATATTCTACAGAAACAAACAGTACTTCAAGAAGCCAACCTTCTGTTTGTGGATCTTTTTCTGTTCCGCCATGAGTGTAACCAGGTTTTCTCGGGCCATCGCCACCTGCTGGGTCTCCGTGCTGTCTGGAGGAGACTCCGGGGAGTCAGAGTCCTTCTCGCTCTCGTCCTTATTGACACTTTCCTTCCTCCTTTCAGCCCGCCACTTCCTCCTGCGCCTACTGCGCTCCTGTTCCCAGCTGGGGGAAGAAATATATACGAATATTTGTACCGTAAATACTGGTTTACGGTACAATTTGCTGAATGCAAGGTCAATTTTGTTGTGTCAACAACCTGTATTACTATTAGCATTACTATATGCATGCTATCAGATAGGGTCAGAAAGAAAGAAAGATGTAAATCCTGAACACTGACTCTGCAATGGTTAACAGGTGTTTGGAGGTGTCGATCTGGACCTCCATGTTGCTGTTTTCCAGCTCCATCAGGTTCCTCCTGATCTCCATCTGTTGGCGGAAGGCCTCCAGGAGCTGCTCCCTCAACTGGTCCATCTCCGCCCGACTCTGGTGGCTGGAGTGAGCCTGGACCTCCGCTATGAGAGGTGAGGAAGGATGATAATGAGGAGAGGAGAATAAGGAAATAGTCATTAACAGGCAGTGTATGACACACATATTAAGAAACATTTGGCTGATATTGTTCATGTGCTGGAGGAGGCCGTGTGGACCTTTACCCTGGACGTGGCGGATGTCAGCGCGGTCTGAGTTCAGCTGCCGGCTCGCCTGATCTGCAATCTTCTTCTTGAGCCGCTGGATCTCGCAGCGCAGGTCTGAGATGATGTTGGTGTACTGAGCAATGTGGTACGACACATTTATCAGGTTCTTCTTTACCTGAACACACAGTGGGGAGAAAGCAAATTATACTCAAGATATTTACATGGGTATCACATTTTCACATTTGAGACTGAAAGTTTCAAACTCAAAGTAGTTTAATTTGGGTGTTGGAAGGAATTAACACACAGAATAAAATGTGTTTAAATGGTAAATGCCACTACATGTGGAGAGGAAGAGCTGAGGATTAAACCTCCATGATTAGTGGGCAACCCGCTCTCTCTCCTAAGCCTCAGTAAATAATGTAAATACTCTGGGATCTGCTTTATTGGCAACAAATATCTTACAATCTGTCGTAATAATCTACTCTTCCTTTCAAATACATATATTAAATCAAAGTGTATTAACAATGCCGAGTGGACATATTTTACAGTCAAGCATAATTTCAAATAATGTAATGAAATATTTAAATGTTTCATGAATTCCCTCATCTGTATTTTAAAGACAGACAAGATGAAATAGGAGCGCTTACCCGTGTTCGAATGCTTTTGGCACGGTCGGCGTACGCCAGCGTGTTACGAGACTCCTCAAAGCCCACAGAGGCGGGGCTAATGTGGGCTATCATGACCGTTCGGCTGTTCCCGCCCAACGAGTCCTGTCAATCAAAGTCACAAATAACTGTAAATCACAAAATACAGTTATATCATCCTGGAGTTGGTACCGTATACGTGATTAAATTGTTGTACCTTTAGTAGTCGAGTCAACTTGCTGTCTCGATAGTTGACATACTTGTTGCCATTTTTGTCACTAAGGGCGTTGATGCAGTTGCCCAAAGCCAGCAGGGAGCGGTTGATGTGGGCTCCCTCTTTCAACCTCTGACCCCTATTCTGAGTCTAAGGAATAGATAGATAGACAGAAGTGAGTGAGGAAACCTCTGAGCTTTTATAGGTACTTTTTAGTATGTTTTATTGCAGAGTAAACAGAGATGGCTGTTAGCAAAGGAGGGGAGATGGGGGGGAAAGCACGCAACAAAGGTCGCCAGCTAGACTTTGCGATTACATGGTTGTCGCCTTAAATGTCCTGAAAACGTTGTTGTCAACTTGTTACTAAAAAAAGATGTTCTTCTATAGTTACTATTTCAGATATTTCACATGTGATTTTTCTTGCATTTCTTTTTTTCTCCATCCAATCAGGATTTAGCAAGTCAATCAAATCTGATGACGCAGCCGATGAAACAGATTAGCTGAGTTAAACACCTGAATAAAGAATACCCAATTCATGATTATTTAATGTTACAGATAAATACTTAATAATTGAACAACATTTTCAGGGGCTTTGAACCCCTTTGCAACTTGGCGACCCTAACCTCTGAAGACTCTTGGCGGTTTCTTCTCTTCACAGGAGCTGCCATATTTCCATTCTAGCACAAGAGATGGCATTACCTCCTCAACCTTTACTAACCACATGCACTCCTCTTCTTTAAAAGCAAAGAAACGTTTCCTGTTTCTTCAAGCAACTGACAACTCTCTGTTCGGCTCACTTCCTATTGGAGGCCATACGTGCTCTTCATCAATAGTACGGCTGTGAACCTCTCAAACCGTCTCCATGGTTAAGTAAGCGCTCTCGCTCGCCGGCCGTTTGCATGCAGTTCTCCTGGTTTGCAGGTAGGTGGCAGTGTTAACATGGCTCACACACGACAAGCCATTCATCTGACAAAAGCAGACTCGACTTGAAAAACTGCAGACAACATAAATACTGTTCACTTGACTACTTAAAAAGAGAAGGTCAAAGCAATAACAAAACCCAGAAAATGAATCGGCTCACAGCTAGTCTTCTCCTCCTGTCCTGAGCTCTTGTCCACACAAGTATCGACCGCACAGCGCGACGCCGGAGAAGATATTTTCAATTATTTTGAAAATGTTTTGTTTTTTAATCATGGAAGTCTTTATCATCCTCACTATTCTTTTGTGTGATTTTTGTTTTGTTTTTGTAAAGGGGTAGAATTTATTATAAATGGCAGAACAGTAGTAGACAAAAGTGAATGAAAACCCACCTAGATACACAAACACCAAATAAATTGTCCACCGGTACCAGTTTAATTCCGGCCATTTAAATGTACACTCACCTGCGCTGCTCGTTCGGAGCCGGCGAGGTCGATCATGAAGAGGCGAGCAAAGCGGACCTCCTGCATGACTTCTCGACACCGGCTCTGCTGCTTCACGGCTACCTGCAGAACAGCGTGAGAGCGAGAGGACGTCTGGTTGGCGGCTGTCGGCTCCTGGGTGCGCTGCTTGTTGCCCCTCATCAGCAATTCCATGATCTGAAGACACAAGGGCAGAGTCCTTTGTCATGTGTGTGGTTGCGCTGAATGTAATATCTTTGATTCGAATAAACGAGGAGCAACGTCATGCACAGTTAGGTAGCTGGTCTGACCTCTTGTGCGTTGATGGTAGACACCTCTGTGATTCCAGCAACCTGAATCACGCCTTTAGAATCTTCCCTCAGGTCCAAGAAGCCCGAGGATGGGTTCAGCAGGTCACGGATCATCTCATTGTAGATCTAAAAAGACAGAAATACAGAACAAGTCAGATAAAAGCAAAAGCTTATACATTTGCTCGACATATTTAATGTTCCTTTGAGAAAACGAATAAACAGGAGGTTGTTCTTGTCCTCTAAAAAGGCTCCATTCAGCCTTTCAGGCCTCCTTCGCCGACCTAAGGTGGTACAAAAACATCAAGTGGTATATTTTCAGCAACTTGTCATTTAGAAACCACAGCTTGTTGGGTGGCAGGCTGTCATTAGCCGGTGTCAGTGCTCTTCTTTCACAAAAAAGTGAATTCATGTGACGTCACTGACCCGACACCTGATGGTGCAATGAAAGCCCCTAAACATAGAGAGAAGCTCACGGCAGGAAGTGACGTCCTGGAAAGTGACCGCTGAGGAGCCCGGTGCAATGAGGACAGTTTCTCTTTGTCAAGCAGACCCCAGCCACACACTCGGAGAGGTTTCTTTTACCGACACTGACAGTTGGATATTGGCAGTATTATTTTTTCCATCTGTACTTGTTCTTATTGCTGGTGAAGTTAAAACAAGACTGAGAGTCACTGTTGAGCTGAGCTAAGGCACAACTTGAGCTGAACGCAACTGTTAACAAACGAACATGCTCAAAAGGAAAATACTAATATGTTCGGCAGCTATAATATTAACCATCTTAGTAGCATATTAACATTTAGAATTAACTCAACACAAAGTACAGCTGAGGCTGATTGGATAGTCAATCATTTGGTTATAGACTGACCACAGAGACTGCATGAATTAGTCCTAAAACCTGGAATTCAGTTTGCATTTCTTTTACCTTCCCGTTCTTGAAGTAAATGGGTTCTTTGAATGGGTTTTTGTTTAGATGCTGTGGTGCAGTTTGTTTAGAGTCAAAATTAGCTTTTTACAACTGCCATTCACGGTTCAAAAATCATAATCGTTTGTGAAAACTATCCTGCTGAACAAAACGTGGCATTATCATGAACAAATGTTTCTCACAAAGCTTATTTTCTGCAATATTCCAAAAGAAAAATCCAGTGAAATACACATTTTCGGGTACAGAAATCCGTCTTTTGCCATCCAAGACGCCAGCGTTCAGTGTATCTAGAAAGTTTCCTGTTTCTTACATGAGAGAAGAGTTCTAAAGACAGGACGAAGATGACATAAAAGGGGGAGGGAGCACTGCCAGTGGGGAAGAATAACTAATTGTGCCTTCTTTTTTTTTTTTTATATTTATTTGCATTCAAAAGTATGTGCGTGTGTGTGTGTGTGCCCATCAAGAGGGATTTGAACAAGAAACGGAGCAGATGTGTGTGCGCCCATCGCTCAGTCAGGCCGTAAAATGGCGTTTAACGTCTTTGTGGCGAGGCAGCAGTGGCAACAGATTGCTCCCTGGAAACAGCAAAAACACACACGTCTCACACACACACACAGCTCTGTGTCCGGATTCACCCTGAAGAGTTACGCAGGTCAGAGAACATCCAGCCACGATGATTGGTATTTTGATAGGGACGTTTACCTCCGCCCACCCAGAGAGCTACTAAAGAGCCCAGCTTCAAAAACATTGTCAATCATCGAACATAATCATAGCTTTTGGCACGGAAAACACAAAATGTAATTTAAATGTCGGATGCAAACCCTCCTCCTGATGGGCACGATTTGTACCCAACAAGTGCTTAACGGTGCCATTTTTCTTTGTTCACAGTTTTTTGTATTCATCATCATCATCATCATCATCATCTTTCTGTCTGTCTGTACCCCTTTATTTTATTTTCTCTCTCTCATTTCCTGACAACATTTATGAACAAATCTGTCTAAATCTTCTTTATATTCATGTTGCCATCTTTTGGTTGAAAAACTATGATGGACAAATGGTTCCTTAAATCCTGAATGAGACACTTTGCAGGGTTGGTTCACAGAATATAATATCAACTGTGTAAGTAGCTGCTACATGCAAGGTACAAACTGTATTCATGACTATGAACACCACATAAACAAAGAACATTTTGTACAACTACGCTAACTTCAAATTGACAAAATGACCTCCTATAAATGGGAACGCTAAGTCACACCAGTGAGGCTCAGTTACTGCTATCAGAGTAAAATGAACCAACTCCATTGTATCCAGTGCTATTAGGGGCTTTGTCATTAAACACACAGACGGAGCTCTACCTGCATCTCGGTAATGAGGTTTGGAACCACAGCCAGCAGGCAGACAGAGAAACCGCCATCGTCGGCCTGCTGTCTTATCTGTGGTTCATCACCAGTGACAAAGGCAGAGATTATCACTAAGCCAACCGGACCAGAGATCACTCCGCACCTGAAGGAACTGCCGGCTTCTGTGCAACGAAAGCAGCGCTACAGCTCCAGTTCGGTTACAGCATTGTGTCGTGGCTTCAATTCATGCCCCGATGCTCCAAAACCAGCTGCATCTAAAAAGACCCTGACACACCAAGCTGACCCCAAAGAATGTAATGAGAACAAAGTCTGAGTGATTCAAAGCTTTGCATCATCTATTCATTTGTGAAAAAGGATCCACTTCGACATCGGAACATCGGCAGTCGGCTTATCAACAGCACGAACATACATTCTGTGTCGGCGTGAGAGAAAACAATCAGGCAATAGTGTCCAAAGAATATAATTAAGAGATGTCGGTTTGCTCAGAATACTAATTTAGAAAGTGTTTGATTGTTATCACATGGTGTGATCTTTTGTCTGTTGAAGAAGAAAGAAGGAAAACATAAAAAAGAAAGCCTTAATTGTTTTTAAAAAGGCAGCCGGAGGCAAGGCAAGTGTATTTCTGCAGCGCATAAAAAAAAAATATCAAAAGGCAATTCAAATTGAGAATTAAAGAAACACAAGTCATATAAAAACACACATATGCCAGTGCGTAATTAACGTGTTCTGCAAAGTCTGTTTATCCGAGTTGTCTGGGCTGCCGTACAAGGATGCATGTTCTGCTCATTTCAGACGTGAAACAAAGTAAAAGGACACCAGTGGTATCTGCCTGCAATTGGCAGTAGCTAACAACCGCAGATCTTATCTGTGTGAGCAGAGGACGGAGAAAGAAGAAGAACACTCTGAGTGAGCAATCATGTCGATGGCGACGAAATTTCAAATTAAATCGAGAGATGTGTTCTCACTGGCTAGATCCCGTGAGCTCGGGATGATGATAAATGTCTGGAGACAAGCTGTGGAAAGTGGAATTCTGACCTCCAGGTAGGACATGGAGACGCTGTACAGCATGTCGTCACTCGTCTCCTCGATGGCACGGAACAAGTCGTTCAGCGTCCGAACGTAGATGCCCGGCTCCTTGTCTGTCCCCAACATGGTGTACGTCTTCCCACAACCTGAAAAATACGTGTTCCACAACAAAAAAGTGAATTCGTAGTTTATTTAAGATACCATTGTTAACCAAAGTAAATACTGTATTTTAAACCACACCACCTGAAGAAAGCTAAATGTTAAAGCTAAAAGCTAAGTGTCCGTATGTACTGATTGTACACACACACACACACACACACACACACACACACACACACACACTAAAACCTGTGTTCACGAGCTGAGAAGAAGGCAGAGGAAGTCAGTGAGGCAGATAAATGACTTGGTAAAGCAATAGTGCTCAAATGGCAATCTTCCCCCACCCGCTGGAAACATGGGAAGTAAAGCATGACTCATATTCTCATTCAACCTGCACTGAAAAAAAAAAAAAAAAACGAAAAAGATGTTTAACCCTTTTCCTGACAGTGTGCTGACTCATAAAGAGGCTGACCAGATTATGCACCAGAAAGATAACACATGTAATTGGTGGTTGATCTACCTCCAGAGAGAGTGCTCAATTAACTTTGTAGACACACACACGCACACACACACACACCTGTTGGTCCGTAGGCAAACACAGTGGCATTGTAGCCTGATATGAGGCCCTCAATCAGCCCTTTGGTTGTGGCTCGGTACACCTCCTCCTGCACAGGAAGAAGTAAATAAGTAAAGCGATGAAGTGCATATTCCAGGGACACATTTGTTTAGATTTTGTTCAGTTTAGTTTTTTTGTTTTACTTTTGACTGACCTGATTGGCTGAGTAGTCGAAGGCCACGTCGAACATGTACGTTTTCTCCCTGGAGCGGTTGGCACGCAGGATGTCGTCGGGGTCCTCCATGGGGTCCATCAGAACCACCATCTGATGACGAAGAGGAAGGCAGAGATGAGAAAGAGAGACGGAAAAAAGAGGCACAGAGCTTGAGCGGACGTTAAGTCTTCAAGCCCATATGGTCATCTGAGCTGCCGATTAACTTTATGATATTGAAAAAGTTGCAACAGTACATGAACAAAAGGACAGACGAAGGGTTACTGAAATATAAACACGCTGTCGCATTTAGATCCAGCTGGGATTGGACGGCTCACCGATTAGAAAAGGATGGTCTCACTGGGAGCTGCTGTTATCATTTATGTTTTTTTAATTCTTTTTTAGAAAACAACAGCTGGAGCATCAGCTGGCAAGACGAGCTGACAGAAAAAGCAGATGTCTACTTCTGTAACACTGTGCTCAGTATTTCTTCTAACAGTTCATGACTGATGATTGTCATGATTTCATTGTAAGAAAAAAATCAAATGGAAATGTCAAAGAAGGATGTCTGCTCCAGTGTATGTCAGGATGTCCTTGTGACAAAAACAGCCCCCGTTTAGCGGGGCCACTTTTTGCAAATGGTGATCCACTCAACCCATCTGTCATACTCTAAACTCTGGCTATCGAACATAATGACCCAACCGTCGGCCCACGTGCCATGCACCTTCGTACGGAAGCATCTGGAGAAGAGAAGGTCAGCGCCGCTTGCGAGAGATGAAAACGTTTTTCTCTTGCGCATACGACAGTCGGAGGAGCAGTGCTTGCATTCACAGAGACCGACACGTCTCTTTGTACTAATTGTGCTGTTGGACAAAGCCTCACCCACAATCATCAGCAAATCACAGCTCTCCAAAAGAACATGTCAGGGACAAATTCTGAACGGCGCGACGTCGGGAAGAAAATGTCACAATGCTGTTGACAAACCAGCGAGTCGCGCTGCGTGCGGTCGGCTTGACGGGTTGCCGACAGCTACAGGGAAAGTATCCCTCTCTCTTCAGAGCTGTGGGTTTGAATCTCCTGCTATGCGATTGGGAGAAGTCAATAATAGTAAAAGAAAAAAAGACATGGTAGAGAACCCTTGAGTTTATTTCAGATGCGACAATAGGGCAGCTGGGAGTTTGCCAGGTTTTTTCCGCTGACCAGCTTTGTTCAGCAGTGGGCCTGGAGAGCCCTCTGAGGCCGTAACGCCGAATCACCCGGCTCGTTTGATGACCCCCTCAACCGCCGAGCCGCTCACTTTGAAGCCCCTCGATTGAAATTCAAGGGGAGAGATACGGAAGGGAGAGGAAAGATGGAAAAGATGAGGCAACACTTGCTTGTCTTTTGAGTTTCGTCATTAACTGGGCTTAAAAACATGCCTTTTCATGAGTTTCTTTTTTCTATGGCAAGCTCGTAGAGAAGATGACGACCGCAGCACGCTCTTTTGCTCCCCATCCTCTTCACTTCCCTCTTCCAACTTTTCTTTCCAGCTACAACGTGCTCCGATCGCATTTCACAGGAAAGATATTGTGAACAAGGGAGTACTTCTCTCAGCATCAGAGGCACTTCAGCCACTTGAGGCTCTGTCCAATCTGATGAACGACCTTCAGAGTCAATGTGAGTATAGTCAGGAGGATAAGTTTGTCAAAAGACTGGCAAAGAGTGATGAGTTTCGTGAGTTGCATGAGGGAATGACGAGGCCTGTCGTCCCTGGCTGTGCACCATGTGACGCTTTTGTCAGCCTTTACTGCCACCGTCTTCCCAACATGAGATCTCACAGCAGTTTGTAAGAGTAGCAAATAGACAAGAGTTGAGTGCCAGCATGTGTTGCAGGAGCCCACTGTCAGATGAGTAATGGCATTGAGGAAAACATTGGAAATACACTTGAAGGAGAGACCTTGGGCTGTTGTATACAATATTATAGGATATTAAATCAGATTCCAGTGTGTGCAACATTGCTCATACAGCAGGAACATTAGGCATCATCTGCTAAATGGCTGATAGGCGATATAAAAGTAAATTGTAGCCCGATTGGCAAACAACCAAACTGAGAATAACAACCATCATCTGGTCGAGATGACGCCACTCCGTTCCATCTCAGACGCCATGTCTTAAATTATGTTTCAATAAAGCAGAAAACCCAATTTAGCAGTTTGCGTCTTATCTTTTATTCTCACACTGAGTATAAAGTAGTAATCTCTTTACAAAGGACAGCTGGGATTCCTGAGCTGCTGGACCAACCGTCATACAGTCAGTATTGTATTTATTTATTTTAAAGCTTCAAAGTCTTCATTCACACTCAAATGTGACAAAAGTGTCTTCAAATCTGAAGAACCGTGTTTGTGATGTTAACAAAAAAAAAATAGGCAGTTCATTTTAGGAGGGAAAAAATATGCATTTTCAAACGCAACGTGAACATCGTCCGTGAGTTTACACGCATGTTGCGTGCGTGTGCTCCTTGAGAAAGCTGATGAGCACGCAACAACGCTCTAACATAATTGCATGTATGGTAGGTATCAAATAGTGTGCTCATCCATGCACACTTTTGTCTGTGTGCATGCACTTGGGGGAATCATTAAAGGCCGAGGGTGTTGATAACACCTCTAGTCCCATCTGTCGCCCGTGTTTCTTAAGTTACAGTACCTTCCACGGCTCCACCCGACATCCACACACAGCAGCTGCTGCTCGGGCAGATTCTATACCACCAATAAGTCTTCTGATAAGACTCTAAGATGCTGACCCTAATGACAGTACACTGTGTGGCAACATAATACTGGATGTCTTGGCATGTGCCTCATGGTTTTGATGCCAATAATGGACTCCAGGTAACTACTCACTCCCTGTGAGTAGGCTTTGCCATCATACGTGCCCTTCTGAGTCGACTGTCCCCTAAGTTCAACTAAGAGGCTTCTGAAAGACAACGAGGTGAAGTACGGGTCAGACTTCTGGAGTACAGAACCGGTTGAGGAGCATTTGGAAACGCGGCGGTCTCATGGAAACCATTAAGTCTCCCACACATCTTCACAGTTGCATGGAAACGTGTACGTACTCACTCATGCACGGCAACTAAGCAGGCAGCATGTCCTGTCCTCTGCAACGAGCAACTTTGTGCAAGCAGGGTGGCCAGAGGCCACAAGAGCTGAGGCCGACGCACTCCCCACACACATCAGAGCGTCTGGCTCGGGAATGTGCACGAGAGGAGCGGTCGTCATCTGTGTCTTGTCCACTAAAAACATTCAGGCAGCGGCGAAAAGACTGGTGATGAAGCCATGATTTTCAACACCTTTCAGTTGGTTGAGCTGCAACACTCAGACGGTTAATTGATGTACAGAAGGTTTTTCAGCAACTGTAGCAGGACTCAAATTATATTTTTTTTTCGTGCTGTTTTTTAAATAAAAATTGCCAAAATGAACTGGTTCCAGCTTCTCTATTGTGAATATTTTCTGGTGTTCATACTCATTTTTGTTGGTAAATTGAAAATAGTTTTGAACTGTTGATCAGACAAAATAAGATATTTGAAAACTTTACAGACCAAACTATTTGTAGATGAATGGATAAGTAAACATTTCTAAACCCTTTTTGCATGGGACTAGCATTACCTCATGTGATTTAGAAATCCTGCTCCCCGTCTACCCAAAACTCTGTAATTATTACCGGCAATTACCGGTAATAATTACAGAGTTTTGGACACAGCGATTCATAATTCTCGACCAGGAAAAAAAAAAAGGTAGAAAACGCTGCGCAGAAAACCAAAAACCTATGACCTCTATGACCAGCTCTTCATCAGCGTTAGAGAAGCTCACCGAGTCTCCCTCTTATTTGCTCTACCTGAATCAACTATGACTCAGTGGACAGCTGCACAGCAACCACTCTATAAACACAACTGGCACAATACAGCAAACACACAGAACCTGATAAGATTAATAGAAATGTTCTGGTGTTGCTGTTAATTAACACAGTAGTGGGCAAGCTGTTACTATGGCAATGATTTGGCTGAGACTCTAATACAAGACTCGGGCACAAGAGCACATTTATCAGCTATCTGTATCTTTTTGCCTTTTGTATCTGTTTCTCTAACCTTCAGATGTTGAAAGCCAGAAGTGTGAGTCCTCAGTGTGATTTCAAAAATGTCCATGATGGTAGTTAATTCTTTTGACCTTTAGCAACTATATATCTGCAGTTCTATCAGGAAAGCAGTGACTGGTTCGCTGGTCTAGCTTGTTAGCAATGATCTTTATCTCTCAATTATGGTCCAGTTGAGGGATAGTAAATTGGGTCTAGCTGCTCTTTTCTACTGGGACCAGTCGGCCCTTTTCCATTGGCTGCTGAATCACTCATGGCCGGCACAAAAGGAGACATTAGTGACACGAGCAGACCGGAGGGACCCGAGACCCGCATGAGGTGAAAAGGAAAGCAATTTCCTGGTCGACAGCGTCTGTAAACGCGGTGCCATTTGTAATCACGCTGTCCCCTTTCACAACGGACATCAGAGCTGAAGCCACTTTGCATTTGGACACGGGGCTCGTCTCAGCTTTAACGTGACCCCGGGGGCCCGACGAAACACATGGTCGCACCGTGGGTTTTACACTCTGTGGCTGAGAAAAAAAGAGGCTCCTAAAATATTCATATCCTCACAAGGATCAGCCAAAGTCAAAACAGCAGCTTGCTTATGCAGCGACATGAAACCAATTAGCGGGATGGAGTTACGTAAATGCCATAAAGAGCAGCGGGGTGCGATGGAGCACCCTTGCCCGACACCTTTCCCGGCTGATGACTTTTCTAATCAACAGGACCTGCTGTTCTGGTCGTTAGAGCAGCGGGGTCCACTTGGTTGGCCATCTTGCTGATTATAGCGCCGTTAGCGCCCACCGCGGATCCATAATTCAAAGCCTGGATGTGTTACGGTTTCACGAGCCAGCCTGCCCTGGTTGGTTCTCCCTGACTCGCTCCAATATCGTGTGCCAAGTGGCGAAGGCTGCCAAGACAACCAACAAAAGTCAGCAGTCGTGTAGACATCAGCCACTTTTATAGGCACTGGTTTCATTACACCTAAATGATGGCTCGGATCACTAGTAAAATGACAAAAGAGCGAATGGAAATCTCAATCATATTAAGGGCCTGCAGTTCACTGGCCGTCACTCAAACTGTAATAACACACAAAGTTTGATTAGAAGCTAAATTAATGGTTCTGCCTTGTACCAGCAAAGTGTTTATTCTCCATGATCATCCCAAACAGCCCTCCATCTGCTCTGACTGCCAGCAGGTAAGGCTGGGGAGGAACTGAAGACAATATCTTGCTCAACATTTTAAGTGTAATTAACAAGAAGATAAATTACCACTTTACCAAGCAGCTACACATGCTGCTCCAAGCCTGATAAAATTAAGAAGATAAAACCCAAAGACAAGAAGACTGCAGATGGAGAATGAATCTGAATCGGAGCGATACCACCTGTACACACTGGTGTCACATTTACAGCTTACATTTGTGTCTCGTCTTTATTGCTTTGGTTTTAAAAGGTCATGAGGTTACGACCTTTTTTCTTTTGTATCAAGCTCATAGGGTTGAACATGCATGTATCGGAGAGATTAACAGACAGGCCTTTAACTGTGGGTCATGTATCAGTGTGTAATATCTAAAGTGCATCTTGTTTTTCCCCAGAGACGCCGTCGTATTCAATCCTCATCTCCGTGCGACATATTTACAATTGGATCTAGATCTGCATAGAAATAAATCTGGTTATTGATAGAAGAGTGCGATGTATAGTTGCATTTCACCGTGTCCCCATCCACCCATCCGACCCTTATCTTTGGGTTGCACAGTGACATACCCGCAGAGCCGTTTAGCAATGACAGCCGTGTGCTGCGTCAAGAATACCGCGAAGAATTAAGGATCAAGATCACAAAAAAAAAGCAATCAGGTCTAAGCGCTGACCTTAATGCGGCGACCTTTCAAGCTGCTCTTTCAGAAACGCAACCGAAGCCTTGGAAAGTCTAACGGGCACAATCGCGGCTGGTTATCTGATAGAAAACCTCAGAGCTGCCCTCTCTGCACCCCGACAATGCTACTGTATATCCCGTTTCAGGGGCTCTGGATGATGGTTGGCGTGTGTGCCGGATCACGGCGTACCTGATACTCGGTGCTTGATGGCAAGGTCTGCTCTTCATTTGAGGTTACTTAAGACGTCTGGCTGTGGCAATCGAACGCCAGACCAGTACAGTCAGACTCAGACACTCATATATGCAGCTGCAGACACACACACCCAGAATATTGTGCAACAACACATCCTTAAGATCAAGAACTGGGTGGCAGAAATTGATTTTCTTTCTTTCTGCCACCTGTCGATTTTATTTTATTTTTTCCCTTCCTTGCTCATTACCCTCATCATTTCCGTTTTGAAGCATGTCGCACAGATGTATTATTGGAGAGCACGGGCACAGCTGGTTACAAAGGACAAGGAACAATACAGTAATTTGTCATTCATGAAGGGAATTAATTGAAAATCCCCGGGGATCTCAGTTAAGTGTGAAGATGTGGGGTGGTGCAGGATTCCCTAGTGTCACCATTAATGTCCCTTTCAAAATCCAATAATAATGTCCATGTGCCAGATGTTTTTATTTCAAACGAGTGCAAAAGTATCACAAACTTCCTTTTCCTTGTGTAACACATTTTAAAACGTTTTGAGATATCCTGCAAATGAAGAAATCCCCAAAGCACAGCCTCCTAGGCTGAAGTAATTACGCTAATGAGCAGCAAAGCTATTATTCATCCACTTGGTGCCATCGCAAACAACAAACATCCAAGGGTACAGCAACAGGCAGGATCAGCAGCTCAATGCCAGACATTGGCACAGGCCGCTGGCTATTACAGGTCAGACATAGCCTGAGTTCAGAGGTTGGCCCCAACACACACATTAGGACAATCTCTAACTACCAAGACAACAACATACAAACACACTAGTGGTGTAACGCAACATAGTCGATCCGTGAGCCCCACGGTTATTGTGAACCGCGGATTAATTACACAGTTCAACGTCAACCATCACAGTGTGAAATAAAGTTTTACTGACGATCGTTATCCACCGATATTCAGTAAATATGCGATGAGGACATCGGCATTCATGCTTTTCTAGTTGCTGATCTCTGATAATGTTACATTGTGAACAAGGAGAGCTATTTAATGATAGCAGCACCGCTAACGGCCAACGAATGAAGGCTCCATTCGGTTCCATTGTGATGCGTTCAGGCTCTGTCCAGAGGAAATTTGTATTGGGTGAAGGTAAATTGTAACGTAATTATGATGTGTTCACATGTAATCTTGTAAAATGTGGTGTTGGTGAGAAACTTGAATAAATCCAGTTGTTTGAAGGAGATGTTTTTACAACAACATACATATTAGAGATGGATTATGAGCGGTTTAGACAAGCTCTAAGCGGCGTATCATACATCATTAAAACTATTGACAAGATTTGTTTTAATCCAAAAAAACACAATCTTTTATTTCCTAATCATTTGAATTGTGTGTTTTTAAGAAGAAAATACAACTTTAGATAGATTACTATGACTAAAAGTAAAAGCATGACATTTTACATTCAAATTGTTATGGTTTACACTGACCATAGTGGTTGCACCACTAATACACACAGTACACTTGAATCAAGTAACAGCCTAATGGTCTCTTAAATCCAGATTAAAGACTTTTCTGTTTGCTGTTGCCTTTAATTGAACCATTGTTGTTGTTTATGTTTTAATGAATGTTCTTAATTGTTTTAAAATGTTGTCTTCTTCTGTATTATGTTTTGATGCTTTTAATGGTTTTATGTGAAGCACTTTGAATCGCCTTGTTGCTATACAAATAAACTTGCCTTGCCTTACGGGTCAACGTCTTGCCACAAGCTGACCATTTGAGTGCCTCAAGAACAACTTAAGGGTAAAGAGGAGAGAGCTGCACTTTTGGCATAATAGAATGAGGTCAAAGAAAGTAATCTCAGGATTAAAATCTAGTGGAAACCTAAAGAGAAGGCTGCCTTTACTCAGACTCGTATATATGACATTTTATTTAAAATATTCCTGTATGCTTGCTACAAAATAAAGTGTGATATTTAACATCAGGTGAGATATTGTTGATAAATCTCCTTTAGTTATTCCAGCCACATCCGTGTTTATAACAATGCATTATAAAGTGATAACAATAATAACTTATAAACATCCTGTAACGCTGAAATAATAGTATGCTAACAAGTGTGATCACTCAACAGTTTCAGCAGAGTAGCTGTGAAACAGGAATAATTGCTGCCTTCAAATGATAATAATAATAACTTTAATGTTATATAGCGCTTTTCTGAATACTCAAAGAAGCTTTACATTAGGACAGAGACAAACAAAACAAAACAATAGAAAGACAAAGGAGCAAACAAAACAAATGAACAGAACATTTTTGGTACAAAAGAAAACTGGAGAAGCTGCAACGGAATGAGTCATGTAGTGAAGGGTAGGGAGCAGGGGTTAGCAGGTGGAGGGTAGGGAGCAGGGGTTAGCAGGTGGAGGGTAGGGAGCAGGGGTTAGCAGGTGGAGGGTAGGGAGCAGGGGTTAGCAGGTGGAGGGTAGGGAGCCTGACAGATGGGGATGGGGAGGGTGTTCCAGAGTGAGAAGGCCCTGTCACTGTTTCAAATGAAACACGCGAGGTGCTAATTTGGAGATGGAAGTCAGTATGTATCCCTTTCAGGTGGTCTAAGTCGTGAGAACACTGTTGCTAGGCGACTGCCTGCAAAAATGGTGAATGATAGTTTTTTTTTTTTTTTTGCATTTCAATAAAACAGCAGATTTATACTGATTAATTATGAAATAAATGACTTTCATGGGCTTTAAAACAGATCATCTACCGCCACACCTCAAACACTTGGAGCTACGGCATCAAAACAATGGCAGCAATCAGCTAAGGCTTCGAGCAGAAAGACTGATGGAGAATATGTTTCAAAAGAGAGGTTCAGGAATAAGGGGCTGCAAGATTGCAAGCTTAACACACAATTTTAAGTTTTTAAAAACGGCCCACACTCGAGATCCAAAGTCACCACAGCTGTACCGCTCAGCCCCAGAGGGAACAACGCAGAGATCTGCAAAATTGGACCCTTAAGTAAAAGATTAAATACACTTTGATAAACTCATCATTGGCCTATTGTCTCTTATTTGAAGTGAACATTGTGCTGGCATTTATACATTTATGTTCAGTTTTTAGTCATTCCTATTTAACACTACATCTATTTAACAGCTAATTAAAACAAAAAGTGTTCAAGCAACTTAACCTTTTGTGTCCATCAAAGCACATAAACTCTTGGTAAAGATGAATATGCATCATCCATATCAGATGAACATTTTGCCAGTTGAACAAAGCAGCATCTTTTTTTTCCCCCATTTTAATGGATATATAGCTACATTATATAGCGTTATGATTTACGCTCTCATAATTGTATAGATCTCTCGATAGGTTGTTTTTCTGCCTTTAATCTATTATATTGGTATAACAAAACATTTTTGTTTTGAACCTTTAGTAAGTAATGCCCAGTGGACGGTCTTTTCACTGTCAAGTTAACATCATGCTATTACTGAAGTCCTGACGTCAGTAATAGCAGAACGATCGTAGACAGCATGCTATTTTCCTGCATTTTAGTCCATTTTGCTTCAATCAGACAGAGTAGGACATGTCGCCTGTGTGAAACACAAAAGCAGCCATTCGTGTTTACAAGTAGCTTCATGTCTTTGGCGGCCACAGCACGCACAGAACTTTCCACTGGGGTTTTTCAAAATACACAGTACTCTGTTTTCGGAAGATGAAAGATCTCACGCACCGCAATAAAGAACCGCCCCCCTGAGACAGTGAAGCTCATTACACAGAAAACACAATTGTCGGATAGATGAAAAACAGACACACAAAGCGGGGTTGGAGTACGCAGAGTGCCGACACTAAGTATGCCCTAAAGATATCCGGATGCACATTACGTGTTGAGTTTGCTGACATCATTTATCGTGCAGATGGCAGCGACACAAACTGAAGCTTTGGAAGAAACATTTGGCTTTGTCACTGTTAAGTGACATTTTCAGTAGTTTCCCTAAGTCACAGTTTGATTGACATCTGCTGGCAGTGTATAATTTCCTGTTATCACACAACAATGTAGTAGTATGTGTTTGTAGTAGTAGCATGTTTTTTATTCAGTCAATCAATACATAACAATGTCAAATCATGTACATTGTTTTTTTGCGACTGTAAAACCAGAATGAAAACTTGTAGTCTGAGCTGTTTGCCTGATTATTATGTCTACGACAATATCGTTGGCCCAATTCATTAGCATGTTTGCATTGAGATTCAAGACCATTTTAGTAAAATTGTATATTCTTGATTAAGAAACAGGATGTGGCACAGTAGTCATTTATAATATTTCTTGATGCAGCCCTCAAAACTAAACAAAAAAATGTCATTGTTCCAAAAATGACTCATCTTTTTCTGCTCTGCCGCTGCTGTGGAAAAGGTAAGGTCGGGTCGCACTACTTCCTGATTACATTTCCATCGTTTCATTTTCGGCAAAGGCAGTCCGTCTCCTGGATGAGCCTCGCCAGACAAACAACATGTTGTTATGACTGGGGTATTACGGAGAAAACACCCTGAGAGATTTACTCCCACTGCTGCCATAAACCCGGGGACTTACGGGAGACACGGTCTTTGTAAACACGCTTCGTTCAATGCGTAGCTGCGAATCTGTCACCTGTTGCTCGTCCAACCCACCACACTCTGGTTCTCACAACCCGTCCTTTCACATTTCATAACCTCGGTACATTTGTTTAGCTCTCATTCAGTTCAATTTGTCTGTGTCTTTAGGGGATTTAGAGAGGACGACTGACGATAATGTGCATCTTGGTTGTTGTGAGAATCAATTTAGGACCTATTAGCTATACTACAATTGACCAATCCCCGCCTGTACCTCTGGCCAGGAGTCCAATAAAGACGGCACATTGATGGCCCTGCGGCTGCTTCCTGCGAGTTGGTCATGGTCTGATTCTGTTACACAGAACAGAGCACACATCAAATAATCTGCTACTTTCACATTTATGCTTTTCCCTTGAAATGGAAAAGATGATTGCGTAATCTGCAACATAATTAGTTAATGAGGTTACAGCAAAAGCCCTTTGGGTAGTTCCTTCCTTTTCATCAACCCCCTATGGACTGCAGAATGACTCATGCTACGCTCAAGGACACAGGATGGTTTTGTAACACCTGGATTATATTCCACTGTTTTTTTTTACTTGCCTAATAAGCTCATTGTGATTCCTTGGTGTATCCTGGTCTCTATAGCGAAGGCCTAGCTGAGCTCCCAGAGGGGTTAGTCAGGAGCAAGTCGTGCGTTTTCTTGAGTACTAAAAGCTGTTCAGAAGAACTCACAGCAGGGCCACTCCAGCGTCTAGTCTCCTTCAGAGGCCGCTTGTGGTGAGCCGCCACGCCCTGCCCTCTCGACGGGATTAGGAGTGGAAGAGCAGACAGTGCATTGAGAGGGATCACGCACCACTCGCACAAAACCATGCGCAGACCGACACACATCGCGGCCCTCGTTTGTAAAAGAGACTCCAGGAAGGGGCAGGGGTCAGAGGAATCAGAGAGAGAGTCGCATTGGAAGCAGTGGAGTACCAGTGGAGTCAGGAGGACACATGCAAAGCGAAGATTAGCCACTTCCCGGGGTCAGACGGTCTATTTGCGTCGCGAGAAAGTACGGGAAAGTAGGACTAGCTTACGCGCGCAACCCAAAATAAACTCTTTAGTGCTTCATGTTCACTTCTGCGTCTCCGCTGTGCCACACTTGCATTCGGGGTTCAGGGCTCATTCCTCTCTCCCTGTGTGGAGAATAAATCGTCACAGCAAAGAGCGACGTGGCTATTTGTGGTTCCTTTCCCTCTCTTGTTCAACCGTGAGGCTATTCAAACACTCTGCATCGTTAAAAAAAAAAAAGCCTCTGTATGGACAAAGTGCCTGTTTTCACCCAGATTTTTTTAACCAGGCTTTTATCGTGATGAACTGCACTGGAGAGAACGTTTCATTCAGCCGGGGAACATTTAAAAAACATGGAAACTGGGTATTTTTTTGCTGATTTTGAGCATTTCCGATGCATGTTACTCACTGTCCCTCACTCTCTAAGCGTACTTCAAATGAAACCACATTTTCTGTGTTTGAACACGTATACATTAACAAGTGCTTTTCACAATTTTTGCACATCCCTATCCAATCCCCCCCCCCGCCCCCCGAGTACACTTCGGCCTATATTGGTCCTAAACATTCATATCACGTCTTCGCTTGCGATGTCACAATAGCTGAAATTTGGTCGATAACAATTCCGGTGAAATTCCACTATTCCCGGAAAAATTCAACTAAACAAAGAAGAGTTATTGTTGGGAAGTTATTAAACAGGTCGTAATATCTGTTTTGTATTGCTGTGAAGGTTACATTTGATATCATGATAATGTTATATTCTACCATCGCCTAATTCACCTTCTTACTAAAAAGAACACATCATCTGTTCACGCCAGCTATCTTTCTTGAACATAGATTTATTGTTCATTGTTTAGCTGGTTTAGCTAAACGCAGCATAACTCCAGTGCAGCTTCTAAAGGTGAAGGCAATTTTAATCTCCTTTCACTGACAGACCTGTGTGGAGGGAGAAGACAACTCTACACGGAGCACTTAAGGGGGGATTTGTACTGCCAATTCATGACATAATGTCATCAAGTAGACTTGAACTTGTACCAGGCTGAATGCTTATTGTTTAAAAAAAACAACACTTGTGATTCCTTTGTGAATATCAAGGGAAAATTGCACTTTTTTTTTTATTGCCTGCTTGCTAGCATCCTCTCAGGGATCAGAATGAATCACCTGCCTCACAGGGTTTTTCAGATAAACACATTAAGGAATACAAGTTTGGAAAGTCCTTCTCAGTCTCTACTCCTCTGATATATCTTTTGTCACGACACTTAAAGTCCACCTGGAATTGGCCCGCCAACGTCTTCTTCCATACGTAGGACTGTACTACTGAGGGACGCGTATAAAAACAAAAACAAGCAAACAATGGCGCTGACCATGTCTGTGTGTCTCCATGGAGACGAGGCCTCGCCATAAAGCATTCCCCACTGTGTGCTACTGATAGGCCGGCCCTGCCGAAGACATGCTCGACGGGTTGGAGGGCTAAGTAAGACACATGCTGCAGGGTGTAAGCACTCTGTCCTACGAGCAATGCATTTAGATTGTATGTGTGAGTGCATGAATACATTTACAGACGTGATTACTGCACTTACTCCTTCACCGCTGGCAAGACCGCTTTGACAGTTTTTAATTAAAAGAACTTGGATCTGTGTAAACGCACCGAAGCTAAAAAGAGATGCTTTGAATTAAGGGCATTCTGCAGTGTGTAGCTAATCCCTGATATATTATCCTATCTGATGACAAGTACATGAGGGGATAAACGTAGATGTCCCGTTAGCCTCTGAAAGAGGGGTGACATCACCTCTTTTAGTCACAGGTGGGACGGCGAAAATGTCCGACAAAGGCTATCTACTGAAGGACCATACTGGTGGGTTTAAAGAGTTTGGCTCATTAACTACAAGTCATGAATAGAGTACGACCAAAAACTTTTCAAAGTATATCAGCCTAAGCAAGTTTTTTCAATCAACTTCCATTTATTTCAGACTGCAAACGTCCTCGATAAAGGTTATTTTATTATTGTACAGTGGCAGTTACTTCCTACGTCGGTTTCTATCAGACAGAATGCCACGACTATAGCAATTAAGCCTACTTGTATCTTGTATACAGTTTGGGATAAAAGCCACTTTTCTACAGTATGCCGGCCGCACAACCTGAGCCGTTAAATATCTCATTCATGAGTCCACCTTGCTGCACCTCTGACCTGTGTGCGACTCACTCAAGGACGAGAAAAAGCCCATTGAGCCAAACAGGTGGTCCATGAAAGGCAGAGGCTGGATACCCTGAGTCTGTCAGTGAGGGAGACACAGAGAGAGAGAGAGAGAGAGAGAGAGAGAGAGAGATAGAGAGAGAGAGAGAGAGAGAGAGAGAGAGCAGGTGGCAGAAGGCTTAACCTGAGCTAAAACCCATCCAATGAGCTCATCTCTGCAGGCTTAGTCAGCTTCAAGATGTCTGTTTTCTGCCAGGAGAGCCAGATCTGGGTACTCTCACCCAGTCGTGCCAGTGAGCCACGAGCACCCTGCTAATCTGTCTGAGTACGACATGTAGGCCATATGTCTCGCAAACAAAGTAGACAGTGCACTGTGTCGTGTATTTGTGGAGAGACGGCGTGTGGAAGGGACAGTACATATCTACATATATTCATGTATGACTTGAGTGACGGCTACAGGTAAACTGATTCTGCCTTCCAGTTGTCTATAATCTCACAACATCCCTGTGTTGTTGTTCTTGTTGTTGCTTCCTCACTACTATATCCCCTCCATTCATCTAAGGGCAGCCCATGTAAGACTTTCTCCAAACATGTATAAACACAGATTCACTCAACCACACAGTCTTAATAACAAGCAAGCCGCTAATCCTTTGCGGTAAACGTGCCTGAGTGGACCTGATACGACCCCATGGAGACCATACAGCATATCTGTCGGTTTGTAATTCTCTACACGGACATAATTGCTATTCAGGTATAAAATCAACACACTGCAGGTCAAGTTGAACAGGAGACGCACAATACAACGTGTTTTTCTAGCTGAGGTTTGGTTGTGCTGGAGACAATAACAAAGCCTTGTTATGGTGGCTGTGTCAGCATCATTTCCACCTGCCTACCGCTATGCTCTAATCCCCATGTGCCCAAGCCTATATTTTAATGATGTCATGGCAGACAGAAGTGCTGATGTTGTCCTTAAGACTCGGCGTAATTCGATTACTTATGAGAAGACAAACAAGTCGGGTCTCAGCACCGCCGTGGATTATCGGTTACTAGAAGTGCGCTCTTGTAAAACCCTCCAACAGCATGAACAGCCCCTACTAATCACACACCAGCAGGAATATAATGTTTCCCTCCAGCACTGTTACGCCAAGGCCACTCTGAGCCACCATGTCAGCTGTTGCTATGCTGCTACTTCTCCGGATTCGTCAGTGCCCACCACCTGTACGCCCAATGCCATCTCAATCAGCCGACACCGAGAGAAAGACACCTCAGCGGGTTGCCAGCTCATAATCATTTGCACTCCCTGATCATCATCCCACACTCACACTGTTAGTACTGCTAAATGGTCTCCAAGAGGGGCCTGTAACAAGCGAGGGCTGCTGGTGAACATGGTCCTTCTCATATGGTCACATGGTAACCACCTCATTACATGCTGAAAGGACATGATCCTCTCAGGGGCAGCAATCCATTGTTGGAATAGATAAAAATCAAATTGCATGTCTCTGTTGTAAGTTGTGTGATATCTGGAAGACGGCATTCTGCTGCTAGTGTATAACTCTGGCTGTCATAACCAATCTATCTAATTCTGTTTATTCAATTGGCCTATAGAATGTCAAAAAAAGAAAGGAAAAATAACCATTGCAACTTAAATTATTGATAACTCAAAATAGTTGCTGATTCATTTTCTGGTAATCAATTAATCGCTGGAGAAAAGGCCTGGTCATGAAAATATTTTAAGACGACTAATAAAAACCATTGGCAACGGTCGCTAACACCAAGGTAAAAAAAAATGCCTCTGCAATTAAACTTGACTGGGATGAATCCTTGTTTGGGACGAGTAGGACACAATTAAGATAGTTAAAAAAGTTGCTTCCTAAAGACTGAATTGACTGATAAGTGAAGAAGTGGTCTTCTTTAGAGCTAAGAGAGCAGAACCAGCTGGCTTCAGGAGAACTGGAGACAGAACAATAACAGTGAAGAGGTTTCTCGGACATGCACCTGTTTGTGAAGATATCGGCCATATTATCTGCCAAGACAGTTGTTTACAGTCCTCCTGATGCAAATTCAAAATATGCGCTACAGGAATGCACTACTTTTTTTTTGTTTTGTCTGCCATGTTTTTCTTGTGTAGCATTTGGGCTACAACTGCATTTCATTGTGCTGCATAATGATAACAAAGTATCCTTAAATTGGGGATTTTCCCAGGAATGTTTCCCAGGAATGTAAATGTCTGTGTCTGGTCAGAGTCCAGTAGAAGAGTGACTAGTGTCAAATGTGGACCCAAACAGATCGGGACAAGGACCATCAGGCCTAGCCGTGTTGAGCCTGATACATTGTGTCAAGTGTCGATTTGACTAGTTTAAAAGAAGAAAAAAATAAAATACAATGTGTGGGTGTAGAATTAGGAAGAAGTGAGCTCACCAGACCTTTGCAGCTGCTACTCATCTCTACTTGAGACTACATTAGCTGTTACTTTAATAGCGAGCTATTCACAGAACTCTTGTTGGCCACGTTGCATTGTGGGTAATGCGAAGATCAATCTGGCTCTGCTGCATTGATTTTTCTTCTTGAACTGCCCATTTTGAGCCTGGCAGAGGTATGAAAGGGAAACATTTATGAAGTACTCTTTTAAACAACTAACTGACTGACTCCATACAACTGTGATATGAATCCATAACAGAGAGGGCTACTACTTGCCCTTGTAATAACTCTAATTTATATAATCATTATATATTTATTATGCTTGCTATGTTGTATATATAAGATATCATTTATATGGTTTGCTTCAATGATTTGTACATTTGTTTTGTTAATGCAGTCTTAATATTTTTGTATATATTCATCAAAACAAACGTCTTATGTAAGAAGCGCTACACAGCTCTGCAGTGGTTGATGTCCAATTACACCCCAGGCATTCACTGTGGCGAAGCTTTCAGCCGTCTGCTCACGAAAGAATTTGCGGCTTTCTATCAGTCGTTAGAAAGGTCACTCTCTTTGCTACAGGTCCGAGTCATCCCTCATTCATTCAAAATTGAATGAAATGTGACATTTGAGCTTTACAAATGAGTTGTTGTTTATTTCTAAAAAAAAGAGCTACTGGCATTACAGAGGTCCCTGCAGACACCTTATCTGTGCAGCTTCATCACAGACAGGAAGAGGCTTCTGAAACAGAGACAACACAAGCACACCCACTGACCCCATCACTCACTCACGTGCATGCATACTGTATGCGCACTGAGGTGAACAGGTTACTGACACACACACACACACACACACACAACTCACCTGGTCGTCCACTCTGTGGGCCACGATCGTCGCCGTCTCCTCCTGCTCAGCATCGCTGAGGGGTCGGATCCTTAAGGCAACCTGCGGCACAAAGAGTGCATTTTACTCCCCCTTGAATTCCACCAAGACAGAAATATTCAATTTCCAGAAGTTGTACGTAAAAAAAAATATAAGAAGATGTATTGAACTTTGCCGTGATGCGTAGGAACATAATTGACAGCACATAATAGTACTGGCTTCTAAGATAAATTTGTCTGGAGTCTGTGTTGATTCAGTTGTAGCTAGAGGAATAATTGGATATGCAAATGTGTTGAGAGTACTTATTAGACTTGTTCTGAGCTGGAAGAGTGTGGGACAAGAGAAAATATGGGTTCATCCGCCAGTACCAGCATACATGTGAAAATACTTTCTCGAAGGAGAACCATTCATTTTAATCAGTTTACAAGTTGTGAAGCCAGGTGAATAATGCTTTAGGAAATAACCCTTGAAGAATAGAGATTATCTTTGAGATTCTAGACCATTAAATGAACTGCAATAAAGGGGTTGTAGAATTTGAAAGATGTGGACAAATAACCGGACAGAGAAAATATACTACTGCATTGCATTGGGGGGGATGTAGGCTTATCAAAGCTTGACCAAGAGAAAGGACTAAATGTTAAGATATTCTAAGAAAAAATAAATCTCTTCAGAGTTGCCCAAATTCATGAAAGTGCAGTACAACAATTGCACGTGTAATCTTTTAAATGTCAAGCACAGGATGTAAGATTTATTTTTTCCCCCCTAGTCAACCAGATAATAAAGAATACTCACATTTAGAGAGTGCTGTGCTCAAACCTACGCTAAGCTAAGTTAGGTTACTAGGAAACTCAAAATTGTTTAGACGTAGTTATGAGGATGAATGTGTTCGACTGTGTGGACTGGGGATGTGATAAATAGGTATACAAAATAGATAGATGAATAGGTTGACTCTGCAATTAAACTCTACATTCCACCTTTAATCATTTCACAGCCTGATTAATGTCAGTTTGTCAAGAACAAATCAGAGCGGTGACATTTTGCAACAATCACACACGCAAACAAACACCAGTAATTTCAGAGGGAAAATTAGCCTTCCCTTTTTAACACTGGGTAGTATTTGGCAGATACAAAACCACCAATAGAGTGGAACATTGTATTATTAGTACATTATTACACTCATACACAGCCACCTTTTATTATACTTTATCACCCTGCAAGGTTTCTTTCCATGCAAACATTCAGAGATCGATAAAAAAAAAGCTTTTTTAATGGGAGCAAATGGGAAAACAGCAGATACCAATCACAGCGGTGGTGTCCTCTACCCAGAGGCTCGTGTGCGTGTGACCCACAGACACATGCAGGTAAATGGGGGAATGCAAAGGGGATAATAATACAGCGCTCTCTCTGTCAGCACCCTGTAGAAAGTGTATTACACGCTGGACAAGGGAGAGGCCAGGCAACTGAAACAGCCACTTCAATTATTCAGGAATGAGCTGCAGAACACAGTGCATGTCGTGTTAGGCTGGGGAATTGAAAATATAACGGCAACAATGGATGTTGTTAGGAATAGAAAAAAATTTAAATACCCCAAAAATACCTTTTCCAAAGCATGAAAACTGTTCAGGTTTTTTTTTTTTTTTTTTTTTTTACACGGTTATATAGGTGTTACAGTGTTGTTCAACACTGCATTATATTCAGAGGTGTTTTCCTCATTCACACTTGGGATCATTGCATCGGTGGAATAAGATTAAAAACGTATCCAATGCAAGTTAAAAAATAACCCAAGGCACACTTGTTGTTGTTGTTTTATGCGTTGGGTATTAATTAGACAAAAGGTAAATTATAAAATAAAGCCATTCTAATTTTGTACATACATCATTTTTTGAAGGAAGCCGTATTCCACCCATTAAGTGAGCCCTTCACAAGATAAAAAAAAAAAGCTGAGTACACCTGAAGGATCCTAAGAGCACCTGCATGTGATCCCCACAGAGAACCCATTGTCTTTTGTTCCCCTCAGGCAGAACACACAATGAGCATCACCTCTTAAAGAAATGTAACTATGACCTCAAAACAGTGTCAACCCAAAAACACAACAACTGGACCTTATGGGCATCACGTGATCAAACGTTATGGCCAAACTGCATTGGTTTGCAGATTGCTGCGGGTTCTGGGTTCGCTTCTCTACATCACATGAGACCATATGGTTCACCGTTCACGACGGCTCGCTCGTGCAAAGCTCCAAAAAACTACCGTCTCACCTAAAGGAAAACTCGGCGTGTAGTTTGAACTCACAGTTAGTTGGTGCTCCTTTGATTCCCCCGTGTCCTTCATGGTCACAGGGTGGAGGGTGAAGACAGTCAACAGCACGCGGGACGCGGGACCATCCTCCTCCTCGCTGTCGGTACCTGCATGTCAACTCCTCTGAGAGGAAGACAAAAAAGAAGAAGAAAAAAGCACACCTGCAGCGTTCCGCTCTCACAATCAACAACTCGCTCTAATGGACTCTGTCGCGCGGCGGAGTGGTCTGTGACAACAGCCACGACCTCTCGTGTTACTATCAGTCCTCACGTTTTGTCTCCTTCATTCCTTTCCTCCTTCCTTCCTTCCTTCTTCGTCTGTCTAAAGTGCGTCGACGGTCGGCCACCTCGTTTCCACGCAAAAAAACACGAAACACGGGGATAATTTATGGCGGAAGACGCGGAGAGAGACGGCGATACCAAACAGCTGCCCACCTGCCACAGTCACCTCCCCGTCCGTCTGTCCTCCTCGCTCCTCTCCGCTGCTAAGGGTTGCTATGTGTGTGTGTGTGTGTGTGTGTGTGCGCGTGTGTGAGTGTGTCTGTGTGTCTGTGTGTGTGTGTGTGCGCGCGCGTACGTCGTTGTCCCTGGAGATTCCGCAGAACACCAACTACAGTTAAAGCTCGCAAAACAACTACTTCCTATTGTACAATAAAACACACGTACATTTACTCAAGTACTGTACTTATATACAAGTTTTACTTTATTTGGGGTTTTCCATGTTATGCAACGTAATACTTCTACACCAGTTCATTTTGGAAACATTGTAACGTTGTTACTTCACTGACGCTACATTTATTTGACAGAAGTGTAGATTTTTATTAAATTATGATATATTGTTATATTAAGTAACACGGTAATGTTAGTGTAAAGCCTAGTTGAAATTATATATATATATATAGTATTTCTATTTTTACGTGTACCTTGTTGGTACTGTAAGTTCCGGAAAATAAGAGTATAGTAGATACTAGTGTTATTAGTATATTTGTAATTGTGTATTTTTACTTGACTAAGACTATTACATGCAGGTAGGACTTTGACTTGAAACAGAGTATGCTGTTTATGTAGTATAACTAGTTTGTATTAATATAAAATATCTTAATACTTCTGTCAAAGCAGATGTAAACATATATACATTTTGTTTTGACTTTAGACCGTTTCATCTCCTGAAGTTTACCTCCACACATCGTGGTACAATATATGTACTCTTTGCAGTTCCAACAAGGAGTTAATGCAGTTTCCACTGAGCTGCACTTCTTTGCTGCTCGAGGCTGACACCTGCTGGACGAATAAAATACTTCACCGTGCCCACAGTTTCAAACAACTTGTTGGCTCCAAGACTTTAGACTAGAGGACCCTTTGTTTGTGTTGATCACAAAGTACATCAACACCCAACAACAACAACACACAGACGCATCAAGTTGTACTCAAAACAGATTTATTCAACTCACAATTACACCCCATAGTTTTAGGCTCACACACAAAATTAAGCACCATTCTCAGTGCCTGTACAATGCAACATGCTTACAGAAATGACACTGACCAAAATAACTCAACAAAACTGCATGTATTAAACCCCCTAAGAAAATGATGGTTATGCAATACAAACACGTATTGTTTGGATAGTTTGAATTGCTGAAAATAATTACCTGAATATTCTCAGTCATCCTTGTTAGAGCAGCACAGCTTCCCAAGTTATGACATAAACTACAACTTTATTGAATTAGCGGGATTAGATATGTAGAGAACATGAATTAATGGCCCTTCAGAAAGTACAACAAAAATAGTGATCCTATGTGAGATTGCCACATAAAACTAGAAAAAAATATATATAAAATTGGCACACTGTTTAAACTACATCAGAATGAGACAACTGTCTGTTATTGTACAATTTATATACAAAAGCCGTGGTCTCAAGTCTCGTCTCCAGGAGATTTGGAAACATAAAGCTTCACTTGCAGGCGTGTCCGTGTGTGAATGTAAATAAATACCTCAATAATACCTCCCGCTGTGCGCTGCCAGTGCTGGGTTTGTGCTTCACAAACATAAAGGACGAAGCACAACAAGTAGGACATAATATGTTTACATCAGCTGGCATGTTCACATTTTTGTCTTTGGAGACCTGAATGGAAGTTTCATAATGTCAAAAAATAAAATAAAGGAGGGAGGGAGGGAGGAATAGTTTTTTTAATTGTCAGGTTTGTTTGTTACTTTATAGTGAACACTTTGCTATGTTTTACTGCAGTGAGAAATTAATCCTCAGGTACATAAATACAAAGTCAAAAATTCCCTCAAAGACACAGCATGACGAACACAACACATTAACAGCAGGTTAAGGTCGGCAGCCCGTGTCGGGAAATATTGAGCAAGTCCCCCCTCCAAAAAATGCCTCGGGGCACACGAGAGGGATGGATCATTTATGAGCACAGAGAACAGTACCGATATGCTTCCCCTGTCCTGACGCTGCACACGCTTTGGGGTCCTGGACTGATGAGATGTCCCGCACTGCCCTCCGTGATGCTGCGTTTGTCTGCAGAGCCTGTGTGCGGGGGTGCCGTGTCCGTCCTCGGGTTCAGATAAAGAAGTCTATGCTTGGAAGTCGTTCCCAAAGTGTCTAATCTGCTCCTCCGTCATGGACAGATAGGTCGCCCGCATGCTGGGTGAGTACTGTGGAGGGAACAGGTAAACACACAGACACACACACACACAGACACACACACACACACACACACACACACACACACAGACAACCACGGAGGATGTTACGAGCTGATTTTGTGAGCTGAGGGTGAGGTTTCAAAAGCTGAGCCTAATTATTAGCTAAATTAATTAATAAAATTAAAAAAATGCCATGGGGGGTTTAAAGGAATAGTCCACTGAAAACGTATCTTTTGAGTATCAATTTCTCACCACGTGTAGGATTGAAAAGTGGTCCAAAAGCTTGGATGAACGCAGAACTTCCGATGAATTAGAGGCGACCCAGACGGTGTTAAACATCTTTTGCAGAAGGCAAATCTGCGTGAAGCAGATTTGAGAGCGGTATGGATCTTACCAACTCGTGGCAAAAACGCAAACACTTTTCCCAAAATGTCGAGCTATTCCTTTATTATTTCTTGCCATTGCAGATCCGGCTATTCCAGCATCACCTGACATCTGACACCTGCCATCTGGAGTACTTCATATTTCCTCATCAGCTACTGGATAGAGGGCAGGGTTATACCTGGTTTATAGCTGCCCTTTACACTGAGTGAGTACTACACAATGTTCAGCCTTTTTTTCTTTTGGTTACTTTCACCTGCCTGGTGATGCCCCTCTGGACTTGTTTGCTTGTCCCTGCTACTCCTGTGAGCCGGGATTTTAAGTCCACATCTTGCTTCCAAGGTCAACGGCAGAGAGGTGGATGATGACGCTGCAGGAGTGTTCTCAGAGGTTTTCTGAGGACGTTTCTATACATTTTCACACAACTCTGGGTCGCCTTTCGGAATCCGCCGTGGGTCTAACCACAGTTGGCATCTTCCACAAAGAAGCACGTCACAAAAGTTTAAGAGCCACCTTCGAGCCTACGGATGCTGAGTGTTTTCTGTGGACTACTCCTTTAACTCATATCCACAAAACTGACTACATCCCATTACATTTTTGTATTTTATTCAATTAATCCCTTTGGCATTAACAGTAACTGTAATGTCATTTTTTTATCCGTCAATTCCCGGATAACATAAATTAAGTACACTGGTGCAGAACGCCGTGTGGCGGGAACAAGCTGTAGAATTGAATGACAGGAGCAGAACTGCATGCACTGGGAGGCTGACTGTGAGGAACTCCAGGGACATGACTACAGTTGCAGCATGTGACCACTAGGGGCAGACACACCCTCACTAACCCAAACAGACTCTGGAATGATGAGGACAGGTTGTGAGTTGAAAAGCCATGCCAAACAGGAAAACCGTACAGGAACCAAACAAAGTGATGTGAGGTGAAGGAGAGGTAAAAGACAGAGATGCAACAGAGGAAAAGTGAGGGCGTTAACCCTGAGGAAGAGGTAAAACAAGACTTACTCGATTTCTATACTGCTGAGAGTATATCTCCAAAAGTTGAGTAAAAAAAACAAAAAGAGGAAATATAGAAATGAAAGATACAAACATACACATGACAAACGGACAAACAAAAAATATATAAAAGAAGCTGTTAGCTGCAGACTACTGCATGATGCTGTACATTTGAAGTCATGAGGGAGAATATCATTATACAGTACTTGCTGGCATTAATTAAGTCATACGGCAAAGTACATCAAATTAACAAAATAATGTCCTTCATCTACAAACCGTAATCAAACTGTGGTAATACAGAACATGCAAAGTAGAAAATATAGTGCTCTTTGTTACATATATTTGCGAAATTTAAACCTCTGCACTCATACCATAAATACCGTGCAATTTATCAAAAATAAAATATGAATTTAGTTTGTACTTCCTGACCTGATGATCACAACACTGTCTCTCTTAATTGTTGTTTCATACAAAAACAAAAACACCTGCAGAATGCATTTTAACTGCTGTATTTCGTCACACACTCGTACAGAATGTTATTAAGAGGCTCTGCCTAATGAAAAATTGAATACAGAATGTTTCTATTTTTATTTCGGCGATGTAGAGTAACAAGAGACAAGTGACCCAGCAAGGGGCGAATTAATTCAACGAGGAAGAAAAGCCTCAGTGTCAACAGCGGGAGAGTTTATGGTTTCAGACCTGAATGACTCCCTCTGGGGAATTTGGCCGGAGAAAGGCTAAATGATGTTCCCCTCGTGATTAAATATTAACCACATTACTTCTCCTCTCCTTGAGTCGGTACAGTAAGTCCGCCTCAGGAAGTTATGGAGGGCAGAGGATGAAGGCACGGTATGTCTTTAAATGCCTTCAAGAAATAATGTCATAAAAAGTTAATTAAATCAAGGGAAAGGTTATTTAGATACGGCTCAACAATTGAGCGAGAAAGTGAGCCGAGTGCGAATGTGAATGAAATAATCAGCAGTAAAAAATAATTTCCTGTGCTTTGAAGGCTAAGTCTGCCTGTTAGGTAACAGGGAAGTGACATCATAGGAAGGACTTGGCCTCTGGGACCCAACGCACCGAGGGGGGTGGGGAGCCTCGTCCTATCAGCGGGACGTTCTCGTACCGCGGGTTCCCCCCGAACAGAGCCGCCTGGTTCCTGAGGAAGAGCGAAAAAAAAAGAAGCGTTCCTCAGAGGAAATGAATAAACGTGGGCGTTTGCTCCTCGCGTCACTACCGTCCCACTCACATGTACTCCGACACGGGGGCGTTGGAGACGGCGGGCGGCGGCGGGTGAAGGCTGTTCTGGCTGCCCATGCTGCTGCTGTAGCTGCAGAAGCTGTGCATGTTGGTGAGGTTGGGGTTCTGGGGGGCTATCCTCCTCGCCCGCGGGTTGAAGGGATCCTCCTCGTCGATGTCGTCGTAATCGCGTTCCCTATAGGGGAGGGAGAGAGGTCCGGAGGTTTTCAAACTGTGAGGCAGAGACACAGTGTGAGGTAAAAACAGGTGGGCTGGTGCATGCTTGTGTTCTAAAAAATAAAAAAAAGAAGTTAATTGCTATAGTTTGGCTGCTGATTTGGCTGCTAATCAACACCGTGAGCAGCATCGAAAGCGGTGACATGGAGACAATCAAGGTACTTATTAAACTACTTATTCTCTGAGTCATAACTCAGTTAATCAGACAAATCTGAACTACAGACATGACGCATATTTCCATCGCTTTTCCATAGCATTTGATTTATATTTGAATTCATTGGATTTTCTTTGTTTAAACCGTTTTATCCACTGGACTGTTTTATCTGTGTTTTTAAAAAGGTTTTACCTTCATCTTGTCTGGCTTCCTGTTGTCACATTGCCCTGCATCTTGCTTTTGCTCTGTCTTTCAAATCACGTTTACACTCTGTTTTTAAAGATACTATATCAATGAAATAATAACAATAGTATTATTAGTATTTCAGCTGTGCATAATGAGAGTCTGAATAAACATCAGCTTAGAGACACTCCTTTACAACTCCAGAACTTGCCTGAGAATCATCTTGTTTTGAAGTTTTCTCCGGTGTGAAAGTAAACTAGTGATAGTTGTCCATGCATGCAGACAGGAACCACTAATAGATAACTTGGCATACTTTGGTATTAATGTGCCAAAATGTGGAGAACTATAGCGTAAAAGAACTCGGCTCAAGTTGTAACCCACAGTGCCAACATTATACATCCTGTTCACATGCCCCAAAGCAGTACGGGACCTGTAGCTACACAATTTAGAGCATGATTAATAGAACATTAATATGGACTTTTTACACGTTTGTCATGTGTGCCGCAACTGAGTTTCTTTGTGCATCCCTGTGTCGCATGACGACAATAGATGCTCTTTGAATTCTCGGTGCATACAGGAGGGAGAAGCTGCACAGAAAATGGCCGCGGGCTGAGGAAACGAGGGCGCTCAGGCTGAGAAGCAGAGAACGAACTGACCTGCAGGCGATTTGTCTCCATGCCCTGGGAATGGCACACAGCATGACAGTGAAGGCACAGGCTGCCAGGATGGAGAAGAGGCAGAGGTAGAGCACGCCCTCCACCCCGTCGTAGCACACCCCCACCATTGCGTCCAGGTAGTCCTAAAGAAGGTCAAACGAACGTTATACCAGACAGAAAGGAAGGCGCGGACACAGCTTAGCTTGTGCAGGCAGACCGAACGAAGCGAAGATGAAAGAGCGCTTCAGTGGGGTGTTGATCATTATTCATGTGACCTGCTGTGCAGTCAGGAGCCACGCGGCACAGGTTCAGCGGTGCTCATACGTCGGTAGGAAAACAACCGTTTAGAAAAGTCATTCTCATTAAATTAGAAATTCTTTCCGCTGTGCCTCGCCCTGCTCCGTTCCCAGTTCCGCTTTCAGTTTGATGCTGAAATCCTGCGTGGCCACTTTACTCTCCCCAGTTGACCTAGTTGTGCTGCTGTGATGCCAATTAGGACGCAGTGAACGAACCTTGTTGAGCCCCCTGCAGTCCAACAGGGCGGTCAGCTGGTGCAGACTGGCCTCCGAGGAGTTGAGCACATTCTGGATGCCCAGTAGGTCTCTCTGTGGAGAGGTCACCAGACAGACTATCACTGACAAACACTTGGGGCACTTATTTAAACAAGAAAACTCCGTTGTAATCCAGCGTTAAAGTCATAGCCAGGTGTTTGTGTGTGTGTGTGTGTGTGTGTGTGTGTGTGTGTGTGTGTGTGTGTGACACGATACCTCAGCGGTGGGGAACAGAGGCACGGCGAACTGCAGCAGACCCTGGATCTGGATCTGCATGGTGGTCAGAGACCTCTGGAAGATGGTCAGAGGCTGCAAAAATAGGAAAAGTGTGTTTGAACGCACGCAGAGTGTTTCAGGTTATTCTGAATGGCCTTAAATAAAGAGTCCTCGTGAAAGAATCAATGAAAGTAAAAGGTTCTCAAGACTGTCAAAAGACCTGGCCCACTTGCATTTTATAAAAGAATATACAGACGTCTTGTCCTTCACACAGTGAACACTTTTTTTATGTAATCTAATCTCTAAATCTCAAGATAGATAAATAGCAAAAACCACAAGTGGGCCAGAGTGAACGTTAATAGGAAAACCCTTAAAACAAATTAAAATTCACATTTTTCATAAAGTTAACACGTATAAAAGGAGAAGGATGTGCAACATAAAACACAAGCACAAATACAACAGAGAACCAAAAAGGTGCGTTAAAAATCTTCAATTTAGTCTCATTTAGTCTTGTGTTATGGCTTTGTAGGGCATTGAATGTATATACAATTCGACATTACAACCTTCAAGTCTGTGGTGATGTGGGTCCATGTTCCCACCAACAGGGGGCAAAGTAAGCCTCCACATTCAGTACGATATAATAAGTGGACCCTCCTGAAAGACAGCACCTTCTGCCCAATGCCTCTTTTTAAATTACATAAATGAATTAATCTGCCACATCTCCAAAGTGAAACTGTACTTTCACAGTCAACCAACCTAACAAAAGCAGCCTGGAAACCCCCTGGCCTGTGGCACGATGTTAAAAATTGAAACAGGATATGGTCAATTACCTCAACCATTCATAAATATAATTGCTTTCCTATGATCTGACTTTTTCTTTTTTTCCTCTGGATCGGCACGACTGTCCGTGGTCAAAGTGCTCTGTGCAGCACAATCTGAAGCCTGATCGGATTTGGCTTTTCAGCTTGTTCTCGGCCAAGTAAAGTAAAAAAATATATACTGCATATAAGACGGAGAAAGTGGATGGAGGAAGGTAAGAAAAGGAGAAGAGATGACGACGATGAGAATAGAACAAAAGAGCCGTGGTAAGAAGAGAAAATGCCCCAGAGCGTTGAAGCACGAGGGCAGTTCAGACTGAGAATACATGAGAGAGGGAGAGCTTGTTTGTTTGCCAAGCGGAGTGATCTCCTGCATCTGGCAGCTCGCTCCTGAACTTTGCACCTGTTGGGTATCTGTGTGGCAGAGAAGAGGAGTGCTGACTCAGCTCAGCGGGCGGGGTGACGGCTGTCTGGCCTGCGCCGCCGCGCTCTTGTTATCCTCGGGGCATGTCGAGCAGAGCCAGATAATAAGATCTGAGCTCGCAGAAATTGACTTCACTGCTGACTGATGTCAGTGGTGAAGCCGGTGATGTGACCCCTCCTAACATCTACCTCACCGACCCTCAGAAGAGAGGGAGCCCCTCCCCCTCAGCCTTTTTTGGAGCGTTGCAACATTTCGGCATGAGACAGAGAGACAGAGAGAGAGATTGAACTCCTCATCCAGTGAATTGCAGGTCAAAATCGGTTTGGGCATTTGGTTAAATGGTTTAAAAATTCGAGGTTGCATAAAACCACCTCTTCATCATCATTTAGATGATTATATTTCCGTATGTAGTGAGATCCTGCTCCACATTCACATACAGTCATTTAAAAAAACCCAGATTGTAGCAATATTTCCCAAAATAAAGTTTAGTCAATTTCCCTTCTTTCCACTGCCAAGACTGAAGCTGGTGTTGAAATCCGTCCTCTGTAGAGCTGGTTATTGAACATGAATACATTAGTATTAATGCTGTTAGTATTATTTAGTACTGACTGAAATGTAAAAAACTGTTAATTTTAAGTATTGCGTTATCGGTCAGATTCTAAGGCCTCTTTATGTGTTTTAATCAGATTCTGCTTCATTTAAATCAGGACACATTTCTAACTTTAGACCACATTTGAATTCAGAAAAAGTTTTTGGGATTTATTTCGTGAAATGCAAAAGCAAAGACAAAATCGCATCTGTGTATCCCCCAAAAAGTAGGACTCAGATACCGATGCACATCACAAACCCACTGTGTGATCATTTTGTTGGCATAAAACAAGTGTAGAGTCTGAACAATATGACCTGTGAATACCCTCTGTGTATGTTGCAGAATAAATTCAGTAAGTAGTAAAAGTAGTAAGAAAATATAATTGACTTGCTAATAGACTATAGTCTCCAAAATGTTACATTTTCCAACTAAATAAAGCAGTTTGAACCTAAACATGGAGACGTGTTATGACCCGACCCCTCACTCGACGGAGCCTCCTGTTTCCTACCTGCTGGAAGGGGTTGGAGAGGGTCTGGTTGCAGTAAAGGTAGTAATGAACAATATCTGTGAAAAACGCAAACACAAATCATCAGTCAGTTAATGTCACAGCCACAGAATCCATTAACGCAACATGATTCACGCTGAAACTCACCCGAGCCGATGACGCCCTTTGTCTGGCTCAGCAGGAACTTGTCAGGAGACACGCAGAAATCACTTGTGCCCTGAAATAAAATAAAAAACAGGAGACGTGTGAGGGCAGTGAACAGAAACCGGCTTAAAAGAATGAATGATCCTTAAAAAAAAAAGGAGGTTGAAAATAGAAATTCATGAAGAACTTTTCAGAGGAGAAATTAATCGGAGTGCCAAATACTCCACCTGACATTAGTAGTTCATTAAAGTCTTTTTGACATTGGGAATATAAAGAAAGACACACTGTTCCAATAATCCACTTTAACAGGTCTAGACAGGAGTACTTTTTCAATTCTGTCACTTTCACTCGCCTTGGTGAAATAGAACAAAAGTGAGGAGCGGAGGTCTCCTCGGAAACTGCGCTGTCTGAATGTTAAACGTCCCCCGGGCTCAGGTCAAACACACTGCGTGTTGCTTTACCCGTACGCGTACGGGACGCACATACGGGACTATAAAACTGATTTATTATTGATCACGATTTTGCGGTCAAACCCTTTTCATTCCTCATCTCATTTTAGGGAGGAAGTGACGTTGTGTTGTTGTTCGTTATGCTAGTGTGGGGGATGCTAAGTGAGCTTGTTAGCTGTTCCGTTTGAGCTAACGTTGCTGTTAGCGAAGAGCCCCGTTGCAATACTGTGAACACTCAAGCAAAACACCTGCAAGTTAAGGAAACCAACAATTGCGGGTCGTTACTGCGGACGTTACAATATCAAAGTTTACACGAACATGTTTGGTAACTGTCAAGCTTGAAATGACAACTAACAGTCGCGCAATTTAAATCTACCTGTTATTTTTAAGTGCACACTGATATGGAACGCTCTAAATGTAAACAGGCTGTACAGTACTTTATGGCTGAATAAACTACACCTCGTGACTCACTCTCAACCAATCAGAATGCTTGATTTGATCTACCCGTATTATAATATACATTATAATACGGGTAGATCAATAATACGTTTATGGCGGTTGCTATGCAACTGCCATACACGTACGGGACTATTTTCTCTGTTGCTGAAATGCGATACACAAGGTTTGGTGGCTACAACTATTTTGTGCTGAAAGGGAGCTTACTATTATTATTTATAAAGTCGCAGGTACCCGTATTATAAAAGCAATAAGGTACTCGAGGCAGTACTGTGTCTACAATAATGTACAGTTCAAGGGTTTGGTTGTTAGGCCCTCCGCTGCGCGTCGGGTCTAACAACTCCCTTGAACAGTACATTATTGCACGACACAGTACTGCCTCTCGTACCTTATTGCTTAATTATACATTGATGCGCGATGCAGCCTACACACGCACACACACACACACTTGAAAGATTCCTATGCACACACGCACAAACATCGTCAACATCTGACATGCACACCTGTGAACACACAGAGATCCTCAGCGAGACAAGCGAACGCACCGTCCACGCACCAACGCGCCACACGGTTTACATGTGGATGTGCTGGTTGCCCGACATCATCAGAGCGCGGTGGCAACACTCGTTCTCGTTTAAAGTGGGACGCGGCAGTCTGGCTGCGGCGCCAAAAACATTTTCACAAGTTCCACTCCGAGTCAGGGAGGAGGAGGCCGAGAGAGCGAGAAAAAAAGCACCTTAGGGATTTTCAGACATTTTCAGATGGCAGTAAGTAGTGTGTTATTGGGGGGAGTCGATGGCTAAGTGGCCGCTGCGGCTCACACACCAGTTACCCTCAATGGGCTGACACCATTAAACCAGTTCATGTGGAGAGTTGAACGTCAATTCTCTTTAGCCCTAAGATGGACTGATGACCTGTCCAGTGCTGGCTACAGTCTGTGGCCCCGGAAAATGCGACAAGAGTCTGAATTAATCCCGTAGACCGTTTATAAGAAGTGGTCGCCGTGAAGTCACCCATTGGTTTGTGGACCGCATTTTTTTAAGTCTCGAGTTCGTCATGCTGGCCGTCGCCATCTTGGTTTTTGTTAAACCCGTGAACGTGAGTGTATTTGGACTGCGGAGGAGTGACAATGAGACGCTGTTTACGATGCTAGGGACGTGTCAATTGCAAAGTAGCCCCGCCCTAAAGCATACCCTGCTCTATCGTCTATTTTACCATAGTTTACTAAATGAACATCACGCTGTAGTGAAGAAGACTTGAAAGTGGAGATTGACACCATAAACTCATGTTGACATTGTTTACTGAACTAATAAATCAAGAGAGAAGTAGAGTCATTTTCTCATTGACTTCCATACAGTGCGACAACTTTTAGCAACCGGAGGAGTCGCCCCCTGCTGGCCTCGAGAAACAATACAAGTTTAAGGGACTGCTGCACTGGCTTCACTTTTTATTATTACTGAAAAAAAATATATATAGTCATTCAAATTGCAATTAATTAACTGCAAGCAATGTGAGGATTTGCTACTTTTCTCTATCATTTATATGGAATATCTGTAAGACTATAAATCAGACTAAAAAGCTGTTTTGAAAACATCCCATTGGACGTTTTCCCACATTTTAGAGACTAAATTATTAAAGAATTGACAGCCCTACAGCGTATTATGTATATGAGAAGAAGAAAAAAAAAAATTGTATTCAGAGCAGTGCAGAGTCACACACAGACACACACACACAGACACACACACACACACACACACACACACACACACACACACACACACAATAACCTTCATGCAGACAGGTTGCACACACTCTACCTAGACAAACGAACACACATACACAGGCCCTCACATTAACAAAATAGAGAAGACACACATACGCAACACACATTTATTCACACAAAGACATAATGTCTGATGATGGCGCCACTGCAGATTGCTCATGTAATTGCTTTTTTTCACAGCCGTTTGCATCGACGTCTGAGCAATTATGAGGCCTTTTTAAACGGAGGTGCCTGCTCTCAAAACATAAAAAAGGCCCAGTGGAAATGAACCCCAACAACCTCAGACAAGCGCCCGGTTACAGACAGGTTACGCAACAGGTCGACGTAAATGTCATGAATGTGTGACGCACTCTGAGAGATAATTCCTGTCCACAACTGACCACAACCAGCCAAATATCTCGATAACTTGAAATGGAACTGGAATTTGGTTCGGATATTTATGGACCCGCAATAATCATTTTCAATTATTTTGATGCTCCCTGACCAATTTTTGGTCAAGCTTGGTAAATTTCGGCTCGGCAAACACTTTGGACTGGTAAAAGGTGGCTGTAGAGGTTTATGGGTTGTTATTTGCCCTTTCCTCTACTGCCTTCTAAAGGCAATCATCAGTGCCGTAACGGAAACACATGAGGCCCCCCTGCAGAATAACCCTGAGAGGCCCCCCGATATGTAAGGGATAATGTATTGTCCGGCGGTCATTATCCAAAGATAAACGGACACGTATGTGAGCGAGTGTGTTCGTGCTCTTTTATTTTTCTAGACAGTCCTTGCCAATCATTTATTCTCGTGGTCCAGGCACTGTTTTGGCATGCAGATCTTCTCTCACCAAAAAGCCAACAGGGCTCACAATATACTCTGTCAATTTTGGGGATGTAACACAGCCATTTGCATTGTATCTTGGTTCCTTTTTTTGACACTATGATACAAATCTTTAGAAAAACATCTCCCCTTTTTATCTTTAGGATACGGACCTTCACATTTACATGGTCCCTGCCTTAAAATGAACTTTTTCATGTCAGCATCAGTAATATCCACCGGGAAATGTGCCCGGTCACCAGGGTAAAGTGTAGTATTAGAAGTTTCATCTGACTCTGTCGCACGGCTACCCGAGGCCTCCTCACTGCATCCTGCCTCCTCACGGCTGCCTGACTTCGCTGGACTTGCAGAACCTTGGCGCACGCCTGGCTCTCCCTTATCCTCTGTCACAGAATATGATTTAAGTGTCAACGCTGAATGGGACTTTTATTTTGACGGCCACAGAGATCGGGAAGCAAAGGAAGTTTGGAACGTACACAAACCAGGCATCGTTCACATAGCAACAGTCAACTGTCAAATAGCAAACTGTGAAGACCCATTCCCCCAGTACTGGGGGAGCGTCTCAAGATTAAGTTTTCAAATAGTCGTATGAACCACAAATGAGTTCTAATACTTGTATTATTTTATATCTTTTTTTCAGAATTTTCTTGTGAAGAAAATGTATATTTTCAAAAAAAACTTTTTATAACATATCTTGATCATAACTATGAACATCCAGCATGATCTAATTAAGAATGGCAGAAAAATGCTCTTCGAGCAGTTTCCGACATGTTCAAAATGTGTGCTTCAGACCCTTACCAAGGTCTCACATACTAATAACACCTCTTGTTAGAAAGAACAGAGCCTAAAGAACCCGAATATGCAATGAAACCACACAAAAACAAAGTTTGCAATTGGTCTCACATACTAATAACACCTCTTGTTAGAAAGAACAGAGCCTAAAGAACCCGAATATGCAATGAAACCACACAAAAACAAAGTTTGCAATTGGTCTCACATACTAATAACACCCCTTGTTAGAAAGAACAGAGCCTAAAGAACCCGAATATGCAATGAAACCACACAAAAACAAAGTTTGCAATTGGTCTCACATACTAATAACACCTCTTGTTAGAAAGAACAGAGCCTAAAGAACCCGAATATGCAATAAAAAAACAAAGTGTCGAGGTCATTTGAAGGCTTTTCAGGGGGAAAACTGTGTAAATCGGTTCAAAAATGAAAAACGTCAAAGTTCTATAAGAAAACTACATTTCCCAGAAGCCAGCCCGGGTGCATTCTCTTCAGTAGACTGCGCATGTGCCGTCTGTGGTGGATCGTCCATTTGACAGGGGAAATGCTGGACCCAGAAATGTAAAATAAAAACATCTCCGACGGTTGACGGAATTTAAATGATGAATAGATGGCGCCGTTCGACTCCTACATGCCCGCACGGTCACGGAGATGTGTTTATTATTGAAATCCGTTGTTTTAAAAGGATAGTTACGAGCGATTTTGTGAAACGTTACTTGCACCGCGGAAAGTTGAGAAAAATAAAAAAATAAAAATTGCCACACGAGGCCTCCTGTCCATGCGAGGTCTCCCCCCTCCCCCCTTGCGGGGGTAATCTCTACGGGCCTGGCAATCATTCCTATTTCTTCACATTCCTCTAATGGACAAATTATGATGAAGACATACAGGGCTGCATTTTTTAAAAGGCCAACCCCGGAAGTTAGTACTGGTTCACTTGACAAAAAGCCAATGGGATTTTTCCATTGGACTTTGGATTATTGCAGAAAATAAACTCTGCAGCAAACAAACAGGATTTACACATTTTGTTCAGTAAAATAATCCTCACAAATTAACAACATTTCTATGATTTTTAGACGTGTGAATGCCATCGTCAGAAGTAAAAAGCTAACGTGAGGCTATAAATTAACTACACCACAGTTGCATGAGTGCGAGTACAAACACAAGGAGGCTGTCAAGGCGACGTAGTCAGTGTGATGACTTTTTGTAGTCTCAATGTAAAATCTTCAAAATTCAAAATGTTAAAATCTCTTTAGCTTGAGTTCACTACAGACCTTATATCAGGCATCTGAATTAAAAAAACATCCAAAATTGAGTTTGAAACGAGGGAACCGTGTGTGCAATAATACTCATTTCTGGGTCACAGGACTCACTCCTGCAGCACTGTAATGGATGCTCTCATACTTCTTAAAGGGCTACGCTCAAACTAAAACAAATTATAGGAGGTAACTAATGGCTGGATTGCCATGTTATTGCTGTGAATATTCATGTTACCCACAGAAAGAACCCTATTGATTTTGGTAGTTCTGTATTGTGCAGCCTGGTTAACAATGCATGCCTGCAGCATATTCTTCACAGCACTGGTATCACCAGCATTTCAACCATCGATCAAGCAAACATTGGCCACAGAGAGCGGAGACTTGGAGCGGAAAAAGGAAGCTAAAACCAGAGACTAATTTGCTTGCGACTCATCGCACCTCCTGCTGCTTTCCACCCGATGCTCATTATCAGCAACTTAACTTCACTCTTGTTAAATCCTCTACGGCCTTGAGTCAAAACACAACATCCAACAACAAACCTGGGAAAAATAGCACTCTTGCCTGAGGCAGGTGAGTCAAACACCAGTGCTCATCCATCCGATCTTCTTTCAAATTCATCTCGGTGTTTTTTGCATATCACTCTTAATTCTTGCCCTCGAGGTCGGAGTCATTTGGGGACGATAACGCAGCGAAACAGTGAAATGATTCACCCATTCAGCATGATAGGCTTTTAAAAGCTGCAATTGGATTCCTGTTGACATAATCCTTGACTATGAATAAAGTTATTCAGGCTTGTATAATGATGCCGACAAGGTTTGCAGTTGGGATTTTGTTCTTTTGTCGGCCTATTTTCAGCAGCGTGCCATTTGAAAGCAGACATCAAAAGCGTACGAGGTGACAGAAAGACGAACCTCAGAACAAAAGTTCAGAAGAAGATCGGGCCGCGAGAACGCGCTTGAGCAGGCAAAAAACAACAACAAACAATTAAGGCTATAAAGACCCTCCATCAGCCGCTATGCAGCTAATACACGCAGCATTTTGCTTGATGAGAACAATCCTTTTCTTGTTTGGTAAAAAGGAGAGACAATTGTTTCCCCTTTTTTTGCAATGACACGGCGCAGGTGTGTTTAAATGGATCCATATACACGTGCAGGTACAGGCGCATAAGCACATGTGCAGCAGTGCATAAGATCATCCCTCCTCTCTCACCCACACACATTAAAAGACATTTTTCAAGTGCGATGTGCGTGTAGTTAAAGCAATTTGTCATCACTGTCGGGCGCGACAAGAATTGATTGCGGACCAGTTTCGCGCTAGTTCATGTTCGGGTACGCTCGCCCGTCGGGAGGGAGGAAGCGAAGCGGCTCACCACAGCAGAGGCCAGGCCGGCTCCCAGAGAGGTCCAGCTCAGGACCAGCGTCAGCACTCCAAACACCATCATCCTGCAGGGACACAAAGCAGCAGCAAGGTCACAATGCAACTCGGTAAGAAATTTAACGCTGAATGCATTTTAATAAATGAAGCCTTGACAACCAGGATGTGGTGACTTGGCAAAGCTGGTCATTTAGCCAAATGAAGTAAAGATTGTAATTTTTGAGCTGATTTGAGCCTTGAAATTAGTGATTGTATCAGCTTGATTTGTTCCATGACTTGTTGTCTGTGCAGGTTTACATACACATGATCAATAAATAGCTTTGTGATGATCACTTTGTATCATGTCATTTATTTGACAAGGTGTTTGCTTGTTGAACTGTAGGTACCACTGTGCCATGAGAAAATGTTCAATTTCACTTAATCGGTCCAAAAAAATATTATTTAGTTGCCGCAAATAATATGCCATTGTTGAGCGTTTGAGCCTGCAATACAGTATAGTGGCTGGCCTAGTAAAGAAATACTCCATGCCAGTAGGTAGCGCAATAATTACCTACTATGTACATGCTGTATTAAGCTACAATGTGACATTTTGTAACTTTTTTGGTTGTTGGGGTGCCACAGGATTTTATCATTGTAGAAAATGTGCCGCTCAAAAAAGGTTGAAAAACACTGAGTTAATGAACCAATGCAGTGTTAATATTTGAATGGGCCCCGGGAAACGTTGTACTTGAAAAGTTGGGCCTTGAGGTCAAAAAGGTTAAGAACCCCTGATTTAAACCTTTAATAACTGGGTTTTCCTGGCCACTTGGTGGCAGCATAAACAAGTTGCAAACACACGACTGACCTATCGACATCTTTGTAGTTCATATGCAGGACTTGTAAGCAAACAGATGCTAATTTACAGAAAAGGAGCATTCATCTGACGTGACTGTGCAACTGGATGTAAGTCCACCCTCTTTTAGCTCTATTTTAATCGACACAAACAAAAAGCATCTGTCATTTTAGCTGGTAAATGCTGCACTATGTTGGCCTGCTTGCTGCATTTAATTAGTATTGGGTAGATAGCATTTTTGTTTTTTAAAGCTTTTTTTTAGCTGAAAAGAGATAAAAGATGCAGACGAGAGCAGTGAGATTAAAGCAAAACAGTTTATTGCAGAAGATGAAAACCCTTGTTGTCAGAGGGTGGTGCTGAGATTAAACAAACCTTTCAGATAACTGTGCAAATGACCAGCGTGAACACGATGAACGCCTGCTGTGCATAAATGAGCGCAAGTTCTTGATAGTTGTAAATAAGCATAATTACCGCCTCACAAATACTATATGAGGCTCCGTGTCCTAAATTGAAGTCCCGCTTCCAGAGATCCATAAAGGAAATTACATAATAATCCACAGCAGCAGAAATAGGGGATCTGCTAAAGCAAAGGAATAGGAACAAAATGACAACATTTGAGGGTTGTACTGTCACGGAAATAAAGATAAAATGGTACGATATGAAAAACGCCTCGCCACAGCAAGGCCGTTGATGAATACAATTTAAGATTCTCATGTTGATATTGTTGGTATACAAAAGCATCAATAGCCAATTTAAATTAATGGTGATATCGTTAGGAGACCGCAATCATTTTTTTATTTTATTAGCCTGTAATTCATAATATCAACATTACTATATGTGGGATTTTCAAACCTAAAAGTACTGAAATATGCGATCCATAGCAGGCTAATTGCACATGACAGGTGTGGATGACTTGCAAATTGTGTTTATACCTAAAATAAAATCCTAAACACGAGAAAATTTGAGAAGTTCTCTTAAGTCACTCGTACAAATCACTTAAGAACTAATCTGTTTGTACAAAAACGAGTTCAAAGACATGAGGAAGAATGAACACGTTGTGGTACAGATGACGAATGCACGGGCAATCCCAACACTAAAACCCCCCAAACAATTTGAATTATCAGCATCCTGGGGGAGTGACGTAAATGGAGCTATTTTCACAACGCTTTCTGTTATTGAAAGGAAACGGCGTGAGCGGTGATCTCATTCTCATCGACAGAGGAAGTCAGAGGTCACATATTTTCTTTTTGCGGGGGTTAATTCTGCAGCCTTTAAACGTACAGCTGCAGCTTCATGTACCGATGAACGAGCGTGTCAAAGGCTGGCTTACATCCGATTACGTTTCCCCTCAGGACATGACTACTCCCTGCACCCCTGAGGACATACAAACGTGGTTTTGACAAAATGACATCAGAGACATGTGACATTAATGTGGCAGAGATGGGAGTGGGCGTTGACGGGTCCGTCTTTGTGGATAAAACAGCACAGTAGAAGATCAATACCCATTAAAAGATGAACACTGGTCCTCAACGAGCTTTTGTTATGAGACATAATCCAATAAGCCACTTTCCAGATATTCTCCTTTCAGCATGTCACCTGTGATTAAATATAATTTGAGTATGCATGTCCAGAACCCACTCATTTTTCAACACTCGGGCTAATCCAATTCAAGAGAAGATACTAAGCTCCCACCACTGATTTTACAAGCCTCTTCCTTTATTTCTTTACTCTCTCTATTCCCTCACCTCCCCTATCTTTTCTCTGCCTCCCTCTTTACCCGTTTTTCACTCTCGTAGTCCGTCTCCCTCCTCTCCGATACCTGACACATAATAATGGAATAGATGGGAAGAAGAGCCAAGGCATCTCATCCGCGTCCTTATCTTGATTTATTTATTTTTGTATCGAGAAGCAGGACAGATGCAGAAAGGTTGCTCAACTGTCTGAGTGGCTCAGCGTGGTCCACCGCAGTAACTGTGCCTGCATCTGCATACGGTCAATACACAAGTGCCCTGAATGTTTCCATGTCTTGTTTACACTAATTGTGTGTGTGTGTCTTGTACTTGTTTGTTTGCGTCTCTCCACACACACACACTTCTATAACAAACCCGGATCAAATATGTTCGTGCCCTCCAAGATAAATCTGAGGCCTCACAAGATGACCAAGAAAAAAAAGTCTGTTGAACAAATTTCCTTTTCAGGTGAAATATCAAATCATTTCACTTTATCAGCCTTCCAACAGTCTTTAAATTAAAACAAACTGAACAGGGAAAATAAACTCTTGGTTTGAGCTGGGTTTTTTTTTAAAAGGGTCAAAAGCCAAAAGGGTCGGGAATTATTTGCCTCCGTGTCTGCCAGGCTTTGCCTCTTTGACAGTTCATTGTTGAAGGCTGTGTGGTGGTGCGGGAGCTTCTTTGAGAAACTATGACACTGTCTGTCAGGGCAAAAAGGGAGAAATGCCCTCTGATTGCCTCTTCCGTGTCGACAGAAACCAAGACTGTATTCACTGCTGTGCTCTGATGGGCAAAGGGGAATCACAGGAATCCGGGTGTGAACCTGACACAAAGCGCATCAAGTAAAAAAAATGGATGAGGTCAAGTCACTCTGAATTAAATCAGCGTGGAAAGTCAATTTTCTTCTCAACTGAAACTAGAAACAACGCCTCTTGGTTGTGTGTTTCCGCCAAACAGTCAACACGCAGAGAAGTGGGAGAAACACTGGAGACGCTGCCAACGGCAATTAGTCTGCCATTATAATCACATCGCACTCTCAAGTTCTAATTGCGGCCCCTGCGATGAGATCGTCATCTCTCACGCCTTTTTACTCACCTCAGTGTTTTGTGTGTGTGTGTTTCGAACAACATTTCTCACCGATTATGATTTTGATGAACGTTTGATGTCTAACCAGATATTGACGATATGAGATGTATGCTAGAAGCTATTGTTCACTTGTGAAACACCTGTCAAGCTTTTTGCCACCTCTTCAACGTTTGAAGAGCTGCATATATAATGAACCATTAATTATAAGTTTCTTTTGTTTTTCAAATCAACGACCTGCTACTAGACCTGAGGCCCTAAAAAAAGTCACTCGAAGAGACACATACCAACCAGGAAGAGCCTCAAAATGACCATTAAGAAACATAAAACAACTACAAAGAGATTCTAAACAGCTATGAAAACTTGGGGAATGAAAAGAAAACACAACCACAAAGAAACAAAAGATGAGGACAAGACAAAACTACAGACAGATGCAAAATGACTCCACAGATGTGTAAAACTACTACAAAAGAGACATAAGGAGACAAACAACTACAGAGATGCGGAACAACTAAAAGGACATAAAACAAGAACAAAAAGAGGCCAAACAACGATAAAGTCTGTGTCTTGCTGAGGGGAGTTTCTGGGCCCATAATCCGCCCGCGCTTTGGAAATGTGAGATTACCTAAACTCTCGGTGTAAAACTGTATATTCCTTTACACACAGATCTTATATTACCATTTGTTTCCTTCAGGCAGTAAATCATGTTTTTTTCCCTTCTGTTTCATTATAATTTCAAATCCTTCGCTTTGTTTGTTTCCATGAAAATTCTTCTTGCTGTGCGTCCTTGCTCAAATGATTTCTGTCATCCTGGGAAATTAGTTTTTATTATAAACCTTTATTTTATTGTGCATGAGGTGCCCATTCAATCTTGCAAATCCATGACATTAAGCTGGGAAATAGGCTCACGCTGTATTTACATCATGACATTTAAAAGTTCCCTTCGCCCAATAATAGATGCTGCGTTATGTGCTCAGGTTTTCTGCCACAACTCCGCTATAAAAAAGGTGAACGGAAATGTGATTGCAGTGCCTAAAATTGAAATATTCTGCAGCTACATGCAGAACCAAACGGCATCCAAGGAGGAAACTGCTGACAGCGAGGTCTACGGATGTCTCTTCCTCCCTCACATGTGGGAGTATCTTCTTTTCTGAGCTGTTACTGTGTGTCATGCCAACGCAGAGTGAGCCCGTTAGAAGCACCAGGAAGAGTCGCCCGGGCCCTTGAGTGTAATCTGCTCCCGACAGCCTCCAACCACTTCCACTCCGCTGCAGGAGAGCACGCCTTGGGAGGGCAGACACTCTTGACACTGACTCATCTTGTGTGTGCCGAGGGGTTGGGAGGGTGAAGTGAGGGTTTGTGGTTAGTAGGGCGAGTTTAGTGCGGCTCACACCCTGAACTCTCTGATTGCGAGAGACAGAGTGACGCTTGACTGGATGAATGGAGGCCCGGGTGGATTTCAAGCTCCTTTACAGCGAGGAAAAAATAAATACATCACATTCCAGGGGATATAATTAAGTTATAGATACTGTAAGGAGATTAAATGAAAGCAGAGGCCCTGCATGTGATATAAATACACCGTACATACAGTACAGTTTAAAATCGCTTTTCAGCGTAACATGAATTATGATGTGTGGGAGTGTTATTTATGATTCTGTCACATTGACATCCTGTTTTCATTGAAATTTATTTTCAGAACTTCCTGGCTCCTTCTCCAAAAAAGACATTAAGATGTTCATTAAAGGACTGTTTTCTCTCTTGAGGACATTGCAATGTATTAAAAACAATAAGAATAATGTAAATTGTTCTTATATTATGTTTGATTAACTCTGCATGTGCTTGTATTTATTTTTCTTGTCACTCATTAAAAGGTAAAATCAATAAAATATTCATCTAGAAGAAAAAACAGGCCTAAAAATAGAGTGCTAAATAATTACTGACGTGCCATACGAGGGTCAGGAGATGCAGTGTGCTGCGTCCGTTAACAACAATCCAGAGGAAGTGATATTAACGATAACATCAAATGGCTTCGCTCCCATCTCCCCACAGCTCTCAAATCCAATTTGTGGAGCAGCGCCATTGACGCGGCAACACTTCGAGCGAGTTCAACCGACCGCTGGCGCCGTTGAAAGGCAAATGGTGAACATACAACCGGGCTCGCAGGGCAGTGTTTGTACAGCGACCCGATCCAAGACTTCGCTTCCTCGTTCACAGGCGATTTCCCACGAGGAGTGAAGCAACTCCCGCCTCCAGCTTCCTCCGGCTACACCAACTCATACTTATTCATCTCATTCTTTGTTCTGATGTATCATATTTGTTTTTCCCTGTTTGAAAAAGATTCTTGAGAAGCACATATGATAACAAGATGTGGATGAGAGTTTGTTTTAACAGCCACAAAGGTGGTGGAAACTCGGATTTAAAGCAGCCTGATAGATCCACTTTGTCTTTTATACTCATGTGAAGTTAAGTAATCGATATCTAGGAGTATCTGGAAGAATATATAAGTTTGGTGGGTTTTTTAGTGAAGAATAATCTAGTGTTTGGAGAAGTGAGCATGCTACAATGTGCACGTTCACCCTGTAACATCTGGATGAATGGAATCTGGAGCAGCTGCTGCAGCACAAATGTGACTCAAACTAAATGAATGTTTCCAGTTAGCTGTGATTTACTGAAGTCAGCTAATCTCCCGCTCCACTCCTTCTCTCCTTTATCCCGCCCCAGCGTCTTCACTCTCTGCCTTTTAGAAGAAAAAAAATCACACATCAAACCAAAAGCATTGCCTCTTTGCTTTGTAAAAAAAACTAAAATAGCTCTTGGCTTTGTAAATAGCTCAGTTTTACAGAGCGCATTAGACTCACGTGGTGAGCAGCCAGCGAGACTGCTTGGCCAGCCCCAGACAGGCCAGCAGGCAGATGATCAGGTCCAGGATGAGGAGCAGCAGGTAGGTGAGCCACCTGAGGAGACACACAGACAGAAAATCAAACCGCTGCTGGTGAATGCTTGTTTTGGCAAAGTATGAGGAGTTTCGTTCCGGTTTCATTGGTATAGATTTTGCCATCATTACCTATCAGTAACACTGTACGCAGTTATATTATTATAAGTGACTGTTTGTGGAGCTTCTTCTGCAATCACACCTTAACTCTTTCAAAAAAAAAACATGTTAGGTATCAAATTAAACATAAAAATCAGGGCTACAATAATATATAATCCCCGTGTAAAACCTCTAAACACAACTCAAACAATAAATAGGATTAGGGGTTAGGGTGAGGGCTTAAGGGCCGAATAACAGTAATGGCTTCATGGAACATGCTATATGGAATAATCCATTTTAATAATTACTGAGGTAATAAATCAAGTGAGAAGTAGGGTCATTTTCTCATAGACTTCCATACAATCTGACTTCTTTTTTTGCAACCGGAGGAGTAATGCAAGTTTTAAGCAATGCTGTCTCCAGCTCTCTCCATACAAATATGAGAGAGTCCCTCTTATTTTCACCTCAAAAGACACATGCTGTCATCTGAGGTGTGTGCGTGTGCGTGTGTGTGTGTGTGTGTGTGGATGCCTCAGGGTGTAATCTTGTCCAGCATTGCCCGCCTCAGTGTACCCATCTGTTCTGTAAGCAGTGGTCAGCCTGTGACCGGACACACAGAACGCCTGTCCAGATGGTTAATAATGAATGGACTCAAATCCATATGGCTGAATGTTTTATGCTGTGAAACAAACGCAGGGGTTGGGGGGAGGGGGGAATAAATATCACCTTTTCACTCGACTTTAACAATCGATACATCTAATTAAAGTCGCCTCCTTTTTTCTCATTTCATCTCCATCAGTGTGCATCTTACTCTTTCCCGTTATACCTCCTGCACCATTAACCCTACTTTATTCTCACTTCGTACAGTCTTCTTTTCTTCTTTTTCTTTCCATCTGTGTTTCCATCAAGCTACAGCATGCCTTCCCATATCTCCCTCATCACTCATGCACCCTTCTATCCTCCTCCTTTTTCACACTCTTTAATCTCCCTCCCCCTCTGTCTCCCTTTCAGCCCCCTTTTCTTCTCCCCTGCATGTCTCTCCCTCGCCACCACCTCCTTGATATTTCATCCTCGCTTTCATCTTTCTCCCTCTTTGGCAGGGTACAGCCCGAGAGGCTGGGACATCAACGAGCACATGGAGGCTCTCGGGTGACACCGCCACCGTGTTTGTCTGCGTCAACTTAATCCAATTAGAGTCAAATTGAGTCGAGACATGCGGGGACACGGGGGTTAGATTCATGCGCGATAAGAAAAGTACGTCGTCAAGAAATTGTGCTGCATATCAAGAAGCAAATGTGCTAGCTTCCATTTGAAAGGTTGATCATGACAATAGAAATTACATTTTATTCAGTGTTCCCCACAGAGAGGTCAAAGGTCGCAGTCTATCAATAGTGGGTTTTATGGGACAGCGTGGGGGGCAACTGACCCAGGGCCCACACTCAGAGGGACATTAAGGAGCTCGTAAAATCAGTGTTTCACTGACTCAAAACACTGCTTTCTGCAAGTATTTATTATTTTTTTCATAATAAATATAATGGTATAATATTGAGTGAGTTATATAACGATTTTTGATATATATATGATTGAAATAGTTGGTTCCACTGTGCTACACAAGACATTACAAGCGCTAAGCTACTGTTCAATGGAACGAAAAGCACAATCTGGTGCACTGTAGCGTTAAGGCTTCACACTACACCCACCTTATTTTGCTCATCTTCTTTTTACGAGTCAGGTTTGTCAAAAATGAAACAAATGGCTCTGCAACTGGACATTATTTTGTATTTAGTGTGTTTGGAGGTAGCTGAATAATTAATAATACATGAATAAAAAATACATAATTTTGTTTTTGTCAAGCTAATGTCCTCTACATAGTTTAGAAGTGTGCATTAAGTTACAAAAGGTTGACAACCTCATCTTAAAATACCCGAACACCGCAAAGCTGGAGTAAAAAAACTCAAAAATGCATGTCGTCAACGTCAGAAAACTGAGAGAAAATTAGATTAAAGAATGAATAAGAATAGAAAAGAGTTTTTTTTTTCCTTCTTCGTTTCTCAGTTATGTAACATGACAAACACTGTGAGCGAGTTTGACGAGTAAAAAAAACATTCCAGGACGAGAACATTGGAGATAGACGGGTAACTTTGACGAGTTAAATCAAAAACATGCAAAGCTCACACACACACACACACACACACACACACAGCTCTGTGTCGGGGCATGAGGCAGCGATAACGAGTCCATTAACAGCTCACAGAGTCTGGCTGTCTGCTCTCGGCTTGTCTGCTCTGTTAGTGCGGAGCTGTGTGTTATTGAATTATCGGCGGAGGAGAGGAGTCACATTGCAGATCAATACAAAACACACCAGCCAGTCGCTTTCTGCAGACTCCACATAAATACCATCATCAGGCCTACACAAGGACAAAAAAACAAAATTGGCACTGGGCCCGGTTTCTGCTTCAAGATAAGAGTGTTTATCTGTAATGAGACTAGACTGAGGATAATAGTTCTTAACATACTGAAGTCGCTCATTAGGGTCTGCAGTGTTGATGCAAAGATTGCTAATCATTTCATCGGATTCTCCTACTTTTAAAATTGGCCCACAGCACCGCCTCTGCTCGGGACTTCACATTCACGTAAATGGATCACACACGGGCGCAAGTTTCATCCCATCCACTTAATATCATGTGATGTATTAAGGTCATGAAGTATGCAACTATCCACACATGAATTATCTATTCAACTGCATGTTCGACTGACAGGTTGCTCAGCGAATTGCAGCCATAAAAGAGACAAGATATTATAAGCCGACATGTATCTTGCATCTCTAAGAAGGACATATTATGTATTTGACTTTACATTTTTGTGTATTCGTGTACAATGCGCAGCAAAGACCTGTGTGTGGTTGACCCTGATTGACCCTTAGACAACTTGTCCCAAACAATTGAGATGCAACTTGTTGCCAAGATATAAATAACTATATTCATTGAACAGTTCTCTGCTGATTTGTATTTTGAAATGCATGTGTGATTTTTTGACCCCCATGAAATTCTTGATGCACTTTACCGTTGAAGCAGAGAACAACATTTCCCCTTCACTTCCTGAATTCTCTCCCTCTGACATCTGGATGTCCTCCATTTTCTGAAGGTCCTGGCAATGTGAGTGAACTGAGCTGCTGGCCACCCTGCACTGTACAAGCCCGACACGTGTATTTTTCCTGCTCCTCACCTGTAGTACTCCATGTTCGCCGTTTGATCAGCGATGGATGCCAGGTCCACCTTCGCCTCCTCCCAGTCGGGCAGGCCCAGCAGCTGTTTGATCACGTTGTCGGCCATCTGCTGCATGAACTGCAGGGTCTGCACGTAGTCGCCCCGCGTGGCGAAGATCTCGTCCAGCCGGGCGAGGTGCTGGTGCAGGCCGCTCTTCATGCTGCCCATGGTTCCAGTCACCTGGAGGGCGGTAGAGGAGAGGAAGGAAAGAGATGAATGGTGCATTCAACAGCACTGCAGCTGGAAGGGCAGCATCAAGCATGAAAGCTAATGAGCTGAACTATTCATGAGGCGTAATAATGTATGCATTGATAAGTTACAGGCAAGTGGTGATTGAGAGCCATTCCGGGAACAGTGAGACGCAGTTTTGTAGAAATGCCAGGAGAAAAAATAACATGCCAGCTTGAGCCAGTTAGAGGATACACTGATGTTTCATATCCTCCACTTTTCTACTAAAAAAATAATGTATTGGCAGACTTCTCCTGAGTGCATTCAGTCAGCTTTTCTGCCTGAGAAAGTTTCCCAGAAAAAAAAAAAGAGTGGCCAAAGGTGAGATTATCCTGAACATGAGGCTGGTCTGTGCAGTGGAGCAGAGAGAGAGAGGGGGGGGGGGAAGAAAAAAAAAGCAGAGGGCAAATAGTAGGTTTCCTGGTGCTAGAGATTTGTATTCCATGACTGCTGATGTTTGTCCGACTTTTTTCTTCCCAAAGTGATACCTCACTAGCTATTCAAGCCATGTAATCATCTCATAACTGGTCCGAAGTGTGATCCCCTAAGGAAAACACAAAAGTAATACAAATTGATTTGTTTATTTGTACAGACAGATTTTTACCTCGTCGGCCAAGAACCGCAAAACCACATTATCTGTGGGGAGTGAGCATCTCCCGTACAGACCCTGCCCGTTTCCTTGGCTTTAATTACTCTTTACTTTGCTTGAAGGGAGAAGTTGTTTACAGGGAAATGGCATTCACAGAGACATCCCGCTATTTGATAATTAAAAAGGGTAATAAATGCTTCCATTCAGCTCTGGGTACTTGGCATTCACAGGAGAGTAAACTCATATTGTTGCTGTGTTTGTCAGGCAGAGGATTTGCTGGAGCTAAGGCGAGGGGAGGTTGGGTGGAAGTAATTAGTTGGGTTTGCATTCTAAGTGCGACCCACATTAAATGGCTGCAAACAAAACGGAGAGTCCACCAACTCTCCAGCGGCTCTGCGAGGCTGTCCATTGGCACAGTTGTGCTTTGAGCTTAAAGCTAACATCCGCATGCTAACATGCTCAAAGTGACAATGCAAACATGATGATTTTTAGCAAGTAATGCAAACCAGGTTCAACATCTTAGACCCTTTATAGGGCACTCATTAAAATATTTTGGGAGGACAATTACCATATATGGTTACTTGATAAAGGGCTACGTTGCTAGCATGCTAACTTTGCTAATTAGCGCTGTGGGAATTCCATTAGTTTTGCGGGTATTTAGAATTAAACCAAAGTTTTAGACAAGACTTAGATAATAGATTAAAAAGTACAGGATCACTAAAGTTATTCAAATGTATCCTCCTGGGAACAGTGTTTAGGATCTTCCACAACATCATTGTGGTGCTAAATAAATAACCAAGCTCACAAACGTCATGAGGAAACACTCTCTGGAGACCATGAATGTTTGCATCAAAGTCAATGGAAGTTCATCAAGATGTTAATGACATATTCCAGTCCCAGGCCAAAGGGGTAAACACAAAGACAGAGGCCGCCATTGCCATCTCTAAACCCGCAGGCATCAAGCATGGCCAAAAATATCCATCAGTCCATTCATTAGCTATTCCTGCTCAGTGATAACTACATTTATGTGTTTGGAAAAGAAGGAATGTAGTCTTTCTGTGAAGAAAACAAAATAAAATAAAGAATCCCTTGTGATTAATATTTGTAATGCCAAAATCAATCGTCTTTATTGTAAATAGCAATATCATTTTAAGACCCCATCTGGTGGCAGCATAAAAAACACCATTGGAATGAATGGACTTTCGGGAACTTATCACTGAGATGAGTTCCTTTAAAAATTAAAATATAAATGAGTTATGATTAGGGCTGCACTATATTGTCAAAAAACTGACATAATAATATGTTTATGTCTGCAATATGTATTGCGATTTGAAAAAAAATGCACACATTTAAGCCCTCTAGCAGGGCCTGGGGGTCATGCTCCCATGAAATGTTGAACGCATCAATCCCGGTGCACACTTTTGCATCTGGAGCTAAATTAAGAGGAACTTTGAGCTCTGGTAAACAATATAATCACAAACACATTGGTTGCATAGATGTGAACGGTGATGACAAGGCAAAAAAAGTCACACAGCACAAAGCATGGCAAGCGGAGCCCCGCCATTGAGGAGGTGCACCTGGCCTCCCTGACGAGTTTTCCGAAATCAAAGTTGGACTATTAAACATGTGCACATCTGCAATGTTGATTCTGAAATGATTTCTCGTGCAGCTCAAGTTATACCCACAAATATCCTCCACTCACGTGGATATCTTAGATGATAAAAAAAAAAAGAACGATATACTGGGGCTGCTACTGAGATCCCATGCAGGCCTGTGGTGCTCCGTAGTTTGTTATCTGATCATTCTTTGATATCGCTTCCTCCTCAGACTGGAATCACAGATGAGAAATGAAGGCATGTATCTGATCCTTCCCTTTTGTGTGAGAATCTTATTCAAGACGCCCGGGGAGACAGACAATCCAGCTAATCTCTCCTTGGTCTTGGTCTGATCCTCACGGTGTAAGTGATCCACACCGATCAAGAAGATATGATTCCCAGTCCCAGTCTTCTCAGTCTTTATCTCAGTCTGATGTTTTGAGGGCACGGAGAAGCATACTCTTGCTCACATCTTTCAAAACAAAAACAAATTTGCAGCAGAGTGTGTTTGGCGCAAAGCTATTTTACTGTGGGATCTTCATTTCCACACGCCAGAGGGTGAACACCAAATGAAGAAAAACATTTTAAAAATCACAATAAAAGGACAAATGACAAGTGGCCTTGGGCTGAAAAAAATACAGAAGCCAAATATGAAATGTAGATTTGAGCTTGAGGAAAGGAAGTAAACTGGTTTTACATAAATGCTTTTATTTGCATGAGCCTGGACTTATTTAGAAGACCGTAAGCAGGGTGGCGGTGGCGTGGTCAGATAGTCTCACATCCTTCTCTTCGTCTCATTGGTTCTACGATCAAAAAATAGAATATAATCTCTAATTACAGAAAAAAAACATTCATATGGGCTTAATATGCCATTTCGAAGAACTACGTTCTTGCATTATTGATGGAAAAACAGTATTACTATCAACACTTAATAATAATTAAAGTGTCACTTCACCCCCAGGCCTGAGCCTTAAGCTTAGTTTATACTCACTGTAGTGATGCGCGACGCCAGAACATTATGTAATCACGGCCGGCGTGATCGCATGACACCAACAGTTCTATAAAAAGCACTATAAACATGTCTCAGGATTAAACAACTAAGACCAGTACGTTTCAGAGGCGTTAGAAACCGGAGGTGTTAAAAATCTTCATTTGACAAAATATTTTGCCACCCTAATCAAATTGTTGACAGGATGTTAAAGCTTTGTTTCTTTATAATCATGTAATACTTAACTTGGTTCTTTCCAGGGGTTTTACAAAGGCAATACAGTATGTCCATGAATATGAGATATGGGTTTACAGATAGTTATAATCCCTCCTCTGCCTTGTGGAGGTTGGTTTATGGCTTTTGCCAGTTACACCTACACTTGTTTCAATGAAGTGGACCCGCTCCCTATATACTGTAGATGTGAAGGGCCCATTCTATGATAACAAAAACACAATGATTCTTAATTTCAGATGATTATACACTTATAAAAACATACTAAATAACATTATATTACATTTCTGCTGATAGATACTCCAAAATGCTTTTGGAAAAAACATGTCTAGGGATTAAACGGAAGGAAATCTCTCTGCGTTACAAGGAGGTCTTTAAAAAGAAAAATCTAATAAAATACAAACATCAAGATTTCAAATACCTCTTTGTTAAAATGAGTGTGTATTGCTTTCAATACTGTCCCTCAGGCTCCACAGAGTCTCTATCTTTACGGCGGTTGAGGCTTGTACACAACCTCAGCGATGAGTCTCTGAACACATAACAGAGAGGCTGTAAGAAAAACATTTTTAAATCCAAAGACGCAAAGAGTGTACATCTTTGAGCTGAGACAGAAAACTGCTTGCCAAAGTTGTTTTTCCTTTTGTATCATGAAAGGTGTGAATCCTACTCTGAAGCCCGGTGCCAGATTAAGACTGAGCGAGCACCCAATAATCACTTATTATAACAAAATGTGTGCATTTGTTGAAGTGAAACAAAAAAGGTGACGATATAGGATTAAACCTTCTTCTTTTTTTTCCTGCTCCAACTCGTCTCGTCTAGAGACTTTTCTTCGATTAAAATTGAATGTGGGCGCTGGAGCGTGAAATAGAACATGGGTCTGAACTCCGAAGTGCCTCGAGCAGCTCGGTCACCGCAAAAGATGAAGACTGCACCGCTGGGTAACGAAGCTCAGCAGACCATCTCTTTAAAAATATATTCTTCCCTCACTCTTTTTCCTCTCTCGGATACTTGATGACCACAGGGATTTTCGGAGGATGCCCTGTATCGGGTTTGTCTACGAAACGCTGTGCTGGCATTAAATTAAGACCACGGCCCACGAAGCCAAGAGTGTCAACCACAGGAAGGAAGTGGGATCGTCTGCAAGTACAGTGACACACCACCAAGTGAGAGCAGCTCCAACAACTATGTGAATGTCTGTCGTTCTTTTAATCACAGAGGTGAAAGCGGGTTTGGCTGGATCACATCTGTCAGTGAGCGCACAAAACACACACGTCCAGATCCAAATATCGAGAGTAGTTCGGTGACCCTCGGCATCTGATTTTACCTTCGTTTCGTTACGCAACTTACGCACTTAACGAACACACGTTGCGCAACAAACACTTACTTTATGTATCAAACACTTAGTATAAAGTGTTTTTCCCTAAACCTAACCAAGTACTTCTGTTACCTAAACCTAACCAAGTACTTCTGTTACCTAAACCTAACAAGTACTTTTGTTCCCTAAACCTAACCAAGTACTTTTGTTCCCTAAACCTCACCAAGTACTTTTGTTACCTAAACCTCACCAAGTACTTTTGTTACCTAAACCTAACCAAGTACTTCTGTTACCTAAACCTCACCAAGTACTTTTGTTACCTAAACCTCACCAAGTACTTTTGTTACCTAAACCTCACCAAGTACTTCTGTTACCTAAACCTCACCAAGTACTTTTGTTCCCTAAACCTAACCAAGTACTTTTGTTCCCTAAACCTAACCAAGTACTTTTGTTACCTAAACCTCACCAAGTACTTTTGTTACCTAAACCTCACCAAGTACTTTTGTTACCTAAACCTAACCAAGTACTTTTGTTACCTAAACCTCACCAAGTACTTTTGTTACCTAAACCTAACCAAGTACTTTTGTTACCTAAACCTAACCAAGTACTTTTGTTACCTAAACCTCACCAAGTACTTCTGTTACCTAAACCTAACCAAGTACTTTTGTTACCTAAACCTAACCAAGTACTTTTGTTACCTAAACCTCACCAAGTACTTCTGTTACCTAAACCTAACCAAGTACTTCTGTTACCTAAACCTCACCAAGTACTTCTGTTACCTAAACCTAACCAAGTACTTTTGTTACCTAAACCTCACCAAGTACTTTTTTGCGTAAACCTAACCAAGTACTTTTGTTACCTAAACCTAACCAAGTACTTTTGTTACCTAAACCTAACCAAGTACTTTTGTGACCTAAACCTCACCAAGTACTTTTGTTACCTAAACCTCACCAAGTACTTTTTTGCGTAAACCTAACCAAGTACTTTTGTTACCTAAACCTAACCAAGTACTTCTGTTACCTAAACCTCACCAAGTACTTTTGTTACCTAAACCTCACCAAGTACTTCTGTTACCTAAACCTCACCAAGTACTTTTGTTCCCTAAACCTAACCAAGTACTTTTGTTCCCTAAACCTAACCAAGTACTTTTGTTACCTAAACCTCACCAAGTACTTTTGTTACCTAAACCTCACCAAGTACTTTTGTTACCTAAACCTAACCAAGTACTTTTGTTACCTAAACCTCACCAAGTACTTTTGTTACCTAAACCTAACCAAGTACTTTTGTTACCTAAACCTAACCAAGTACTTTTGTTACCTAAACCTCACCAAGTACTTCTGTTACCTAAACCTAACCAAGTACTTTTGTTACCTAAACCTAACCAAGTACTTTTGTTACCTAAACCTCACCAAGTACTTCTGTTACCTAAACCTAACCAAGTACTTCTGTTACCTAAACCTCACCAAGTACTTCTGTTACCTAAACCTAACCAAGTACTTTTGTTACCTAAACCTCACCAAGTACTTTTTTGCGTAAACCTAACCAAGTACTTTTGTTACCTAAACCTAACCAAGTACTTTTGTTACCTAAACCTAACCAAGTACTTTTGTGACCTAAACCTCACCAAGTACTTTTGTTACCTAAACCTCACCAAGTACTTTTTTGCGTAAACCTAACCAAGTACTTTTGTTACCTAAACCTAACCAAGTACTTCTGTTACCTAAACCTCACCAAGTACTTCTGTTACCTAAACCTCACCAAGTACTTTTGTTACCTAAACCTCACCAAGTACTTTTGTTACCTAAACCTAACCAAGTACTTTTGTTGCCTAAACCTAACCAAGTACTTTTTTGCGTAAACCTAACAAGTACTTTTGTGGCCTAAACCTAACAAGTACTTTTGTGGCCTAAACCTAACAAGTACTTTTGTTACCTAAACCTAACAAGTACTTTTGTGGCCTAATCGTACCCAAGTACGTTCGTTGCATCAGTAACCCTAAAAAAGGGAACCTTCAGAAGAAATGTATTTTGAAGAGACTGTATCTATAAAGAAACAAATCAGTTCATTAAAGACGTGGAACATTACCACAGATTAGCAGATTGACACGCTTTCCTTAAAACATCCTAAACTGACATGAGTGGAGCACCCAGAGCGTCCCAGTACGAACCGAAGGGCCGCTGACAAGCAGCACTATTTGAGTAGTTGTCAGTGAGAATGTGTTCATCAAAGGGGTCTTTACATTTGAACCGTGGGAAGGCAGCTGTTTAATAGTACTTTCTGTTTCCTGACAGGAAAGAGACGACGCTCTCTGTATTACAGGCAGGAACCTGGCCGTGTACAATACATCCAGCCAGTGTTGTGGCGGTGACACAACGGGAGAAATATGATGCCGAACTGTAAATAAAGATGTTTACCACAGATGGACTCCAGTTAACCTCTTGCAGTGCCCATCAATCTGTTTTTTCTGCTGTGCATTGATCAGTCGCTGGATGTCACACCCGTCCCTCATGAACAATTCACCAAGACCCCGAGATAATTGAACTCCTTTGAGGAGAACCATTTCTCAGAAAACATATTTTTTTCTGGACAAAACCCAAGGTCAAACTAGGAACACGCACAAACGCACAGTATCATCCAGTTCAGTTTTTTTATACTTTGGTCTCTCACATTATGAACCCTTATTATGTTGTATTATTATAAACATTTTAAACAAGTCTATGAGAATGCTGTAGAAATGTGCATGGTTGTAATTATGTAGTGGGCCAACGTCCAAACCGCGGCCAAATGCTAAAGGGACTGAACCAGACATCGACCCGGTCCAATGGCTGCCAAAACCTCTCACAACACCCATCTCCAAACAATAGAGTTATTATTGGTGTGGCTAAACACTCCAAATGTCGGTCCCATTACGCCATCAATAAGGCATCCTGGTTGGCCGGTTTCCAGATATTTTTAACAGCCCAGCTGATGTTTATTTTTTTTTTGCATCTCTATTTAAGCGTCTCCAAATTGCACTTCTCTCGGTATGAAAGTGTTTTGTCAAATTGACATTCTCACTCAAGAGAGACAGTGTGTTCCTGTGCGCACAAACACATCATATGCATATATTCCAGACCGCAACTAATCAAGGTCTCACCAGCGGGCCGAGAAAAAAATGCGCAGAGTGATAATGAGTCTAACTTCCTTCCTTTCCTCGCTTATAAACCGAGTCTTTAGAGGCGAACTCACTTCGTTCGAAACACTCAAAATGCGCTAAAAGGGCATTTTGTGTGGGCCAGAGGGCAGTGAGGCCTTCATTGTCAATGATTTCAATACAGATTTCAATCCTGACTCTGCCAATCAGACAGGCGAGCATTGATCTTTGTTCTTCCCCATCAAACGGCTTTGTCTCCGGAGCTCATGGTTGATTAGGTGGGGGGAGACTGGGAACCGTGTGTGGCACACTGGGCTCTTTGTCCCACTCAAATACAAGACTCCTCGACAGTCTATAGCGGCGTGCAAAAAAACTCACTCATGCACACACACACACACTCACATGCAGACGAGCACATTTACGCGCACAGGCTGCGAAAATAAAGGCCACCATGTCCAATTATGTGCCTGCACGGGTTCGCACGTCCCAGAGGGACCCACCGACGAGCTTTCAGATGAGCTATATGTTAATGATTTCTCTCCGCTCGCTAATATGACTTTGAGAAATAAACGAGGCAAATAACAGGAGACGATGAGGACAATTCATACAATCTAGAAGTGACAAAGAGGTGCGTCTGTCCCTCCGTGTTAAGGGGAGTAAATCAAAAAGGCAAACATGTCCACGTGAGAACTAATCCCGACTGACGATCTCAGGCAGCTCTACTGATCTTTCGACATCAGTAATCACAGAGTTCTTACATGTTTCCAGTTTGAATTATTAATAAAGTGCATAAATCAGAGCCAGACAGCTAAAAACTACTCTCCATTCAAATCGGAGTCCGTGTCCCCTCATCATCTGATCACTAAGTCCTGGCATAGTGCTGTGGGCGCTATTCCCTCTCAGCAAAGTGTGTACTACTGGGGCCGCTAAGTGGTTCACATACCACCACATTAATCTCCATTAACACAGATGGAGACGTAATCCAGACTCTTCGACAGCACCCAGGGTCTCTGCCGGAGCCGGAGCCGGCTCAGGATCACTGCGGGTCACGAGGCCACTGAGACGACAGCGACATTACACACACGCTACATGTTGTGTTGTTTGTCACCGCCTCACGTCAAGTCTCAAGTTAATCTTTACAAGTGCTAAATTAATCTCGGCTCCGTATGTTCAAATCTAAAGTTAATCTTAACAAGTCTGAAATGGTAACCTGTACAAATCTCAAAATCAATTTGAACAAATATCAAATAATCTTAGCAATTCTCAAAACCATGCAACCATTCTATTTTTGCCTTTTATAGGAAATGGTGTATTTCAATATCACTGCATAATGGCCTAAACAGTCTTGGAATTGCATGAATTGGGATGACTGGAAAACTGATTCTCGTGCATCCAATGAGCCCAATTGTATCCACGTGTCTCCATAATAACCATTTCACATCGTCAGACCATTGTTTGAAACGTGACGTCACTGTATAAGATGACCTATTGTGACCTTGAGGATAATCACAGCCCCGTGACACTTCACGAGTTTTACGTGTTTCTGAGCAGTTTACAGAACAGAAGTGATCAGGATCAAATCGCCAAATGTCTAAAGTGAATTCATTATTTTTTCTTTTCTGATTTATGACTAAAACATCTTGGCACACACTGCTGAGCTGCAACAAATTAATCTTTAGGTCCCCAGCTCCAGATGATGCATACCACTTCTATTTGGCATATACAGCTGCCCTGCTATCTCAAAAACGGGTTTATGGGGTTCTCTAAAGGAAAAATGTCAATATTTATAAATCTCAAGTTAATCTTTACCAGTCTCAATTCAATTGTCTCTATCTTTAATATTACATATAACTTCACAGACAACTTTTCATAAACATTGGTGCTGGGAACTCATGAGAGAGAAGATAACGGTTTTAACTTGAGTTTAACTCTCGACTGAAAGGAGAAAAATGTCTCGTCTTTAGTGTTACATTTGTGAAATAGCGAGCTACATTTGGGCGCCTGTGGGATGGGAAGTGAGGCAGATAAAAATAGAAAAAAAGGATCACACACACACACACAAATTGAGCTAAAGTGAGCACAAGAAAGACACAGGCCGATGCTTTGTTTCTGCCGAGGAGGCCACAGCGGCTGGGAGGAGGCGGAGCCAGGAGGGCGAGAGCTGTCCGTAGGGGAGGAAGGAGTGTTTGTGTGGAGAGGCTGTCAATTTGTAGCGGTAAAAAGCCATAAAAAAAAGAATATAAAAACATTTAAAGGCATACTAAATTGAGTCCTCTGGGCTCCCCTCCTGTGCGTTTGTGTGCATGAAAATATCCCAGCCGGCTCCTCTGAATCCTCACCTCAGAGCTGTTTGTTTCCAGCTGGATGGGGCCTCTCGTCTATAAACTGCACGTCTTACGACACAAACTGATCCTCTTTCAGTTTGTTTTTGACGGACTAAAAACACGAGGCCACTTAAAGCCACGCGAGGACATTATGAGGCGTTATATGTGCACGACATACATTCATAATAGGGCACTAATGTTTCACCTACCAGGCTGTCCACGCCACCCAACGTGTGATTGGCGTTGTACAGGGAGTAGGTCAACTGGTACACGCCGTCGTTGGTCTCACTGTTGCCATAGAAACCCACGCCCACCGCGATGCTGCAGAGAGAAGAGGTGTGGAGGCACAGGTAAGCCTTTTTATATATGAATGAGGGGAGTACATAGAGATACAATACCGACAAAGACTCGGGCACACACACACACACACACACACACACACACACAAACACACACACACACACCCTTCCGTTTCATTCTTGCATTTGGGTTTTATCATAAATTTCTCCATCAACCCCGACTGTTGCATGAACAGGAAATAAAATACAAAGTTAATGAGGCACTTTGGGACAATCCATGAAAGGAGGCGGAAGTAATATTTAATTTGTGAAGGTGAACACAGTAATCCAAACAATGAATGACAGTGGATTGGAAACGTTGCCGTGTGTGCGTCTTGTGGGAGAGATCACATTTAATTTATTCACAGTTGGAGCTTCTTCCTCTAAAAGTGTCTGTGCTGCAACACCATGTTCGACTCCAAGAGAGTTTTCGCCTTTACTTTTTGTGCATTGCTTTCAGAGATGAATCAGGATAAGTGACTGAAACCCAAATCTGTGTGCAGAAAACCTGCAAACACCTGAATGGTTGACTGAAGAAGGCAAATATATTCTTTACAGCAGTGGGACTACGAGAAACTATTTGGATTCCTGTGTTCATTTCTGTAAACAACACTCTTTGAACCAGAAATTATACAATACAGGTTTTTGGCCTAGTGTGTGTATGCATAATTTGAAACTGCTTCAGTCATCCAAGGATTTCATTTGTTCAGCTGGAGCATCAGCGCAAACAGAATAACCATCAGCTGCACTCTCAAGTAGTCTCTCTGTGCTGCTTTTGTCCCCAAAGTGCCGTGGCATTGTACTGCTGCATGATGGGATTTGAGAGCAGCCACAAAATCATTCTCGACAAACCCCACAAATATATCAGACGTACACGCGTAATGCCCCTCCACAGACAATGATGTCCATTAGGGACAGATGAACACACAACAGTCCCAGTGCGGTAAAATGCCAAGGTGTGTTTTATAGTTCCTGTAGTCTCTCGGCTGGAATAAAAAACATCTGGCTCACTTCGGAGGAAATTACTACTGTTTCATGGTATTTAAGATTAAGCTCCAAGGTAAAGGAGCCACTGAATGACACAGAAAAGGAGATATAGTTACTGTGATGAGTACGACTTTGTTCGGCCATACTAAATTGATCATAAGATGAGGCGGTTTGGATTCATAAGGCTCAGGAGACTCATGGCTGACACCTCCGCTGACAGTGAAAAATGCCTTTTTAGTCCTTTAATCAACCATCCGGCCAAATTGTGCACCTATTTAACAACATGTGGAAAAAAAAGTCACACCAAAAAAAACTCCAATTATGTTCCAACTATGTTCTAAGCCCACACACTTTTTAGTGATATAATCAAATGTAAATTATTCAATTTAAATCCCTCTTGTAACTGTGCATCGCTCAAATATTCAGTTTCACCGTGGAATACTCACAGTGCAGAAGCTAAAGACGCGCTAACTTCCCTTTCACTGGGACTTGAAGTACACCCATAGCTACCTCCAGTGCAATCCAACTCGAACAGCCCTGAAGCAAATCCTACGTTTATGAAATATTAATGTTCAGACGTGTTAATTCAGGTTAAAATGGCTGTCAAATTGAGAGATAAACCAAACTAAGTGGCTCAGTAAAAGGTGTTCGGCCACCAGCCGCCTCCAGTTTCAATGCTCTTTGGCGGAGTGTCAGAATCTCTCTGATGGATGAACACCATCACGGCTCATTTTCTTTTGATGGAGTTGGCGGAGAGTGCTGCTGTCTAACATTGCTGCACAATGATGGTTTAACTGGTTTGAGATCTGGTGAATGGGTTGTAGATAGTTTCCATAATTCACAAACCTTTGTACCTCTTTCTATGCAATAATCTGCATTCATTCAAGTTTTCCCTTGAATATATGGCCTGTCTGTATGTGGTTACTTTGCGATCTCTAGTTTGTGGCGGTGTTTAAATTATACAGCGTTATTTTTAAAAGGTGTTTCTTGGAGCTGAGGCCAAACGGCCAAACACTTAACTGGGATCCATTTCACTGCTTAGAGTTGAGCAGATGCAGCATTTGGCTATTTGATTTGATGATTTATTATAGATCTATATTTTATGACCTCGTTAACTCTGCAAGGTTTCATGAGTGTTGCTGCAGCTTCACTTATTTAATAAACCGTAAAACATCAATACAGATTTCTCTGCTCTCTTAATCACCTCATCCACTTGTAGCAAACTCGCAATTCAATTCAAGCATCTCCATCTCAGCTGTTTATATGAATGGTTACTAATTAAACGTTAGTATTAGCTATCTATTTCAAACATTCATCTATTAAGATAACCGTTACAAACCTCTCTGATAACTAGTTTCCGTGCACGCTCCATGGTGTTCAGGTGTTGACATTCAATTTGTGATTTCTGCTCCACAATCTTTCTATGTATTACTTGAGCAATTGCAAAAGTACCCCCTGATGTACTCAACCGCCACTGTCCCGTCACAAAATGGGCTTCAGATCAGGTCAGAGGCAGGTTAGTACCTAATGAATGGCAATCAGGAGTCAGCCTAGTTGACCCTTTACCATGGAGCCCACACAGTCACAAACTACACTCACTACATAGATTTCTTCAAATCCTTTGGAAATAAAAAACAAGTCCTTTCACAGAGAAGCAGAAGGAAGGGTCAACAAAATGAATTTGAAGGAAATATCCAGGATGTCATACTGATTCAGCAGCAAAAACAGGTGAAAAAGATCAAGATGGACGCTAAAGCCCACCAATCACGGTGTAAAAGTGAACCACCACGTCACCTGACGATCCAGATAGAAGACAATAAAATATAGGTCTTTATTCACTGTGACAATCATTAAAAAGCAAAAGCAGCACGCCTATACATTCAGTATAGCTTCAGTAGCTAGCAGAGCATAGAAGTGCTAATGCTAGTTAATTATGTGCTAACGTACTCTGCTAACGTTCGCTCCACAAGTTTTTAGGTAGAAACGTTACGATTTTAGAAAACGTGCATCTCCTTCCAACCTCTCCAGTGAGCGAGTATCACTATTACTCAGCGTTTAAAACCATGACTAGCTTAAAATCCACAACACCAGCCTGAAAATGCAGAAAAACTATTGCATGAGCCAAAGTGTTGCCAGACTCAGGTTGGAGGATCCGTCTGCGCTCAAGGGGGGCGGGATTTTGCAAAGGGACCGTTAAGACTTGAGAGCAGTCTACTTAACCTCGTGGTTTCTTCTGACCAAATCTTCCGAATAAGCGTTAAGCGGAAAACCATGAAGCCACAGTCAGCGCTGCTTCATCGTTCCCCTGGAGCCGCTGGAGTCTGGCAGAGCGGTTGTCTGCAGCAGCAGTGTGGCGGTGGATGCTGAGCGCAGTGCGGAGCAGAACTACAGGGACCATTTTCCTACTTAGTACAACAAGGATGGAGCCTCATTAACTGACCCCCTGCAGGTAAACCACCCACTCTGCAGGTTTTAACATAAACCTCAGGGAGAGGCAGGGAGAAAGGGGTGGGGGGAGGAGATACATTTAAGGCAGAATAGACATGAAGAGAGAGAAAAAAGCATCAGTGACGGCAAGTGAAAGATGCAGACAGACGAAAAGAGACAGACTGACAGCGGTGAATACTGAATATACATGTAGGCAGGGAGACAGGCTTACAACAAACATGATGACACACAAGCAGAGAGCAAGACAACAGGATAAATTGAGCCAGACAGAAGAACAAGCAGAAAACATATAAAAAGGGAAGAATTTCTGCCCTTCATGCAACCACATTTAATAATAATGTACAAATGATAACTGGTGCATTTTCTTTGTTGGATGTGCTTTTTGTTGTTGTTGTTGTTTGTTTCCCACCAAAACATCAGCTACAAAAAAAAAAAAAAACACACCATAGGAGTTTCTCTACTTTTATCTCTTTGTGTCTGAACACAGAAAAGTGCATTAGGTAACTCGTAGCCGGGAGAAACATGGACTTCTTTGAAGCGTGCAAATATTTTAATGGTAGAATCTAATTATTTTATAAGGGTGGACAGAGATGCCCGTGCAAAGAAGGAGAATAAGTCCCTTCCAGCGCCGCTCCTTTAAATATCTACGGTCTAATTCAAAGAGAAAGAGTATCATAGATCGGAGTAGACATGCCATGTACCGAGCAAAAATCCAAACTGTCATGTTGATAAATGACAAAGTGGATTAAAGACATTGAGGGGAATTCAGAAAAAAGAAACCAAAAGCTTCCGCCTGCAGCAGAAAAAAACGCCCTCGGCAACTATTAATAGACTCAGACATGTTTGAATATTTGAGATTTTTCCCCAAAATGGAAGCAATGACGCTCCTGATGTGACAAATATAGACATTTTGGATTTGACTCTTCTTGAAGTCTGAGCAAGAGCCACGCAAAAAGAAGACAATCCCCTTAATATGCAGTAGGTCTAGAATATACAATACAAATAGCTCCTATCTAAATTCTGCATGAACACATCTTCACTTTCAGAGCTAGAGAACTTCCCAAAATACCCAATTTAAGGCCCGAGATGAAGTGAAAGTTATACATTGTGAGTTACTAAAAATACATGACCCCAAAAAAGTGAAATGAAGGCTTTAAAACATGAATGCTGATGTTATGAAAAGCTTCTTGTGTGCCAAATCATCTCTGTGTGAGATCCAATGAAGGAAGGACAGTGATATCATGTAAACCTCTCTCTCTCTCCCTCTCCCTCTCTCTCTCTATCCCTTTTCCTGTGTCCTCCATTCTCATTTCCACTTGGCAACAGACACATATCACAACAAACAAATACATATTTCAAGAGTCCTGGAAAGGAGAATAACTTCTGAGGATCAATTTACATAAGCAGTGTCTCTACTGCTTACGTTTCATACCTCTTTTCATTTGTAGTATTCTAAATGTTTCCCTTGATCACGTTATTAAAGGCTTTTTTTAAACACTGCCCTCCTGAGTGCCTCAGGCTTCTTTAACAAGTCTTAGTTTTGTATATGTTCATTTATTTGCTGGTTTACATCAGACTGTCAAAGGGACAATTAAAAAGGTCGAAACATAAAAAGCCCTTCCAATGCTTAATAAAAGTCTTCAAAAATGTGTTATAAATTACAACATTGCAATTAGAATGGGAAAACAATTAAAAATAGTAAGTAAAGTAAATCTCCAAAACAATAAATAAAATGGACAGTCAGGCTCTGATAACTAAAACGTGTAATGTCTACTCAGTGTCTAAATGTTATAATGGTCTGCTGTTTATTCAGCAGCATGTGGCCTATATTTGTGTGTTACATTCTTATGTCAACAAACACACATGTAAACACAACGGGCTACGTCGAGGTCTGCAAAGGATTATCGATATGTTATTACGATAAGTCAATAACGTGAAAATGATCACGGTCACATGTATGCATCATACACGCTAAGAGGATAGTGTAAAAATAATCAAGCTCATGTCTATAAATCTCACGAAAAGTCCTCAACGACCTGGATAATAATAAAAATGATCAAGCTGGTGTCCATACTCCGCTTAATCAATAACGTAATTACTTCCAATGTCTTGTCCTCATGTACGATAAGCCGATCAGTTTCACATATCCTACGATAAGTCGATACTGTACTTATTGTGACACGCCGAACTCATAACATGATACTGTAAACTACTGCTGGTTAAATTGAAGTAAACCAGACTATCAGATGTCAGTTACAGAGCAGTAGAATTACACAGCTGCTCCGGGTTTTAATTAGGATGGACATCACAGCGGAGCAGCTCCGGCCATGACGGCCAAACATAATTAAATGGGAGGACGAAAAGACTTTAGGACTTTCAGACAGAAAGACGAGGGGCGGGCGGAGATGGCAGGAGGACAAAGGGAAGAGAAGTCGGGGGTAAAGTGAGGGCCAAAAGAGGATCTGGACTGGTGAGATTAAAATGAAGCTAGTCTTCCTGTTCCCGTCCAACTCAAAAACCCACTGGACAATCGCCGCATACATCCAGAGGACAAAATCAAAGTTAGGAATCACATGAAGGAGAGCTGATTTCCCACGGGACGTTTCCTCTGCCCTCGTCTCACATTTTTTAAGTCTTACAACTCGTCGAGTCGGCCCATGCGAGCTCTTTGAATCTACTCCAGCCCAAAACATGTCACTAATGGGATTACTACTCGGCAAAAGTATATGAAACACCACATTGAGATTTTTCATAGCGCTCAAGGTATTTTTTCAGTATCCAACATGAAGTAAAGACCAGATATGATTTTCTTTAGAAATCTTGGGCCAGTCCTCGGCTTCTTCTTCTTCTGCTGCTGTACTTCCACTCTTCGTATTTGGATTCTGCAACATTCATCTTTAATGTGAGAAAGGGCTGCCACTTCTGAGACACTGTGCATTTTTAAGAAATTGCACATGCATAATTAAATGTCACATAATGAAGACCGGTCGACTGGGTGGGAACAGAAGCCGATTGCAAACCGCGGAATAAAAGTGTTGTATGATTAGTGCTTTAGTGCCGGCTTTTTGCCGAGATGCGATTCAAAAGGTTATTTGACATACAGAATATTCATCATCCTGCTTTTAGCGATCAGCATTTAGCGTCGGAATTGAGGGGGTTATTAAATAATTGAAATGTTTCTATGGATACGATTTTATTGTCTATATATTTTTCTCAATTACTCTGTAATTAATTGCATTCAGTGGATGTGGGCCGCGGCACAAGGCCATGACGAAGAATCAGAATTGTAATTGGCCTACAGGTGGCACAGAACAGGGGCCGAGCTCTCAGGATATCCATTTAACAATTAACCTTCTCTGGAAAAAAAAAAAAAAAAGATGACTTAATTTAATACTACCCACTGCTGGTTGCTAAACATGAGAAAAGTATCCACTCTGCTGGCAACCAATTCAATTAGCTCCTTTGAAGGGCGAGCACATCTCATTGACTGGCTTAATGGGTTCGATCCGGGGATGGAAGTGCTGACTGTGTTGCATCAGGACATGTGTTTTGGTACCTCGGACAGACTAAATGAATCTTTGCCTCCATAATTTGTAACAGTCAATGTTTGTCTGCAGCATTACGGGTTGATTTGCAGGTTTGAGGCGGCAGCAGAAGGAAAAGTTGGATCGAAGTAGAAATAACGAACGGCTCCAGGCTGTCTGCGCACCAGCTAACGGCTATAATACTGACTTTATTCATCTTTATAGCAGCTCGACGTCGTGTCATTTCACGTCGGGAAAGTTTTCAGTTCAGACCTGATGAGACCCAGCAGCCTCCAGCTAAAACCAATTGCATCTTGTTGCATGGCTCCTGCACTGTTAAACCACACTGGGTCAGATATGATCCTAAAAATACAGAAGCAATTCTCCTCTAAAATAGTCTCATTTAAGTGATTAACTGAGAAATTCCCACTTTCTCATCTATAAGCCATGATAACAAGGCTTTGAATTCATTATTGTTTTCTTTCTGTTTTGTGATGGAGACATTGGATCTGTGCTAATGGGACTAATGAAAATGTAAACGGTACTCACCATTAGCAAACCTGTGACCCATTTCCCATTATTTGTGCTGCATTATCCAGCCAGCGATGTGCAGAGGAGGTTTTTATAGAAGCAAAATAAATAAGCTACGCTTGATCAACTTAGCTGCTAGTTCAGGCGAGCGTAAAGCTGGAGGGAAATGTTGTTTACAAGCATTGTAAGCGTAAAAAAAGAAAATCCATTATCATTTCTGAGCTGTACTTAGTTTCAAGACCTGAATAATATTCCTATCAAGACTCAGAGAATATGCAGGGTAGTGACCTGCATGTACTATTATTTCAAGTCAAGTGTGTATAATCCCTGTAATATTTCAAAAATATTCCTATAACCTATATTTGTCTTATTTTCTGCACTTTAAGTAACATGCATTGCTGTAGGCTTCTCAACAGAGAGATGCATTTGTCTCATATCGTATTTATTGAATAGTTAGGACGACAAACATCTCCCCAAACCAGAGGCCGTAGCCTCTTGTCTGTGTGTGTGTACAACACAGACAGATGTTCAAAGAAAACACAAACATCATAAACTCCCACTCTTTTGTGCACTTTATAGCAGTTTTTTTTTCTTCTAATCACACAGAAATGTGGAAAAGGGGAAGGGTTATCATGGAGATTTCCTACACATCAATGTCACACAGAAGCAGAAGAGCGATCAAAAGACTGATCTCATCAAAAGGAAGGAAATAAAGACGGCTGCCTATGCCGTTGTAAACCCAAACCACAAGTGTCTGCAGAACTGCAAATAGGCGCTTAGGGAATTTCAAAAAGAGAGGTGGCCTGAGTGGCATGTAGACAAGAAAGAAAGACACTGAACACCTTGAGAATACAAATGGGAGAACACACACACACATACACACACACACACACACACAGCATGGAGGAGGAGCCTGCGTACTATGAACTGTAAAATGTTATGGATCTGGTGCGGGAACACACAATGTTCCAGAAACGTACAACCCCCGTCAGGAATATTGAATGACCAATGAAGAAAACTTGAACACACAGCGAAGCAGACATCAACAGAGCGTGTGTGTGTTACAGTGTGTGTGTACACACACACTGTAATCAGCAGTAACTCGTGACCCCTCGTCTTGACTCTCTCACCATGTGATGAGGCCGGCGGCGACAGCGGACCAGGTGACGCAGCAGGAGTTGGTCTTCTTGCTCTCCTCCTCTTCGTCTTTGTGGCAGCAGCACAGGCAGCTCAGGTAGACGGCCAGACACAGCAGGTTGAGGCCGAGGCCCGCGGCCGCCACGCAGCCCAGGAAGATGAGCGACTACGGGGAGGGAGGGGGAGAAGAGAAGAGGGGAGGAGGGGTCATTGAATGATTGAAGTGGAATGTCGGGTCACTTGTGGCTAATGCTCGACGGCATTAAACACCAGAGATGATTCACGAGTTTTACATAACGGAAGCTGCTAAAAGGCAATGCAATGGACTAAACTCCAGAAAAAAATGTGCATAGTAATGCACAAGTAGAGGGATAACAGTGAGTGGTAGTTAAGGACAACAATACAGATGTGTGCAGCAGTTACATTTGCAAGAAGAAATAGTGTGCACAATACATCGTGCACTCACAATAATGGCAATAGTGAGATATCATAGAAAACATGTATACTCTCTAATGAGTCTGCATGTGACAGAGGAAGGGGAGCCAAGTCTGATTGGGTTTTTGAGTCACATGTTTTCTGATCTGGACAGCCCCCAAAGAAACTGACTGGGCTGTCTTCATTTCATAGTTCGGGAGCTGGTAGGCTCCATTAAGACCCACGTGTGTGTGTGTGTGTGTGTGTGTGTGTGTGTGTGTGCGTGTGCGTGTGTGTGTGTGTGTGTGTGTGTGCACAAGCACTGGCAAATAGAGCTTATCGTGATATGTACCCATCTAAGCTCCTGCATTCAAGCATCTACTGATGTGAAAGAACCGCAAAAGTATTGTCAGAAAAATTGACTGAAGTAACAAAAGTAAAATGACAGATCCTTTATTTTCCTTTGCCTTCCATTGGTCATGTTCAACTGTACCGAATCTCAAAATGACAAGGGTATCTAAATGTCAAAGGATGTTTTGTGACTCCAAACAAACTATTTCAAACCAACGTTAACAGTTAAAAAAAAGGAATGAACGTCTTCACCGGCCTCAAAAACAAGAGCAGCTGCTTTCTGCAGGCTCCTTCTCCTCCCGTCTCCTTCCTCCTTGAGCCCCCGTCTCACCTTCTGCGACTGAATTCTGCATCCATCTGTGAGCAGATGGGTTTATTGAAGCTCAGTACCTCCCTCCTTTACTCTTCCTTTTTTGTTTATCCGAAATCTTTTTTAGTGCTGAGCCATCTGTTCTCATGCTGCGATGTGTGGGATTAAAGTCCAAAAATGGAAGGATATATGTCAACGATTGCGACGAGAAAGGCAGGTAAATCGGCAATTGACTAATCCCCCAGAAGCCTCAAAACAGCTGTTTATCGCCTGACAGAGTCCCTTTACTAATAGAAAAGCAAAAAATACGATCGCGGGATATTTATAGATATCATTGTTCCCTCAAAACATAACCTCTCCTCGCTCCTCTACCTAGCTCCATCTGTTGGGGCGCAGTGCCTCATCTTGTCCCATTTCACGGCTACATGCCTTTCATGTCGATGGCCACGCATCTGCTGACAAAGAAAACGCAGGAGCAGTGTCAGAGGAAGGATCTCCTCTCGTTGACTCCTCCGCTTTCTCATATTTCTCCAGTGCCCCATGAAATAGGTGTGGAGATTAGTGGAAATTTCCGCACCGCGCTTAAGGAGACGGGACGGTAAATGTGCTAATGCGGGTGCTCAGACAGATGGATGGCGGGGAGCACCAAGGTGAGACAAAGAGGAACGCTACTCACGCCGTTTCGAAGGCGGGTCGGCGGTTTGGAGTGCCGAGAGTCGGCGTAAACTGGCTGTAATTGAGGTGAACGCGTTAAATGAGATGGAGATGTGGGGCTCAGGTGGATAATAGAATACGGGGAGGGAGGAAGGGGAAATCAGATTGTTTGACAAAAAGAGAAAAGAGAAGGGCTGCCTGCCGAAAACACACACACACACACACACACACACACACAGGGCCCCCCAGCCGCTGGTATCGCCATGGTAATACGCAGGTTTATTTAGGTTTCTTTCGCGACGGGGATGGAGGGAACGAGTGAAAGGCCCGAACTATTTGAACCGAGCAGCATGTGACGGGCCGGCTTGAATTGCCGTGGCCCCGTCTTGTGATTCTCTCTGCAGCCAGGCAATGCAGAGAAAGGAGGGAATGTGGCAGGAGGAGGGAGGGCAGGACCTGGCTGAGGCTCCTGAGGGCCTCACATAGATGATATAAAAGAATAAACTTTGCTTCATCTTTAAGTTCCATGGTGTTTGAGCCTCCAGACCTGACGAAAACCCCTTGTAGAATTTAACCTAAGTCAAATTGCAGTTTACACCCATATGTGTGTATACATTGTCATAATTAGAATGTGAATTATTGACTTCATCCTGTAAATCCTGTAAATCTGAAGAGTTTCCCTCGGGGCGTTCCTTCGCACAACCCCGATGATGCAATACGGTTGTCCTTCAGTAAAAAGGGCTCGTGGCTTTAGAAGGAAATCACAAATGTATTTGGTGAAACATTTATTCCAAGGTAGCTTTTAAAGCAGTCATGGCCAAAACAACACTCTCCACTTTCTTCCTGTCCCTCACTCACTCTCTCTCTCTACTGTCCATTCTTCTCAGTAGTAGGATGCAAAAGTAATGGCTCCTGAATTATGTAGCAGCCATTCAGTGGAGGATCGCACGCACACTACCCCATCCTGGAACCATCACTTCCACCACCTTCCATCTAGTTTAAAAACTCCATTTATCTTTTACCGACCGGAGTGCGCACACATTCGCTCTTTGGTAAATAATCAAATTGGCAGCTCTGACCACTTTACTGCTACCTGAATTAGGTCTGAGTAGTCTCCCATAAAAACAGCCTCGATATGGTAACACCCTTCTCCTTACTTACTCATTCTTAACTCGAGAGGCCTACTCCACTGTCTCCTCGTATTGTTTCCCCCACAGACGGGGAGGAGGGGCACGAGGCTGGAGGCAGTGACGCGAGGAAAGGAAGGAAGGAAGATGGAGCTGAGCGGAATGGCAATCCCTGAAGTGAGGATGTGGAGGGAGTAGGAGATGAGGGGGAGAAAAAAAAAGAGAAGAGAAATAGGAAGAGAAGGTGATGGAGGGAATAGTGATGGTAATGAAAACAGGGAGACAGCCGGGTGTGGATGAGAGCAAGTGAAGGCAAAGGAAAGAATGACAAAGTGTGTGTTTGCGCGTTCCTGTGCACACAATGGGAAGACAAAGACACAGCTTCCTCATCCACATGGCTACCTCAGACACACTCCTCAACACTCAGAGCACGGCCTAGTTTCCCTCCTATTACAAGTCCATTGTAGATGGCTTCCCCCTGAGGCTGGAACGTTGCGTAACGCTACGATTTTCTTCTTTTTCCCCCCTAAAATAATGAGCAAACGTACGAATCTCATTGTAGAATGTGCAAAAATAAACACACAAGAGCGTGGCAAGAAAAATCAGCCATATACGCTCTGCTCTGCCCGAAAGGATGACTAACTTAAGGGGTGACGCAAAGGTGAACTCTGCGAAGTTAACTCGGGAGGAACTTTGCAGGTTGTCTGGGGCTCATGAATACAAAGCTTCCAGTTCATGAAGTACATCCGATGTAATCCCATTACAGCTCATTAGAATTAATCAACTCATTGTGTTTTTTGTTTTTCCAATTAATCTGATTAATAGTTTTATCTATAAAATGTACAAAGTCATAAAAAATACCAATCCAACTAATTAATTCATCATTCTGCTTCTTTTAACAAAGTAATCTAAAAGCCCTGCAACAAATCAAGCCTCATCGTGGTCCATGCATCCATACTTTTGTGGTTGCATATTACAACCCACTAAATACTAAAAGTGCAACGGATCGGATAGCGGATCAGAATCACGGATTTGTGCTGATCCCAATACAATTGATAGCGGGCGCCGATTATTAGGAGACATATTAGGAGACACAGATCTCTTTTTTGTTTGATTATAAAAGCTGGTCTACAAGGATCCAGAGCCAGACTATTTTCTTTGCCATCGTCCCAAAAATTATTTCAACCGCTCTGAAGTCTGCAAACCATAAACATTCTCAATGCTATCCTTTCACTTTGTTATAGTAATTTATAGCATTTTTTTCTTCATAAAAACATACAATTCAAAGTATAAGGAAATATTTTTATGGATCAAAACAAATCTTATCATGAGTAGTTTGAATGATGTATTATCCGCTGCTTTGAGCTCCTGTGAACCGCTCATAATCCATCTCTAATGTCTATTTATGTTGCTGTGAAAACATCTCCTTCAAACACATATGTTTATTCAAGTTAACGACCATCATGTGAACACATCATAACGTTACAATTTACCTTCGCCGAGAACAGTACAGAGCCTGAATGCATCATAATGTAACCCAAGGGAACCTTTGTTCTTACAATGTAGCATTATCAGAGATCGTCGACCAGAAAACCATAAATGCTGATGTCCTCATCGCATTTACTGAATATCGACGGAAAACGATCGTCCTTTATTTCCCACTGTGATGGTTAACGTTAAACTGTGTAATAAATACGCGGTTCAGATGAATGCTGATCCGTGAGGGGGAGGGGATCCAAGATGAGTCACAGAGAGGGAAAACCGTGGTAGCCCATAATAACACTACTTTGGGAGCAACGGATGTCAAGCGGCGGCTGGTGGTACCACAGTTTTTATTGTGTTTGCCACAGTTGGAGAACTACGGTGGCCCAGAAAGGCCCCGTTCAGAGCCAGTGTTTGGGCTATTGCAGAAACATGGTGGATTCTCCCTATGTAGATATTAACGGCTCATTCTAAAGCCACCGGTAAACACGATTCGTAGTTCCAGGAGATCACGCACTAATGAAATGGTTATGAATATTTTATTCCATTAATGTTAATAGATCCCTTAAAATGCCTCACCCTGGTCCTATAAAGCCTTGCACCTTCATTTCATCAGAAGGACTCTGAAAGGAGATTTCTTGCAGAATGTTCTTCCAAACTAGGAACATCTGACCTGAATAAATGCCTCTGGATGGGCACTCCACTGTTATTTACGGTGCTTCATTGGAGCCGGATGGAACCAACAGAAAACACAGGAGCTGTCTAAGTGGTATATAGTCTGTGCCGTATGCCGAGCGCCCATTCAAAATCTATTTTTAATAAACACGTAGTGACCATAATTAATAGATAGCGCTGGAGAGCTCCTCCATCTGTTGCGGTGCATCTGCAAAGCAGAGCTAGAGCATACAGCGGTATTCCACATGCTTGGAGTCGCGTTAACTGCACGCTAAGCGATGTGAAGTGCCTTCCGCAAGCATGGGCTGCTCCACAGCAGGTGGCAGACAGCTGTGCGTAGGTGGAGGAGGTCTCCAGGCGCACAATGTGCACTGATGTAGGCTGTGTGTGAGTGTGTGGCCCGAATGGACAGTGACGTTCCCTCAACCCGAAAGGAGCTAAACGGTTGTCAGGTCGGTTAGAGACGGAAGAAGACATGAGCAAAGAAAGAAATTCCACCTGAAAAAGGCGAAGCTCAGTGAGCAGAAGGAGCCTCTCAGTAGAAACAGTCTTTTACTTTCACTTTTAACTGTAATTTGCTCTTTTTTTTCCTTAAACGGGTGTTCTTTTTGTACATCTGTGAAGAAGGGAGACCCTCAAGAGATCGGCTTCAAAAATCATGAAGAGATATCCTGACTTTTAGGTTTACAATTCCCATAATGCACGCTCAAGCTGAGGTAACTAACAGCATGATCAGTGATTTTGTCATTATCAAACTGCCTTCAGTAGTTTCCGTGTAAACGGATCCTCATTGATATGGTAGAGTTCCCCTTTAAAGAACAACAACACAGATTCCCCATAGAAATCTTACAGCATCTGACATTTCCTCCTTTTATACATTTAACATGATGCATAGTATAAGAACAACACTTTGTTTAAAGAATTTTCACTGCCATTAAGGACCGCATTAGGCTGTCGAATGCCTTGAGAAATGGCATCATCACCAAGGAGAAACGCCCCTCCTCCCAAAAGATCAATGGAGCAGTCCAACCCACCGTCTTCCTCCATGCTGCTGCCTGTCGCACTCTGACATTCGGGTGAGCGCCCCAGGGACCGGGGCTCTTTCCGGCAGAGTGCACTCGGCCTGCCCATGTTCACAGCTGGGATGCCATTAAGTCCCAGCAAAGCGACACATGGGTTATGGATGACGGGAGGAGGAGGAGGATGAGGAGGAGGGAGGAAGAAGGGGCTTCGTTGGTAAAGGATCCTATCTGTTACGCTGCACTGCTTTGTTGCTCTCGACATTTTGCCACAACAAACTGAGGGTCTCAGGGGCTTTGTGAGGTGTAGTGCCTGCTCGTTTTCTGAGATTTTGGCGAGAGAAATGTTGGCTTATTCCTGTTGTTCCGAATAACCTCCACGGATCTCTTTCTTGGAACCGGTTCACACTTACAGGGACACCTTTGAAGTGCAGTGAATTTCCTTGACACCCTCTGCGAACCCCCAAGCCCAAACCTTTCCCCCGGGGGAGTGTCAGAGGTCATGATTTGGATGCTGCACCCCCACAACAAAAGGAAACCCAACCCCCTCCACCCGGCCAGCTTCCTGGGAAGAGCACACTTTCATTGTTGTTTCTGCTGGAGGGGAATGTGGCTGTCTGAATCCACTTGTCCCAGTTCAGTTCTTTAAATCGCCACACTCGCATCACGACACAGGGAAATGCGGAAGACCACCAAACAACCATAAACCCCCGGCATCAGAGCTGCCAAATCATGTTTAAATGTCGTCAGATCAGCAGGAGGGATGGACGTTCTGCCTTCAGGCCTCGGCCATACCATCTACAAAGCCAATAGGGTGATGCTAACCACTCAGATTGGGGTTAATGAGCTTCTGGAAAGCCGGCGGGGAACAACACTGAGTGCATCTTTCTATATGCATGCACGACACAAGCGAAGACACACAAAAATGACTTCTCCAGAGGCTGAGCCGAGGTAAATCCCCGTTTCAACAATAAGGTCACAGTCATTCACACAAACAGGGAGAGGCTGAGTTGGGAGAGGAAGCATGGAAATCAAGAACGACAGACTTAGGATTGATTTTCCTTAAGGAGGAGGCGATGGGGGTTGTTACATTTCCAATGCAATCAGAGTTGGTTGTGAGAGCTGAACAGATAATGGATTTTTTTTCCCACCCTTGGTATGCATAGTTTCCCATTTTCTATCCACACAGAAATAAACACAACAACAGCTGAGGCGTCCAGTTGTAAAATCAGCTGTAATCAGTAAAAGGCTTTGGGTGAAGATGGGTTGCAGAAAAAGCCAATTAAATGTTTGCAAACCCAAAATTGAGGGAATCATAGCAGCAGCACAATCAAAGAAACCGCATCACTTGAAGGATATTATCTTTTGTTTCCTTTTAAAAAAGCGGGGAAATACATATTTCACCCTCATGACCTCACACAAATTCTCGGCCTTCCGCACACGAGCGGCTCTGACGCGACATTTAAATCGGTGTGAAGGTCTAACATCAATGTGCAAACAGGGGAAGGGGCAGGAAATGCTGATGAACACAGAAAAGGAGAGAGAGAGAGAGAGAGAGAGAGAGAGAGAGAGAGGGGGGGCAAAGACAACAGAAGAAACAGAGAGGTCTGGAGGAGGAAACTGTTAGCAAAGCGCTCGGGTGGAACAATGTTCCCAGGGAATCTCAGTTAGAAATGCCAATGAAGCAGAAATATCGAGGGTGTTAAGAGTGTGCGTTTGCTCCCGTAATTGAATCGCTTGTTAATTTATCCCGTATCACTCTGAGCCGCGGTTGAGATAAAAGCTTTCAAAAGAAACCTGCCTTGAGCTCGACATTGAACTGATCAGTGGCGAGACGAGAAAAGTGCAGATTGTTTTGTCACACACAAATGGTGCCGCTAGGCAAAAAGAGTCTTTGTTACCCCGTCAAATGTTATTTAATTATCTCTAATGATGGAAAGGAAGTGAATGCGACCAGCAGAAGTAAAAACGTTGGTCTTTAAACAAATCATGGGACGGTCGCATGAGCGTAAGTAAACACAACGCGGCTGTGAAGACGGACTACTCAGCGTGTTTAGTCTCAAACGCCTTTTTTAAGACACGTAAAAGCTTCAGAAATGATAAAAATGGACATCTACTGACTTTTTTTTTATAAATTAGAACAAAACATTAAAATCGCTGAAGCTTGTGTTAACCAGAGACCATTATTTTGTGCGTCCAACCAAAAAGCCCTTGACTTCTGCTGACTCATCTGTGGTTTTAGGGCTCATCCCTGCACCGCTCCATGAACTGTTGTGACCCTGGCTGCTGGGACGGCATCAGAGCATGAGGACCAGCAGGCCACGTGATGGACACAGAAAATATTCGCAGGAAATGGGAAGGGAAGTCAGATGGATTAGGACCTGATGACCTACACATGATGTCTGACGCACACACACACACACACACACACACACACACACACACACACACACACACACACACACACACACACACACACACACACACACACACACACACACACACACACACACACACACACACAACTAGGCCCCTGTCCTATTTTGAGATGAACTTTTTCAGTTTTCAGTGTTTGCCCTCTTTCCGTCCTCCAGGTCTCGGGACAGGGAGATGATTAGGAGCTGAGAAATACATTAAAAACGTCAGACAGAGCTGGCTGTGTTTCAGGAGCGTGTGCATTGCCCCAAGCGATCCTCAACAACGACCTCATGGAGTGGTCAGTAAAGGCCTCTGCATGCTTACAACAGAGTGCTTCTCGTGTCTGCAGTCAAAAACAATGAACTACAACGAATGACCTACTGAAGGTCGATTCAGCCACATAGAACCCTTAACTGCAGTTGCATCACTGGATGATATTTTCCAAAATGTGTATATATGTATGTATGTGTGTGTGTGTGTGTGTGTGTGTGTGTGTGTGTGTGTGTGGAAGAGGAATAGCTTGCTTATTGTCAGAAGACAGAAATTAGAGAAGTGCTCTAGTCAGGTGGTTCAGACATTCCTTTACTGACAATCCAACAGAGGGAAGAAACCATCTACCACACACACACACACACACACACACACACACACACACACACACACACACACACACACACACACACACACACACACAGAACAGAGGAAGATCACGACCCCCTTGCATTCCATCACAGTCAATGGCCCAAAGCCAACAGAGGAATCCACCAGGATTGCCCACACTACAACTAGCCAATAAACGTTCCCCTGAAAAGGCATACTGCCCGGGTTAAAGGCACGGCTCAACTGCTCGATACTGTCCACCGCAGCGGCCAACTAAGCATCGATTCAGCAATTCCTGAACAAAAGAGTGGACTCAACATTACACGGCTCGATTAGAAAGCTTCAGTTTTTTTCCCGTTAACACAGCTGCAATCACCCCAGCGCAGAAACAACCTGGATATAACGTTCATTAATACCAGTGTCTCAATAGTTCAAGTATAATATAATATATAAATGCATCCCCTAGTTCTTATTGCTTGACTGCATAGGATATGCAGGATGCAGCATTCCATCGCTGCAACTAATGCATTCAACCAAGGAGGTGGTGATCAGAATGAAGTTTGACAGCCCACACAGGACAGGGAATGTAATAGCATAAGTAGCATTGCATCAGCTTGAAATTGTGTCATTAGCTTTGGTGCTCTGTGGAAAATTGTTCTACAAAGTGGGAGCATGAAGGACCTGACCTACATCTGGGAAACAAACAGAAACAAACAAAAGAGAGCAGCAGCAGCAGCAGCAGCAGCAGCAGCAGCATCGCGGCTGAGTCGGATAGAGAGAGAGAAACACGGATAGAGAAGTCAGAGAACGAGGCGGGCTGACGGTTGCGATGATGGGGGGTTTCCCCACTCCTGACTTGAGTGCCTGTCTGCGGTTGACAGTCTCCTCAGACTCTCGGACGGAGCGGTGCTGCTCCTCGCCCACACCCCCGTGGCCCTGACTCTACGTCCACAGTAACACGGAGGACGGAGACTGGCAGCATGAGAAAACATAAAAATAAAAGACCTTCACCTTGCCTGGCTCGTCGCCTCTTACCTGATGCCAACTCCACAAAAAAAATCCAATATAGTTGTGCTGCCAAGTGATATGTTGAAGAGCAGAAACACATCAAACTACTACTGTTGGTCATAGCAGCTAGAAGAAGAAGGTATCCTTTATTTATCCCCTTAGGGAAATTATTCTCTGCATTTAACTGGGAGACCAGGGATCGAACCGGCTACCTTGTGGTTTCAGAACAGCCACTCTCCCCATGAGCTACAGCCGCCCTACAGCTGCTAAAAGTCAAGCGTAGCATCACAGCTAATGTTGAAGCCAATGCTTTAGTCATCATTTAATGCGGATGTCCAATCAGTATTAACGGTAAATATAGTCAGTTTATTTATTTTGTATTCATCGTATGCTGCGGCTCGAGAAAAGAAAATACAGCTGGCTATACCGTTTGCAAGAGTAAAATGTGTCCTACTCCAAAACATCCTCTGCACTCATATTTTTAGGAGGCCAATTCTGCTGTTGAAAATGTAGCTAGCTTGCAGTGAAAGCAAAGTAGAAAGTTCTTCCTCGTCTCCATCGACTTCACTTTTGCGTCCAATGGCCGCTGGATGCAGGAAGACCAACTTATTCTGCGTTCTCGATCAATATAGAACGGACTGAGGCAATTTCGCTCCAGTCGACCATAAACACTGATTGGACATCCGCATTAGATGCTATTAAGATGCTATCGGGCCATAGTCACTGCAGCGATTGTGAAAGTACTAAAATCCTGTAAAAAAATAGGGAGTCCGTTTTATTTCCTGAGCGCTCTTCGTAGCTAGTGTATGCTAGCTAGTGTACGCTAGCTACCTGCTCTGCACCAAACAGCTGACGGACAAAGTTAGCGGCTAGTTTATGAACATAGTGGAGCATTTAGCAGCTAAGAGTTACAAAATGGAGTTGTGTGATAAATTGGCTACTTAAATTTGCCAGCTCGCCAGCAACATGGGCCTAAATGAATGATACCTAGAATGGAGCCATTGTCAACGTTATTAGTAACAGTGCTTTTCCTGCTGTGACCAGTCAAAATGGCGACTGGACAATGTTTGCTAATGTTAGCAAACTATCTGTGCAACTGACATTACTGACGGTTTGTATCCATACCGCTATGTTTGAACCTTTTACCATTGTCCTGTGATAGTCACTAATGGCTATTGTGGCTGATACTCTGCACAAGTTACAGAGGTTTGATTTACGACGTCTTTTCATTGAGTATTGTCCATATGTCTGTGCAGTCATAAAGTGAAAGCAGGATTGCAAAGTAATATCAATGAACAATGGCTGACATCTTCTGTGGTATTATTCCCTGGTATACTCCAGGCATTTTGAGCCTACATTTAACAGATTTTTGCATGTTTATCATGTATCAGATGTTTTGTTTACATTTGACTGACAACACCCACACACATATGTCCCCATGTGTTCTTCCGTTGTCTGTCACCTCTTGTGAAATTAATCACTTCCACATCTTCATGAGATTCCCTTGAATCCCTTGGACCCTGAACGTCCCCTGACCTCCCCCCTTCGAAGAACCGCTGTGCCGAGATGCTGTGAGCAGCAATGAACTTAAAATGTCATCTGTTCTCAGCATGATGGACCCGCGTGCGCTGGCAGAAGCTGAGCTGTAACGCTGAAAAATTAAACAGTGAAATCATAAATCATTCATAGTATTTGACAGGTGTTCACAGGCAGGTCAGTCAGTCATCCAACAGAACCAGAACCCTCTTCAAACTGTGTGAAACAGTGCTGTCACCGCCTCTGAAGTTAGACAGGAACCACTCCACTTCCCATGGGGGAACAAATCTATGCCAACACTCGGTCACGAGCGTGCTTCCTGATCCCCAACAGACACAGGCTTGTTTGATTGGTCCAACTTAATGATACACAAAAAAAATTAACAAAGTCCAATTGATGGCAGAATTTACAAAATGTGCATGTTCTGTCTCTTATGCAAAGCAACATGTCTGTATAAAAAAAAAAAAAAATCAATGCTGTCATGCCATTTATTTTGCAGACACATTGCACCTTAAACCGACAGCATGTTTTTTTTTTTTTTTGTACTTGGTCCCTTGATAATTGGGGCATGGATATAGCTCCTATTAAATGTGGTGGACTCTTTTAAGTGGACTGGATGACATTCAGAGAGACATTATGGGACACTTGTTCCATCAATAGTGCACAAATGTTATCTGAATCTGAAGGCAGCAGAGCCCAATGCATGCTTTTAGTGATAGCACAGGATTGGCAGGAGAATGATGAGAAATATGTATTATTCATTATTCTATGAAGAAGTCCCAATACCGTTAAAAACACTAGTGCATATTAAGCCCCTGTTTTACTTGTGTCCTTCATCACTGGGCTCCCATCTTCTACTACTGACCTGCTGGTAGTTCTCATCTTCGGGCTGGAAGCTGTTGTCAATGGGCTGCAACCTCAGGTTGATATGTGGGAAATTGTGAAGCCAGTAAGTCCACCAGGGCGCAATGTAATCCACCCGAGCCGAAGACATCCCTGCCCCGAGAGGAAAAAAAGTTCGTGCACAACCTAAAATTAGCCTCCCTTCACTAAAGCGGGCTCCGGAGATCTTAATCCCGTCTCATATCAAACAAAGGCAATGATTAAAGCATGCTCGTTTGTGGAAAGACGCTCTCCGCCACACGTGAGGGAGACCGGAGAAGAAGTCCTGCAGAGTCCACGGTGTGGCTGCAAAGTGAAATCCGTTTTTTTTTGTTGCTTGCATGGAAGAAGAAATAGTCACACTCCGCTGAAGTCTCCGCGTCTGTGTGCGGACCCCCGAGCTCCTATCCGACCGACAGCTGCTCCAGACTCTCGCACAACAGTCACCAGCGGGAACGCGCACAGTCAGAACACGAGGATAGCGTACGGGAGCGCGCAAAGAAGGCCCTCTGAGGAGTTTTTTTAATACATGCCAGCATGCTAGTGGCGTGACTGTTAAACAGACACACGTGTTCGTTGTGTTGTAATAGAATTTGATTCTTGACAATGTGTCATTGTTTAAGTGTTGTTCCATTAGTTTCTCGGCGGATTAAACTACTGCACTGCCACCTAGTGGTCAACGGAGACAATTACAAATAATGTTATTTCACAGAAAGGGACGTCCGAGTCAAACTTTGGCCACTTCTATCTTTAACTATAAAAAATAAATAAAAAAGGTGGTCATTACTGAAATCAAACCACATTGCCTGGATTTCATCGCATTGACTGGTCAGTTGACCCATTCTGTATTTGTACGTTTTACACTTGTATTGTACTTGCTACACATTTATCCACTACTGATTATTCTGACACATTTTGGTCCTAAATTAAGATGTTTAGTATATACATGCAGAGGTAACAGGCTAAACTAGTTTAGTGAAAAGATGTCCATATTAAACTGCACATATTAGTAAATACATTTACTTACAAAGTCTTTGTGGAAAATAAAGTATTTATCAAACTTTTGAGAAAACATGAATATTGTAATAGAACATTTACTTCTCAAATTCCCATAATTCACCAGTGGTGATAAAAGTAATTAATGGCCATTTGATTAGAGTGAACTGGGATTTTCAACTACAAAAAAAAAAATCCATAAAACATCCCTTTCATAACACATTGTGGGATTATTTGAACAGGTCTAAAATCGATTAATAGAGGGCAGTTCTCTTAACAATCAACAAATCAGACATCTCGTGGAAAGATGTCAAACCACCACATGTGACCAATGATATTGTTTTAACAAGCAGGATCACTATACCCGGGACAAACATCATGTTTGTATTACGGCAGGACAATACAGTGGACACACAACCACAGGCAAAGCAACATTTTTTTTCCAATTTTTATTACAATTATCTGTACATCACGGATTTACTTCAGCTCCTTCACAGCCAGACCTGCAAAGACAAAGATTACAAGAGATTAGAAAATATTCACTTGAATATAACGTCACACCAGTAAAGACAGGGGAACTCATTTTATGCAACAGATAATTGTTAAAACATTTATCTCTCTTGTGATTATTCCTTCAAAGTTTTGTTTGAAGGATTAGTACACACTAATGAACACATTTGAGAATCCACATTTAAAGGTTAAATATCACAAACACGACACATTTCCGTTCGGTTGTCAGACATGTTTAAATTGATCGAAATCTTTCAACAAGGAAGACACTATGGAGGATTATTGTAAGATTTCTGTCAAATTACTTAAAAAGCAACTGAATGCACACAACTAGACACAATACAACCTAATAAGTGCAATCGTAGTTGTCCGACCAATTATATTTCCGTCACAGCTCGGCAGAGATATATATATATATTTATTAAAAAAAAAAGAACGCTTCATTTACACACCAACAGGTATTTGTTAGACTAGAACTAAGTCATTACCAGAAGCACAACTTTTGAGCTCATTTGCTTAAATACCATTTTAAAAGTAACTATTTTCCACCTCGATAACAAACAGTCATCTGAAGAATACAATAGTGAAAACATCTGTCGACAGAATTAAAAACAAGCCCCCACACAGGTGATCGTTAGATGCATAAAATTAATTAAGATCATAACAGCGATAATATTTAATTAGACAACTAGTCCTATACACAGACTTTGGCACCAACTGCAAACCTCGCAAAAAAAGGTGAGCCACTGGGCTGCACACCCAAACATTGATTCCTCCTTTGTATTCTGCACAGGTCCACAGCCCTGTAGTCATTTTTAACGGGTGTATACTTTTCTCTTAATCAGTGAGAGTTATTGTTTGGCAACGTTTCAATGAGTCAAAGTATTTTTATTGTATTCTGACAGATGTTCCTGCCCCAAACAGTAGTCAGCCTCTAGGCGTTTAATTCTAAAATAAACCACCTTGCCAGCCGATTCAGTAATTATACTTTGAGTTGCACAGCAAGTCATTTTCTATGAGAAACAAATTGTTTAGCCCCAAAGGACTCTTTCCATTTAAAAATGCTACAAAACCCAATTGAGTTTATACTGTAAACAACTAGTTTAAACAAATATTTCTAAAAATTACACACTGGTTATGCCCCTGAGGCCAAATAAACACATTAAATCCCTTCCCTACATTGTAAAACATCTGCAATGCGTTTCTCTGAATGCTCCATTTGAGTTATTTTATCATTAGCCATTTTATCATTAGCACATTGCTTTTACAGTGCATCACTACCACTATAACCATCCTCTGCTGTCAACACAATTGTATCGCGTTATTCCTGTTCTTGTGCATCCTTGTGCACAGACATAACTCAGAACCACGCATACAAACATGCTCTAAAACAGTAATACCTTTAATCAGACCCTGAGAAGATGCAACCTTCAATCAAAGTCAAATGTACATTATTAATCTGTTCAAGGTCATTGACTGTTGTCAATCAGTCGTATTAGGCTTCACATACAGACATCCTGAAATGATAAAAACAGGTGTGAAAGAAGAATACTGACCCGGGGGCAGGGACTGCTTGAGCTTCTCAGCCTTCTCCTTGTCTGTGATGACCAGGGTGTACAGGTACCTGCTGCAGCGCACCTTAAACTTAACATTGTCCTTGTTCTTCTTGATCTTTACGGCTGAAGGAAGACAAACGAGCCAGTTCAGATTCAACTCTAAAATGGGAATAATTTGAACGATTTCCAAAACAGACTGTATTATTGCTTTATCCTGCAGGTCAATCATTTCTGAATTATTTCCCACGACATTTGCTGAACACAAATGGGAACTCTGAAGAATACTTAAAAAGCACAGCTCCATTTAAGACAAAGAATAATATGAATAACCTTCTATTTTTAATCGCCCTCATATCTTACGATTGCTTGCCTGTAGACGTTTTTCATGTTCAGCTGTGCAAGACTCCAGGTTACACAAGGAAATATTCTTAACACAAAGAACTAAATCACACTGTCTACTTCCTCAGTAAGAAGGAGTCAATTAGGAAGGAAAGGTCGGGGTTGTTTTACTTTCACAAAGCTCATGTGTACCAGGGTCAGAACTACAAGTTGTCACCCGTCAATCCACCTTATACACATTGAATTACGTCAAACAACAACTTGCATGTACAACTACTACCAGCAGGTTGGATTGTTAACTTACACTTGGCATCCTTCCTCCTGGCCGTCAGCAGGAAATCTTTGATTTCTTCGATCTTGCGAGGCTGCACACATGAAGATCAGAGGAAGCAAAATTAGTCTCGAGGACAACAGATATCCACAGATCGAGAATTAACAACGTATTGATGTTAGGGGACCGGTGGAACTGATGTTTCTACTAGAAATCGAAACTCAGCACTAGGTCCATCGTTACTCTCGCAAGACTTAAAAAGCATCACGAGCACATCAGCCTGAGATGTTTGCATGTCTTGCTGACGGCAAAACGTACTGCTACAGCTAACATCTTCGGACTAGTAGTTTTAGAGTATTTAGCTCCAGCACCTCATAAACTAGCTAAATTCAAACCGCTACTGGCTCGTGGATACGTCATCATTGTGCGACAGGTCGTAGCCGGTTGGCCCAGGCGAGCAGCATGCTAACACTACTCGCTGTTTTATAACACGACGCTTTAGAAAATCACCACAAATAAGTCTCCCGTCGACACATGTCCGCGGGAGCAATATTCAACATGTTCAGGTCTTCACATTTAGCTTTCCCAAGTATTTAAATGAGAAATCGTCCTTACCATGCTGCCGTTTCAGCGGACTGAACGCTGCGGAAAGGCAGAAAAAGATCGTAGTCAGTTCATCGGTTATAACAACGGGGAGAAAAGTGTTTGAAAGCAAATTATTAGCTCGTCATCTTGCTCCTAAATCGATAAAGTATAATTTAGCAGAAGCGGGAATGTGATTGTTAGCATTAAAGAGGATGGATGATGATAGAAATTGTGATTTTGTTTATGTGTCAATGTTGAACTCACTCAGTCTGGCAGAGAGGGGATGAAAAGGGGTGGAACTTCCGGTTAGGGGGGAATTTATACAACGCTACGGCAAGTACACAGAGCCAATGTTAAGCAAGAAAAGCGATTCTCCCGTTGTCGTTTGTAAAGTCAAACAGAAGTTTGTTTCAAAAGGTCTACTGATATTAGAGAATATTATTGTACTATTGGACCTTGGTACTGTAATCTACTGTGTATGCTGATGCGAATTTTGATACAAAACCTTTTTTTTAAATATGGAAAAACAGTGTTTAATTGTCTTTTACATAGACAAAAGAAGAAAGCAAAACAGTTTAGGAAGCTGATTTAATTGTGAATCCGCCAAAAGGCCACTTTTATACGAAAGTAACTCAACCTATTCTAAGAAAAGTTTTCAAATTAAATGTTGCCTTTCTTTGCCCATAGAAGTCTAATTTAATCTACCACAGTGTACAAGACATGTCCCAAATTTGAAACACGCTTTTCACCTAACAACAATAAGATATTGAGGTCCGAGGAGGAGCCAAATGTACATACATGTACAAAAAAGGTTTAATGTATGTGTGTATATATATCATATATATATATATATATATATATATAGAGAGAGAGAGAGAGATTTTATTTTAATCTCATCCATGTTGTAGCTATAGACAGTACATGAGAAGGTTTTACCTTAATATGCGTTTCTTCTCAGCCTCAAGCCTGCTGCTTGTCAATGATTTGTCGCCTCTGGCATATCACTAAATGTATTCATTTGGTGCTTAACTGGACACATAATCATAACCATCGGTATTTTCTTGAACACAGCAGGCATCGTAAAGGTTATAATGCCTGTAAAGCATGACTATTATGTATGAAGGCCATTACTCACCTTCTGTGAGGCGCTTTTGTCATCCTCCAATACATTACATTGTTTGTCATCGAGCTCTTGGAGCAGCAATAGGCCATAGCCTGTTTCCTGTTCCTCTACCTCACCTGAGTGATACCTCACATGCCCTTTCTCCTGGCCATGTAAGCTGCTGGTGACAGCTGCTGGGAGAACAATGTGACATTATGTGCAGTAATGGATGCACAGGTGTGAATCAATCCCATGTCCTGCAATGGGGTCTTTGAACGTTAAAGGAATTAACTCTTCCAAATTAATTCCGTATCGGCTGCAAAACACTGTGGTGCAGACTAATTTCCTTCCCTGCAGAGCTGGTACGCCTCCTTATGGCGACTTAAACATTGCTCTGGTTGGTGGCACATGCTGCTGCCCATCACCAAAGCAAAAGTACCCCATTGCGATATAATTTGTACCACAATGGGGTACTTCATTCTGCTTGGGGGTCCCCTTGTCAGTCACTTACATGTCAATAAGTTCCACCAGTGATTTTCAGATTTTGTTTTGTAGCCACAAGAGATAAAACTTTGAAGCTTTTCACAAGAAAAGGCATGAACTAAAGAAAATTCAGGGAATCTCCATTTGTGTGTGTAGCTGTTTTTATTTCAGATATCCTATACTATTTACCATCTTGGGATCTGGAATTTCTCTTGTGACTCCCAGACAACTTTGTTTGGAAGCGTGATTGTCTGTTTCAAAGTCTTCTCTACACTATCAGAAACACAATTCTGGTGGGAAACTAAATAGATCACTGTAAAAGCAGATATTTTTCGGGGGCCAGAAGCAGTGTAATTAATGTATGACGTATAAAAACACCTATTGTTATTTAACGATGTCCATCGACAATTTAAGGCCAGTGGCTGAATCTGATAGATTCAAAACTGTGTTTTATTGTGTTTGGCTCCCAAAGTATTTATATATATATATATATATATATATATATATATATATATATATATATATATATATATATATATACAATTTGATTGGCTAATTGAAAAGTGCTGTGACCTTTTACTTAAGCAATAAGGTACGAGAGGCAGTACTGTGTTGTGCAATAATGTACTGTTCAAGGGTGTTGTCCGACGCACAGCGGAGGGCCGGCAAACCCTTGAACTGTACATTATTGTAGACACAGTACTGCCTCGAGTACCTTATTGCTTTTATATTAAGGTTACCTGCAACTTTATAAATAGTAATAGTAAGCTCACTTTCAGCACAAAATAGTTGCAGGGCTCTCAAGTGTCACGCATTCAGCGTGACTGTCACGCATTTCTGTCTTAAGTCACACCCTCCCTCGCGTCGGGAAATTAAGATGTAATTATCTCTTACTGGAAATTATCAAGACTTTGTGATCCAACCCTTTTCATTCCTCCTCTTTAGGTTAGGGAGGAAGTGACGTTGTGTTGTCGTTCGTTATACTAGTGTGGGGGATGCTAAGTGAGCTTGTTAGCTGTTCCGTTTGAGCTAACGTTACTGTTAGCGAAGAGCACCGTTGCAATACTGTGAACACTCAAGCAAAACACCTGCAAGTTAAGGAAACCAACGTCTGAGTCGTTACTGCGGACGTTACAATATCAAAGTTTACACAAACATGTTTGGTAACTGTCAAGCTTGAAATGACAACTAACGGTCGCACAATTTAAATCTACCTGTTGTTTTTAAGTGCGCACTGATATGGAACGCTCTAAATGTAAACAGGCTGTACAGTACTTTATGGCTGAATAAACTACACCTCGTGACTCACTCTCAACCAATCAGAATGCTTGATTTAATCTACCCGTATTATAATTGTTCGTAGGCTAACTGAAGCTTGTAATAAACCAAACCACAAACCAATGTACTGATTTAACGTGTAGCTAACTGCTAACTGCTAGCTTGTCGGAGAAGATGCTCTTTCACTTCCCGTGTGTTGTTCGGATTCGTGATGGCACCCGGTCAAGACCATGGCTTTCAGCATGTCAAACATCTTTTACCAGAAGATGAAAGCCCATCCACCTTGCATGTACACAAGACATGGAAGCAGCAGGACAGCGGTCATACAAACGGGGAATTGAGCAATACACGGCAAGTTGAGGACACATGTGCTCCTTTAGGTTAACACTTGTATAGTCGGCTAAATGTTGCCATTTAATGCTTTTACAGCTGTGGCCCACCATTTCTTTCCACCAAAAAACACCACTGATAGGCCAAATATAAAGTGCTTAAAGTAAAATATTCAGTAGAAGAGATTAAATAAACCACTGAGCTGGTTCAAAAGTAATTTAAAGCTCCTCTCGTATGGACAATAAAACCTCTTCAGAACTGGCACCTCCAAAACGTGGATCTTGCCACGAAGGCAAAGGTGAAAGAAAACTTCAAGTTGTATTAAAATGCTTTCAAGATTTTATTCACTCGGCCGACGGGTGTCAGTGCTCCCGGTTTCTCAAGCAACCCAAGGTCAGACTGCCTTTGGGTGATGCAACATTCCTGTTTCAAGAAGATAAAGCAGCCATAGTAGGCTGCATTCAGTCCATTTTATTACTTGTGTTTGACTGATAAAATGGTTTATGAGCAATGGGAAATGTACTATCTATATATCTATCTATGGATATATCTGTCTGTCTGTCTGTCTGTCTTTATTTTTTCTTTGTTTTTTCCTCATCTTAAATTAAAGTAAAGTGGATACAGAGAGGCTGTAAGCCCAGTGGCCCAATTTGCTTCCTGCAAGACTACTGTGATTTGTTTTACTTGTATACATTCTGTCAGGTATTTATTTTTTGTTCCTCGACTAACCGTTATTTATGGTTGCTCAAAAAGCTAAAACATTCGCCTGAGACATACACGCGTTTCAACCAAACCAGCTGACTTATGGGTTCAATTATCTTTTACAGTCAAGACAGATGAATCCAAACAGTGCCAGAGTGATACGCCTTTAAGTATATAAATGGTTTACACAGAATGAATTCCCATCTATTATTCCCACTTCTTGACAAAAAAATAATATGATATCTGCAACAGCAGAGCACAGTTAATGGGCCAATCCTGCTAGATTGTGAAACACATTTCTGCTCGGTGGCTGTCAGTTTCCTTTTCTTCTGCTTCAGGTAATTCTTTTGCCTTCTAATTTCTTGCATACTTTTGTTTTAGAGGAAATGGTTGTTGCTCCGGAAGCGGCAAAGCACCCGCTGCACTATTGAATGCAGATACAGTATGGATGTTTCTCCTGGAACCGAGTTCATTTACAAGCTCCACCGGCTTCAGACGGTTTTAGTATTCAAGTTTCAAATACGACAGGCAAGCTTTGTCAATAATTTACACCGGGAGCTGTGCGCGAGCCGAGCATATTTGGCCGTTAAAGTTTGAGTGACACCTTAGTCCATTTCCACGGAGATCCACCTTGACACGGCATTAATTCATAAAGACAGGAGACACCAGATCAGTCGTTTTTAATCAACCCGCTGTCTACGTGTCTGCACGTGTCCACAGACCATCTTCCCCTCGATGCTCAATCAGTGCTCATGCTATTGGACATGTTTCACTCAGGGCTTTAAATTTTCAGCAGCGTCTTGTCAATCACGGTGAAAGATGGAGTGCAGTTTGTGTCGGTAATTGTTCAGGATTTTTAGAGGAGTACCTCGGCGCCTCTGTTATCACCTGCAGCAAAAGCGGAGGCTGGTAAAAACACACCGTGAGATTGTATGTTTTCATGCCGCCATCCCTTGTTGCTCCGTGGGCCTTGTTTGCAGTTTTGAACCGTGTTCGTCACCACAACAGGGACTCAAATTAACAGTCTTTTTGTACTGCTCGCGGCAGAAGAGATTCTACTCTGTATTCCTTTTGTCCAACCGACTCTCAGTCACACCGCTCCTTGGCATAGCTGAGGGGACGTGATGGCAACTCTTAGCTCCGGTAAAAGGATGGTGAATCGTTACTCCATTCTTTAAGATTCTGAAAGATGTCCTCCAACGCTGCTCAAAGAGTGTGTGTGATCTGATGGAACTGCAGTGTTTCATTGTTATAGGATTGTATGCGATAGTATGAAATCTGAATTAAAGATGGCTAGTGAGGAGCTTAGAGGCTCCATTATAAAATATAAACTCAACATGGTGACTGTCTTTATATTTAATCGTGTTTAGCTGTGGTTATACTTTTCTTATTGTCTGGGGTCCAACAGATATCAGTATTGGAGAATATTTAGTGATTTATTTTCATCAAACTGGGCTTGATGAAGGGGACATAATACAGAATTGACCCAAAAAAACAATGTTACTATAAAAACAAAGACTTATTTCATGTTTTATATTTGATATGGGTTGTGCATGAACCAATTTATTCCTTTTGTTCGTAGTTTAAAGGCAAATAAATGGACACTAGTAGACTTACTGTATATATGTTTGGGGTCAATCAGAGATGTCAATGAGAATAAACAGCTCTAAAACTCCAATAACGCCGATTGTAGCTGGAGTTTTATTGGTAAAATTGATGATTTGGAAGGGCTTTGTTGCGTAAAAGTACTGTTTTAGAAGTAATTTGAGTAACGGTCAACAGCTGTGACCCCAAAAAAGACATAAAGCTTGAGTTTATGTAATGAACTTTTGAAACAGAACATCAGTTTGAAATCATGGTTCGAAACAATTTTGATGTCATGATCAAGCTGGTAAAACAATGCTGAGTATGTCTATTTGAGTTGTTACACAGGCCTTAGCCAGAACTGCTAGTGTGTTGATTATATTTGATTAATTCCTGAATATGAAGGTCTCTCCAAGTTGTATTACAACATCTATTGTCATTGGTTGTCTTCATGGAGTGTGTGTCTGTGAGGGGTGGATGTATTTCAGTAATAGTGCATGGGGAGGATCAGCTCAGCCTCCTAGATTACAACAAATGACCATGCTCGGTTTAAGTAAAGCTCCTCTGCACCGGGATGATCGTTATTCCATTTGCTCGCGCAGCAACAGACGTGATCCTCCGTGCCAAGCTCTTTGTGGAAACCCAGCGTGATTCTAAACACACATTTCTCCCCTACTGCAGCTCTGCTTTCCTGGCAGCAGAGGGCAGCGGGTAACAGCTCAAACGGGGGTTTGAACTGTGTCTCATCCTCACTGTGACAATGGGAGACGCTGTGCATCAAGGAATGGACTCCTCTCCTCAACCAGCTCTCATCGCTTCGGAAAGGGAGCGATCATCGCAGGGCTGAATTTGATGCAGAGAGAAAAAACAAACACATTTGATGTCGTACAAATAGATCCCATATAATCAGGCTCAAGCTCTAAAACTCTCTACGTTATGGGATCGTTGGCCAACAACACACCAAGACTTTTCTCATGAATACAACGAAGCTTTGTTTTCAGCTTCAAGATGTTTGTATCTTTAGAGGTGTGGGCGTTTCTCTGTCTTTCTTATTATTTGTGTGATTCAATGAGCCTAAGGCAACTGCTAATTCATATACTTGGCTGACATGATTTAACTTATTCTGCACTAAAAACTAATTTGAAGTACTTTCATTTTGGGACACACCTGGTATTAAAATAGTATCCCAAAGAAACTATAATCCCCCTTTTTTTTATGTAACGTTAGTAATAAAAATAAGTACCCTGAGGCTGAGGGATGCTGGTACTTTGTGACTTATTAAAAAAGGACATAGTGGGGGGTTGAGATGGAAATAAATGATTTTGTCTTAGAGATCTTCTTTTTAACTCTACCAGACATGTAAAGCGTGGATGATGGAGCCGTAGACGTCGTGGGTCACGACACATCTTCTCTGCCCGCGGGGCGCCTGTTTGGGCGACAGTAAAAGCGACTCTACCTGAGAGCTAACGCAGCAGCAGGTGTCTGGGATTAATCACGGCTTGATCTATGCATGAAAGGCAACAAAAGATTCCCCTGGAATAGTTTATCGAGTCTTTATTGGATTTACTTCGCTCACAAAGTCGGTTTTGAACGTCTCGCACTGTAAATTAGAGCAGAGGTGGGAGCGTTTATTATTATTTTATGCAAAGGATTAGCTGTTCCTAAAAAGTTGTTATACTACCTCGAGTGATAATGTGGGATGAAATACAAAGGCTTAAAAGTTAACGCGAAATTAAAAAAGAACGGCTGTGTCATTGAAGTTGTGTTCAAGTGCGCCTGCCATTAGGAATGCAAGAGGAGAGTACTTCAAAATCCTCTCTACCGCACTGCCTCCCTAATCTCCCTGATTATTGATCACATTGATTTGTCAAGTATTGATCCCTTTTCCGGCAGCCTTATCAGAGGCGAACTTAAAGTACATCTGCAGACGAGAGGAGATTATTAGAGAGTCTGAAGGTTTACCCTGACAGAATCTCAATGTGGACCTACTTAGACTTGTCAGAGTCGCCACAAACTGTTGAGAAACTTTATTGTGAAGCTCTCAATTATCCCCCGAGAAGCAAATGTCGGCTTTCGTCACGACTCGCTGCCCGTTCAGTGAGTAAAACGCAGAATAGAATAGAGAAGAGGAGGAAGAAGAAGAGTTGCTGCACAGTTGTGAGTATTTTGCAGATATCATGCTGCATGGAGAGCTTTTACAGTGGAGGTCACAGAGGTTACAGCAGGGCTCAACACTAACCTTTGAAAGCGTTTGGCTGGAACCAGGCATCAGCTTTCACGAGCCCAAACTGAAATGATGGGTGGATTCTTTAGTCACCTTATATTTTGAGCAATTAAGATACTTTGCAGTCATTCGTCAGCTTGATAGTGACAATCATGTGAATGGCGTTCACGACGACCGGCGTGCCAGCTCCTGCAGCCGCTCCCTCATTATGTCGTTGGTCTGCCAGCTCGAGTGTCTTTGAGCTCAGGTGCTATGGCCCTGTAGCGTACGGCAGGATAAGCTACCTTGAGCTAGTGAACTTGACTCATCAAGGTGTTGTAGATGCTTTGTGGTGCTCAAAGGTGACATGCTTGGCCTCAACAAGGAGAGGAAGAAGACACATGTCCTGCTTGTGTTTGTGTTCAGGTTCTTCCGGGTCTTTGTCAGTTGAAACAATTTTCCCTTTCATTTGTGACGTTGACGGGTCAGTCCAACTTCAAACAGCTTGATTTGCTTCGCCATCGTCTCTAATAGAGATGCCTGTGTGCACGCGAGTAAATGCACAAACGCATGTGCATGAGTTTTCTGGTTCCGATCAGGGATTTCAACAGTTAATTATTAATTGGTTAACTACGGAGATCATTTTTCAACGGGTATGCATGTTGTGTAACATGACCGCTGAAAGGAAGCTTTGGCGAGCTCTGAACCCGGTTTGTGTGTGTGTGTGTGTGTGTGTCTGTGTCCAGCTGTGTCCCTCTCAACGTGAATTAAAGAGCAGGCTTGAAAGCAGACAAATGAGTATTGAAAACGTTTCAATACAGAATCAATGCATCATCTGACCGGCCTTCATAGACCACCGATCAAACTATTTATTTTAACGCATATCATCTGATTGATAGTTGATCGATCGGAAAGCACCCGAGACCTGATGAAAGGACGACAAGAGACTTCAGAAAATAAATAGACAACACGAAAATATTAAAATTGGATGATATATCACTTGAATGTGGCACCATAGCCAATCAGTTTGTTTTCCTTAAGCTTAACCATTTAGGTAAAGTGAAATGAACCAAAACAGACATCCTGAGTTCCGGTTCTGACTGTAACAGCAATATTTAAATATATATTTCTTGCAACAAATATAAAAAATAAATAAATATATATATATATATATATATATATATATATATATATATATATATATATATATATATATACATCTTTATTTGGGGTTGCTTGGGGTGTGTTTGCTAAAAAGTTTCTAAAAAGGCCAAAATATCGGTTGAAGGTTTCAGCAAATGTTTCGCAATAGGACAATACATTATGTATGAACTGAAAGACACTCTTTTAGAGAAGAATACATAGATGTGTGTCACCTATTCCATCCAGTCCATGCACTCATCAATCCCACTTGTTACCCCTCAGGCCATTTCCAGTTTCCCTACCGTGCCGGGCCTGAAGGCTAACCGACTGCGCCTTGATTTATGCAGAGACACTTTGTGGTGCTGGATCAATGTTACATTGAAGGTAGTCAGAAGAGCAGTTGTGGAGGAGATTTGGAGCATACAGCTCTGTTAATCACAAGATAGCTCTGCCCGAAAGCGTACCCTGCTTTTATGGTCTATTTTACTCATAAAGGGACCATCATTTACTAAATGAACATCATGCTGTATTGAAGACGACTTGATACTAGCAATTGAGACCATAAACTATTTTACAATGTTTACTGAGGAATAAATCAAGTGAGAAGTGGAGTCATTCTCTCATCGACTTCTAAACAATCAGACTTCTTTGTATGACCAGGAGTCGCCCCCTGCTGGCCAGCAGAAAGAATGCAAGTTTAAGAAATTCCCGCATTGGCTTCACTCGTCAGAATCGGAGGTTGCCATCTTTTTAGTTCAGCGCCACATTTTACTGTCTGTAAAAGATATTTTCTTTCATGAGTTTAATACTGCACATGCACACACCAATATGCTGATAATGTGAACATAATACATTGAAGCAAAATGTTCCTTTAATGTGTACATGCAAGGTGGATGGGAACGTTTAAACATGGGACTCAAAACACGGCGACTTGAGAATCGCAGGTTAAATGTGATTGGGCAACAGAACCGAGTTTTGATTGGCTGCGGCGTAAGTGGCGTGATGAAAATAAAAAAGGGGGTATAAACGAATACAGTATTTCAGAGTTGCGGTAATCAAGGTGAATAACAGCGAGAGACCATTTTTATTTAATGAAGAGGGAAGAGAAAAAAACAGAAAGAAAGTAGAAAGAAATAGTTTTACACACAGAGATTGAATGAAAGTACCAGAAGAATAACAAGAAGACTCGCCCATTTTTTTTTTTTATTCAACCTTTGGGGTGTTCTGGATCAAAAAATAATCCATAATTAAAGCATCCTCACAATTTAAGCAGCGGTCAAACACAAGCAATACCAACTGTTTCATTTAAAGAACCATTACATTGAGTGACTAGTCGTCCTGGTTCTGGGTTCAGCTTGGAGCAGGCGCACAATAAGAGGGATATGAACTCTTAACCGCCAGGCTACTCCGCTAATCTTCTTCCTGTTGGATTAGATTCATGTAGTATTTCTCACAGACGGGCTAATTATTCCACATTAGTGTGAGGGCTGTACTGGCCTCGCACGGAAGTTCACTAGCAACGCAATGACAACAATTCCCCGTATCTCTCGCTCGCGCTAACACCTTTTATCTGACTGTTCAGCAGCGTCCAGTAGGCTACATCATAAACAGGTTTTCTCCGACAGTCCCCTGGACCGTGCCGGAGACCTGCCCAGCTGCCATTTGGTGTCTGTACAATCATTAATTTCCACTTGCTCCCCTCCAGCCAGCCAGCCAGCAAGCACACACACGCACATATGCACACACACACACACAGACCGCCATCCTGCAGTGCCAGGATGTCTCTCGTCCCTCATGCCCTCAGTCAGATTGCCCTTGCCTCTGCTCCACTCTGCACCCACAGTGTCGGTGTTGGCTGACTGCAGGCCGACATTAGCCAGCTAACATTTCCTGGCCTCCTGTCTGCTCAGCGCGGACCGAGCTGCTGGCCGGACGCTGCGCTGAAACTCACCTCTTAGCATCGGAGCAGCTTCCAAGCGCAGTGGTTCAGCTGACAAATGACCCCGGTTTGTGAATCGGAGCTTCTGCCAAAGGTTCGGCTCGGTTACACGGTTTCTGACTGTGAGTCTGACGTACCTAGCCGTAGCAGAGCAAAATAGTTAAAGCATAATAGAGCCTGATCATGTACCAAGCATGTGTGTAGTGTGGCAGTGGTGCTATCAACCGGAGAAATCCGAAACCTATGGTGTCGGTATCTATGACAGGACTCCACTTGCATTAAGCATATCTTTAGTCTGGAAGCATCGCTGTCATTCCAAGTACGAGCCTCCACTGTGAGATGTGCCTCCATTAGTAACATATCCACCATTACTGAAAAATATTAGCATTTTCTTCTATCAAGATTGATTTCTACAAACGCTGCTTAATGCTTTCATCTCTTAAAGGGGCACTCCCCCGTTTATGTATTGCACCAAAAACACGCAGTTGAGTCTCTCATTAGGTCGACCATGTCCATGTCTTACAAACTCTACACCACCTAGTTCGTGACACAGGCTTTGTAGTCTCAAACCCAACAATGCGAGATAACCCTGAAGACATCGTGAGTATTGTGACGAATAAACTGATCTCCATGTGCAAATTCGACGGAGTGCCCCTTGAATGCAATCTGCTTTCATTATCATTTAGACCGGATCCATTATGCTATTTTAATACCACTTGTAGCGAGGCAAATAAGTACCTTTTCAAGTGCAACTGTAGGAAACAGACGGTAGTCTATCTTACATGATTGCTATGACTACTGTGTACAAATGACCCTTTGCGGCATGTAGTGTTGATGCACCACACTCCTCCCTCTCGTTGTTTGTATGCTTTTTTTTCCCATTATTGAAACTAGTACGGCCGTAACGTTGATTTCATTCTCATGTCTATATCTCACCCGCTGTTCTCATTACCATTGGATCATTACTTCCACTAATACCATGTACCTTCCAGCTGCTCTTTGTTAGCGGTAATTAGGTGATGATCTGTAGCAAAAGATATTAAGATGAATTCTAAGGGCAATTAGTGTTATCATAGAATGAGAGAAGTCCTTCTTCCAATGCCCTGGTTAAGCTATGAAATGGCTGCGGGGCACTTTGGGAAGACAGGACTGAGAATCTATTTTCAAATGCCAAAAACAGTCCATCAGCACTTGCCATTTTGTGCGTCGAGAATATTGCTGCAGCAGTCTATTGCTTTATGGAGGTATATTGAAATCTCTCACTTTCCACCTACTCTCTCCCTCGCGTTGCTGAATATTTATCCAATCTCTCCTCCACCATACTGTTATAGTTAGATGAGATATTTATGATCTCCAAAACAAAATGGATCTATTTATCCATTCTGTAACTCTCCACTCACTCACTGCCAATGGAGGCATGTAAACACATGTCATTCTCGGGTTGGGGGGGTGAGTCACAGAGTACATTTTTTAAGGTGTCCTTGCTTAAAAATGAGAGATTACATTAACATATTTTCAGCCGTTGTCTCCTAGCAGATATTAAGTAAAGCATGCACAGAGTATCGTCTTGACAGGCACAGGCCACGTCTTCAAAGGGTGATAAGTGCATTCTTTTTTTCCATTACTGACCCGTTCGTGACCTCAATGCAATGAGCTATTTTCTCCATGGCAACACAGATGAGGATCGGCCTGCAGACACGCCTGTACACCCACATGTGTTAATAGTGCGAAGTGGGGACGGTGGAGAGCATTTAACTTGAAAAAAAAGAAAGAATATATGGTCAAAGCTGTAAAAGTGTTATTAAATTAGAAAGGTCGACGCTGCCTTTTAAAAAGTTCAAGAATTTCTGTCATTTGAGCTCGACGCATTAAACTCTAACTTCCTCAGTGTCTCCTCGTCTATGAACACATAATGGCTGAGTGACATATATGCATTAGAAGAAATGGCTAGGTTTATTCTGAGGGTGATAAAAAGAAATCCTTGGAAAAGCTTTCGGCAGTATGTTCGCTGGTTTCTCAGTCATTCACGCATGATTCGTCCTATTTTTTTTTGTTCACTCGCAGTGCATCACAGCTGTCTCAATCCTCTTGTGTCTAGTTTTGTAAGAGAGCCGGAGTTCACACAAATATGAATTGTTCATCTTACAGATCACGGGGAAGTAAGAAGCCGTTTGGAATATGCTGTGCATATTTGAAAATTCAGTGGGAACCCCCCTGAAAGTGCAAGATGGTGGTAACTACAATTTATCACGGAGAGGAGTAGTAATGTATGAGAATAGCAACTCTGGCAGGAGAGATCAAAGAGAATAATATTTCAAAGAAATATTGCCGGTCTCTGTGGGTAAATTAGGTAATTCTACCAACCATGTTTAAGGGGATTCAGAGGAGGAAAAGCGGTTGAAAAATATGCATAGATGTGATAAAAATGTAATACCATTATCATAAACAATTAAATAAGAATAATACAATTATGTTGTTTTGTAAACACATTTTATTACATGTAAAGAGTCGCCTTCCTCTAACATTACATGTGACTTCTTTGTCTCACTAAGAGTGTTGTCTGTCAAACCAAACAGATTTGTCACAGTTTGTGTCATTGTGTCCATCCCTTGTACATTAGGAAATACTATGCAGGTATGTGCATGTATTCAATAAATACATTTGAAATGTAATTCAATGATGAAACTCTCCTCAAATATTTCATTGTGAGTTATGTGAGTAACTCAACAGCCGTATGTTAAACACAAATGTGCACAACAAGGCCACGTTTGCCTACACCACCAGTTCCACATTACTATGCGGACAAGTGAAGGAACCAAGCTGGCTCCTTCTGAAGGATGATGTGGGACGATGCATTGCATTTGTGTTTGCCATTCACACACACCTCTCCTCTTTGTGGAAGTCACTATACAGAGCCACTGTGACAAGTGCACGACTCCCACATGAATTATGGATCATCCCGAGGGACAAACACTGGGCCAAAAAGCTGTTAGGCCCCGCGGCCCTCTATGTGTGACATCCCTCACTCCATACAAATTCTCTTCCAGTCAAAACTGACAATGAGTTGTCCTTCATGACCCAGAGTTAAGGTCGCTGTTCATGCTATGTTAGCGTTCGGGCCAAATGGTGCATATAAGATTTGGAGACCCTTGTTTTGATCGCTTTTTGACGCGCACGCTCCTTCCAAAAAGCACCAAGACGTCGACATGCAGTCTTTTCTTTTTAAAGGAAGAGTGAGAAGAAAATGTCTGAAAGAAGTCTGATGTTACTTTATTTTCTTTCATATTGTCTGCACTATTTGGTGAATTTTCATTATTCAGACTGTATGTCTTGAAATTGGACTGACAGTCATCAATTCCAGCTCCTTCGCTACTGTATTGCTGTGTCTAAGGAGCACATACAATTCCCTTGCTGCTGACGTTAAGCGATGCACAGATCGGACTTTTTAAGTTCTGATACTTTGGGTATCGGTCGATACTCAATGATAAGAAACCAATGTGTTTCATTCATAAGATGTGACTGAGACAATTATTTTATGAATAAGGCAACATCAGGCTTGACCTAAACATTGCTTTTCTAACTTAGAATTTTTTAATATGTATATATAAAATATATACATAGATTTGCATTTACTGAATTGTTATTTATTATTATTAAAATAAATTGCACACCAGCAACTTCGTGATGAATCTTCAAAATTAACATGAATTCCAACTCAAGTGTAAACCTTTTTAATTCAGAAACACATTTGTCAAAACGTACACCGATATGGAAATTCCGTATATAATGAATTGTATATAATTGTAGAACGGAATTGAATAGATTGGCTCGACCCAGCTGTGCGAGTCAGTATCTGCCTGATAACGGTATCAGCGCTCACTGCTGACGCCAAAGCAGCCTCTTCTATTTCCTGAGAATGTAATAAAGGATACCATTCAACCGTTTAAATGTTTTTTTCCCCCAGCGTGCTCGTATGACACTGTGGATCGAGGCCTCTGGCCCTTTCCCAAACCATTACGCTATCACTTTAATGGTCGTGAGGATTTGGCAAATACTCAGAGCAAAATGTGACTCTCTTTCAGCTGCCCTCCTCAGACACGATGCCAAGCCTCCGCAAGCTGCGCTTTTAGATATACAAGTCTTACACTAACGAGAGTTGACACCTAAACTGGTGGCATTTTCATGCTTTGGGGTTTACTCGATTATATCCACAATGACGTGAGAGAATGAGCACTGTATTTGTTTGTAAGAGGAGGAAATGATAGATTAGGAAAGCAGGACGAGGCAGGGGAAGCCTGTGAGCCGTGGCAGTAGGATTAATTCCCTTATGAGTTACTCTCTGCAGTGATGCTATACAGCATGAAAGTAATACCATCTTTTCATGGATTTGACTCAATTTAGATTACCTACATTCAGCAAAGGGATCACTCTCTCTCCTTCTGTTTCTCCTTCCTTTTTTTATTTTTTTTTATTCCAGTGGCTTTGTCAGAGATGATGTAGGTGAACCAGTGAATAAATTGGAGATTGGCAAAGAAAGACGAGATTAAGAATGAGCCATCTTCGCTCCAAACAGAAACACACACCAACGGGAAAACAATAACAGTGTGAGCTTGGGAGGATCATTAAGGCGAAGGGAGAAGTTTCTCTACAAGTAAAAGAGAGCTGGTTTTGCGGTGGATATAGTGATTTTCAAGGTGATTAAAAAACCATTAGCGATATGACTCGCAGGTAATTCACAAGGTAGTCATTCAAAACCCAGTTAGAAACCAGGAAGGGCTCCGACTGAAGAAATGACTGTTATTAGATGGAGTTATTATATCAAATTGCCCAAGTGAGAAAGCTCCCCCGCAATCTCCTGTCTACCTGCTAAATCTCTGTCATTTGGAAAGATGGGCTTCATTTCTCCTGAAATCTTCTCATCAAACAGGGGATATCCTGAGAAAAGCTCAAACTTATTTGCCAGGGAATTACTACGTTTAATTAAGTCATATGTTGTCTGCCAACGTCCAGGACTTTAACACTCAACAAATAAAAGAGAGCAAACAAGGCGTTGGTACAAGGGAGAGGACGGCTGTCCTCAAAATGATCACTTCCTTTAAACTTTATATGTCAGAATATATTTGAGGGGCAAAAAAAATTCCACTCACAGCAAAAACTATTATCAAACTCTGGGAAGCCATTATTTTGGTGTCATTCAGTGGTGCTTATTGAGTTTTACACAGAGTACGCTTTTCTAATGTATATTTGTACTCTACATTGACCACAAACTTCAATTTCAAATTATAATCATGATGTAAATCTATTTCTATTCATGGCTTATTGGCTTCCATCTTTCATTGCAAGCCCCATTATTTTTTGGAGATTGCTTCTTGTTATTTCATGATACGAGTTCACCAGCCAATCTGGGCGCCAAATTCAACAGCGGGATGGGAAGTTGTTCCTCAAAAATCAGGTAAAGCGCGACGTTTGTCTGTAGAGATTTTGTAATATTGTATCCACATTTCCCTTCTCTACTGGAATCAACATTTTCATTCCCCTGTGCTTTGGCTTGGAACATTTCAATTTCCCTTCTCTGTCTTCATTGTATAACCCGTTTCCTTTTGTCTGACCTGCTATATGCCAATTTTGGATTTATTACTTCACCTAAAATAAATCAGAATGAGATTTTTCATCCAGGATGTGGATAATTGTTGAGGCAAATGCAAAAATATAGCCTGACAGACAAGAAGTCAAAACCTAATTTAAAAAACAGTTCTTCATGCTGTCAGAAAGTTTCATCTGGCTCTCTTCGCCTAATTGGTGGAATCACACATCAATTGGTAAAGTAGTTTATATATCCCTGTCAAAGCTCCAGTGGGCAACAACTTTGTGTTTCTCTATTTTGTCTTGCCCAGACGGATTGCAGGTGAGAGCTGTTCAAATTCACAAGATGTGCTTTTGTAAAACTATCCAGACATCCATCTTGGAACATTTTACTCTGCCAAACGTTAACTCAGCTGCCATCTTTTAACTTTGTCTTTTCCTTGTGTTGTGGCCAGGTTTGCAGTCCGGGCATGAATGACTTCTAAACAATCGGCAGGGAGGTAGGAAATGCAGTGTTCTCCAGAAAAAAAGAGAAATAGCATTCAGTTTTTCTTCAAACACTGCCCAAATCTTCCTTGTATGTCAGACAGCTCGGGTCTTGCACGGAGTGGCAGGTTGTCTGTCCTTTTAAGAGCTTTTGCTGTACACATCAAATCTGGAAAAACTAAGAAGGACATCATTTTCCCAAAATAAAAGAGTTTTTGTAATTCTAGTGTGTCCATCTAGATATGTCCAACATTTGTGAAACATCATACTGCCGATGTTTGCATTAAATATGGACTTTCACATGCATCAAACCTGGGTCTTATTCTCAGGACGGTGTTTAGTAGTTTTGTAGTGCAAGTCTCCTAAAGCTTAATACACAATTTGAAACTCTTTGTTCCTGAATTAGAAACACATAAATGAGCTATTGTAGCTGGAGGCAGAGATGTAAATCCAGGGAAATCAACATGCTCGCTAAACTAGCTGCCAATCAATCTGTTTGCATGTGGCAGGCTTTCGCTTCAGCAATTTTTTTTGCCGATGATGGTGAGTTTAAGTAACCCATAGTCATAATGGACACAGTTATAAGAATGAGACCCTGTGTTAAGGTATAGAAAAGTTATTTAGTTATTTTTCAAGGACCAGGGGAAGTTTGTGTTAAAACCTAATTAAACCTCAAGTGGTGTTTATTCCAACATTGCTTGGTCCTGAATGTTCTGAACCATGGATTCTCTCTCTTTTATCTCTGGACTGAATGCATGACCTATTTAAGACTTACATTACTTCTCATTTTAATAATAGTGGCATATCCTCGTCGCATATTGCATATCAGGGTTTTCTCTTTATTGGAAGTATCTTCGGTGCCTTAGGACAATTGTACACATATGATATTATAATGTTAAACACAAAGCAGCCGACCTTCTCCGCCTCGTTAAAATGTAACACATAACAGTCTCAAGGGCTTTGAGGGCTTTAACCCCTCTCTGGTTGGCGGTGACAGCGCTCTCGTTTGAGTTAAGAGTTGGTCTGAGACTGGGTTTCGTGGAAATGTGAAAGACCGAAGTGGAAGCTGAGGCTTACGGCGCCCTGAGAAATGACTCCTCTTTGGCCGTGACAGATCGAAGCAGACTGATTCCCTTCAGACTTCAGTCCTTTATTAATGTCCCAGTTCAGGTTTTCTCTAAGGGACGCATGACCGAAGACGATCCCTCGCTTTCATCTCTCAGTTAATGAGAAAAGGCCAGATAACCATTGAGCCCCTCCAGGCTTGAGCCGAGATACGGAGGCCCACTTCTCGTCGTAATCTCTGAACATAAAGCTTCCTGCTCCACTGCCCTGGGATCCAAGACCCTTTCAATAAGTCAATATACACATTTAAACATCATGTCCAAGCCATGTTTGCTCTTGTACTGTATATCAGATGTCTCTTTCTGGGGATGTTCATGCACTCCCCCATGTTACAGTCCTCAGCTCTGCGTTCAGTAGCTTTAGATTTTTCTGGCGGTGAAGGAAGGAGATTAATTGTCTGGAACAATCTAACACATTGGAACATGTCAATCAATTTAGTAGGACTGCAGCAACCAATCGATTATAATAAATTAATAAATTGTTGATGAGTTGGGTCTATTTTATGATGCACAACAACGTCTTCATGGGGAGTTAAACCAGCCAGTGCCGGGGCTTCAGAAATACCTTCCTTCTGTTTTCTCTCCGTTTTGTGATGGATCGACGTAACGCTTGATGAAGCTAGCGCCCGGCAACATGGGTCCATCAAAAGATGGAGAGGAAACATACAAAACGTTTTTCTGTTGGTTATGTTTGTTTTTAAATTAACCTTTGACGGACACACATCTGCCAGAGACAGCAGATTCAGCTCACGCTAATGAGCTGAAATACGGTCGGAGCTCATGTGAAGTGGTCTCTCCGACCTTAAATATATATATACATAAGTTTAAAACTTTGGGATCCAATCCAATAGCTTGATGCCTTCATGACGGGCAGATGAGCAGAGTACTCTATATTCAGTCTTTCATGCTTTGAGGTGTATTTATAAAAGGTTTGGAAAAATAATGAATGTTTTACATGGTGAGCAAAACACTGTACAAAGGAAAACCATACTGACAATTAAAAGAGACAACGATCCCTCTGAGCAACAGTTAAATAGTATAAAATAAATCATGAGCCATTAGTAAAAGAAACTGGACGCTTGGCATCAGAAAGTGCAGTTCTAAAACGGAAGAAGTTTCGGTTTCAGTGTCAAGTTCACATTTGTGTGAATGTGTTCAGATATTTTTCTTAAGCAAAGCTGATCTTAAAATGTCAAATGGAAGGTTAGAGTAGGAATTGAAACCGTAATTCAGAATATCAGGTGAACTTTGGACTGACAAATAGCAGTTTAAGACCACTGAGTAGACTGTAATGTTGGGGTTCAGTAATGATCAAGGGTCAATTATGCTTTCCTGGCCGGGAAAACTAATTCAAAATTAAAGGTTATTGGGGCGGGGGGGGGGGGGTGGTTACAACAGTGTTCTCCCCTGGCATGTAACACTGTGGGGACAACGACTAAATGTACGATTTTATCATTTAATTTCTCTTCTGGTTTGTGTATACTCACACTCGTGCGACCGCTGTTTAGCTAGTTTAAAAGCCTGACTGCAGTTTTTCATTCTGGCGATTGCACTCATACTTCCAAAATCATAAAAGTGGTGTTCATCTGTCAAGATTATCTTGCTGAACAAAACATGTAAGTATCATAAACTTGTGTCTTATGTTGTTCTCATTTCCAGTGGTTATGATAACAGTGTACTAACCAAAGTAATTGCTCTTCTTCCAACAAAGTTTACACACTGAAATTTGTGGGTCAGCTTTGACCCATTGCACTTGCCGTAGTTGTGTGCTCACAGTTTTCCTCTGCAAATACAGATTATCCGGCTATCTTTGGTGGTGCTCACGTTTGGGGTTAACTCCAAAAAGTGGGTTGGATAATCCAGCTCAACTGTCTGATCTTCAGCTCACATTCCTGGTCAACGATGCTCGTATTTCCCTGCGTGCAACATGTCTGTGTCGCGGTAGAAAAGAATAAAAATAGAACGATGTGTCTCCCGAGAGCAATTTGTCCTCCCTGTGGTTACGAGAGATCACAGACTTATTGCGTAATGATATCACGAAGAACAAGCTTTTCTCTTTTTCATTATTTTAATCTCAGCGATCGCTCCTCGGTGTTGCCGGTGATTTATTGAAGAGCCCTTTGGAAACTTGCTCTTAAATTAAAAAAAAATAGCACTTTGATTGTAAATTCCTTTAACAAATTCATGAATGTCAAAACTATTATAAAACAAGCTGCAGAAAAGAAATGTTGCCTATTTCCTAAACTTCTGATAATTTAAATCAGTGTCACTTCACCGACCGGCCTCTCTCTGAGGCACCAAGAGGAGCGCATGGCATTATCATTTAACCGCGGACATCAATATCAATTATCATTTTTTTCTCGTCCTTCTAAACCGCTCCAATTCCAATCTTCACTCCCATTAACACTTTCTCTGTATTCGCAAGAAGAGCGACAGAAGGGAAATAGATGAGTGAAACGTATGTTCCAGAAGCAAAGTCTTCTCTCTGCATCTGCAGGTAATTGTTCTGCAGAAAGGGCACTTCACAGTTGAGTGGGTTTGTATATGAGACAGCCTTATTATTACACTGACCATTGAGTTAACCACTCTGTATGACCACATAACCGGTTTGAAACTGTATTTATCGCACAGGCTACGGCATCACATGCATGCACACTAACGCAACCTTTTAATAATAACACTCTGACTCGGCATGCTTGACCTTGAAACGACTCGGAGCGCATTTATCGTTTTGTCCTGTCGGGGAAACAGTCGTTGTTGCAGCAACCCCGAACCGAAGGAAAGCTACAAACAGATCATTGCATAGTAGTAGTTATGGGGCTCAAAGTCTGTATAAAGAGCGGATATACACATGCCTTAAGTTTGTAGTGATTAGCACTTTGGACTTTGAGCTTTTAGAGTCCAAAAGTTGGTATTGTGTTTAAAGGTGGAGCAACTGTTTACAAGTGGAATGCATGATTGAGGGAAAGCTTTATTATTTATTCATTGATCCTAACGGCTTCATTTAGAGTAGCTGGCATTGGTCAGCTTAGACGTGGAGGTTGATGAGCGGCTCAGCTGTCGGAGCATCTGGCTTTGCATCTTCTTTTAGGAGATTACTTAATCAGCCTAATTTATCACTGTATGTAAGCTGCATTGTCTCTTCAGAGCATCTGGCACCGCTGATCCATTCAGATTATTTCACCGTCTTTTAGTAGTTTTTGTTCTTCGCTCCATAGTCGTCTTTTAGCTGAACGCCACGTCGAATTCCTCAATGCTCCCACGTTGATGTGGCAATCGAGTACTAATACTTACTTGATGCCTATGCATTCATCATAACAGTGGTGTTACGTAGGGCTGGGCATCATAAAATCTCTTTTCTTTTTCATGTCTGATTTAAGATTTTACTCGTATTGTTTTTTCTTTAAAAAGAGCAAGTAGGCGGGGCTTCCAGTGTTTTCCTCTGTGCTCGCATTCTCCTCACATGAGATAGCTTCTTTTTTTTTTTAGGTGTTCGCTGGAATAAATTAGCCGTGCCGCTGCTTTTAATTTACAAGCAGGCAGTGTTTCTTGGCTTGAGGTTGCTAAAGGGAGACGGTGCCTTTTTTGGGGGGGGAACAAGCTCCTCGCTTTCATTTGCTCCCGCTGCCATGTTGATTTTTTACCTGTGTCTGAGGAGAACTTGTTTACGACAGTTAAAAATTGATTTATCGCCCGGTTTTAGTGTGACGTTTGTCTTCCAAAAATGTAAAAGTCCAATTACTGTGCGTGTGTCTCCTAAATGTCCTCAAACATCTTTTATTTATTGGTTATGAGACTGTTCCCTAACCCACACTTCACTTCACTTCACCTTCAGAAATCCAAAACAACCACTTTTTTTTATCCGGCACTTTTCGAGGTGGGCCTAAAGTTTGCAGACATATAATCCATCGTGTCAACATGATCAACATACAACATAGAAGTGTTTGTTAAGGATGATGCAGGGCCCAGCCTGCCATTACTTTTCAACTTCAGGGAACCCTTAAGTGTAGCCACTGTCTTGCTTTTATTTCCACTGTTGTCAACCTGAACAAAATTCAGTAACTGCTCCGGAGCTGAAAATAAATCTAAGGGGTTAAAGAACGCAACAGCTCATTTTCAACACAGCAAACACATCAATTAGTAACGCTATAAACACGTGTAAAGCTCAGCACTACAAGGAAATGGGAGATTGTGTGCACAGTGTTTAATTCAATTTGTGGGTTGCATAGATATTTTCAAAGTCGTATCACATTTCCAGTAGTGAGCTACATTTTCTACTAAGTATCTGTGACACTACACGGCAGGACGTATTTTTTTTATCCCACTTGAATTAAAAAAGACCCCGCTGCAGTCTGTTTTCTACCAGATTCTTCAGCTGCCCCTCTTGGTATTCAAGCATTGGGCTGGTTTGACATTACGGGGCAGAGAGAAGGAGCGGGACCGGCAGCTAATGGGGCCGAGTCTGTGAGCTGGTCTGCTCCACTCTGTTGACCTCCTCCTACTAAGTGTTAATGTGAAACAAAACAATATTATTCTGTCCAAGGATTCAAGGATAATGTATTCTGATTATGCAACACATGGTTGCACAATGCAATGCTGCTGTAGCCCATTTGCTACACATGAAAAAAACATGACAAAACAAAACAAAAACAACAAAAAGTAGTGGAATTCATGTAGTGCATTTTAATCAGGAGAAAGGTAAACAGCATTAACAATACAATTCAGTCCTGCAGTCCGTCCATCAAGAGCGGCTTGATCCTGAAAGCCATGATGGAGCCAGGTGTCTGTATAGATGTGGCCACAACAGTCACCAAAGCCTGAAGTCAAGGGTTGGCTTTGGCCATAAATGTCATGTATGTGACGATTGTTATAAAGTTTAGGCCTTATTTCACCCATCTTATTTTCCTGCGACTGGACATTAGCCAGCAGTAAACTGGGTAGTGGATTAGCTTCAGGTCCTAGCTGGGTTAGCTTCCACCTCTGCTCTCCTCCTTCTCCTCCTGGGGCGATCCGCTCTGCTTTCGGTGGAGTTTCAACTGCGCTCTGTCCCGGTGCCGCTTTTTTTTAATGTATGCATGTATCCACAATGCTTAGAAGTTCAAGGTTCTATTTCAGTCTGATATCAGTGAACAGCTTCCTACGCCGGGCAAAAGTTCTTTCAGCAACAGAACTGTATAGAAATCCAATATGCCATCTCGCTCCAAGCATATTTAAGTTGCTCAATGTATACATCAGTATCTTATTGGGATAAACTTTTCCTGCAGACTCCACTCAGGACTGTTGTCTCTGTGTTGTGTGTCAGGCGCTCCGTTTTTAAATGTAAAGATGATTAGATTGGTAGCGTATAACACCAAACCATGCAGTAAAAACACACATTTCTCATAGGCCTCTCGCAGCCGAAAGCCTCTGATGTCATCTCATTTTTACCTGTGATGAAATAGCAAGCAAAGCTGGCCACAAAATGACCACAGAGTCTTATGTGCTGCACTTTCCACCACTCGTTCATTGAAATAAAACTCCTAGATTTGCCGAAGAAAAGTAAGCACAAGACCAGCATTTCATCAGGAGTTTTTCTTTTCTTATCGCTGGTGAACTGACCCTGATTTACCACTGCTTGACTTCAGCCGGAGCCACAGATATCTCAAAGCTCCAATTGGATTAAAGACAGTGAACTATTGGAATTGAGTTGGCTGGAATAGAGCGGCTATGAAAATGGCTTGTATTTCTCAGAAGGCACTAGCCCAGCCCACAGGGAGACGGAGTGTGTGCTGCCGGCGCGTTGAAGAGATCAGAGAGAGGGGATCCTCCTCTGCAGCTCCATTGTAGTCCAGGTAGCATAGATCAAACAGAGCAATCCCCATGGAGCTCCCCAGAAAGTGCTTACCAGGAGGCAATCTCAGGTAGCCCCCAAAAGAGAGGCATGGCATATGGCCTTTTGAAGATAGCTTGAGATTAGAGCATATCCCGAATCAGAGAGCATTGAGAGAGGCTGAACTGCGAGCATGTTGGGGAAAGACGGAGTGACAGATAAGGGGAAAGGGAAAAATCCTAATGCGACTGTTTTGAAGCACACAGCAGAACATTTGTCCATAGACCTGGTTTGATTCAGATCAGCATCGAGTGCTCGAAGCAGAGACGCTTTTCTAGAAGTGACTGCAATTCAATAAAGATGATGCTGAAAAAGTGCAACATCAAGCCTCCCCTCCTTCAGCTCTCTGTGAAATTAGATACATTTCTTGACAGGAGGATGACTTGTTTTCCACTTTGTGTGGACACACGTTTTCCATTGAGACTAATTTCCGGCTCTATTCTTGTATCTGCTCTATTCAATTGGAGAGAAGAAGAAAAAAAGAAGAAGAAAAAAATCCAATAGGCTGTATAATAGCATAATATTTGACAGACTGTAGTAGCAGTGTGTGTGTGTGTGTGTGTGTGTGTGTGTGTGTGTGTTCTCTCTCTCTCTCTCTCTCTCTCTCTCTCTCTCTCTCTCTGACAGCTTTTCCCTGAGGCAGTCCGGAGAGTTGGCCACCGCTGCGATGCCACTTTATCCTTCAAACATCTTAGTAACATAGGTACTGCGTCCCTGGATGCTGATGGGGGGGGGGGGGATATATATATATATATAAAGACACCTCACTTGACCGAGACCACTCTATTTGTGAAGCGATATCTTGGCGATATTTGGTTTGATAAGATGGCAATTTCAATAAGAGGCTTCACTGCCTTTTTGGCCCCTGTGGGCTTTGGCTTGAGAAGGAGAGATTTATTTCACAGAGGGGAGCTCGATGAAACGAGGGGCGAGCATTTGCAAAAGTGAGATAAAACGTGCTGTTTTTTCTTTTTTTTTTTTAAAGACATTTTTGCAAGGGAGTCCTAAGAAGTTTGCTCTGAGTTGATTGGGAGACGGAGGCACACCCATGTTGAAGAGGAACAGTCTGTGGCTTTTCCACTCGGATGAAGAGGGCACAGAGGAAAGCTAGTGGTGGTTGTGGTGTGTGGTTGGCAGAGGGAAGGAGGGTGTGCGATTTGGGAAAAGTGCCAAGCCCAAAATTAAGATGACAGCAATGACAAGGCTCAATGCCGAACAGATCCATCCCGCTGATGCAAGCCAAACAACCCATAGGCTCCAGCTCTATGATGTGTGCGCGCACGTGTCTGCACGCACGTGCACGTTTGATGTAGCGTGCAATATGTGCGCCTGTTGACAAGATCATGGAGACTCAGTGTCAAAGCGAGACAGCTGATTGCAGGCTGGAGTAAACACCTGGCATCACGCTCGTCTCCGGCTGAGGTGAATCATCGCACGTGTGCGTCAACCGGCATGTCAAAATGAAAGCGCGGAAAACAATGCACGTGAGGGAGGCGGGGGCGGATATCGCAGCATGAGCGAGATGTTGGATTGGCTGTTTGACGTGTTTGCTTAAGTCCAAAAGTTTCTGCTTTTATTTCATTCTCTAAAGCAGCAGCGCTCAACCTTTTTTTTCTTTTTCGGATGGACCCCCACCGTGCTGTCAGAGGAACCTGCACCCTTTCACATCAAACACAGATGATTACTTTTAGCAACTATATTTCAACCGTATATCCACAATTGTTTCAAAATCTTGCTTGTAGGGAACACTAAATTTGTTACTTACTATAAGGATAGATTTTTAGTCAGTTTTTCCCTTAATTAGTTGACCTGTTTCAAAATCCTTCAACTTATCCCAAAAGAAACTGTAAAATACCCCCTGGGGTGAACACAGTTAGGAGTCACTGCAGTAAAGAATGGACTGTGAACATATTATTATTAATGGAGGCCCGATTATTGATGGTCAGTAGTTTTAGAATTCAGTAAGGGATCACAACTCGCTCTTTGCTACTTACTTATTCCCCAATTTTCAGTCTGCAGTATTTTACTTTTCATTAAGTCGTCTTTCAATTTGGAGGGGATTTTAAGGGTGAAGTTCCGCTGGAATTGGAAGAGTATTCATAAACCAGCATGAAAGTTCTTTCTTTTCTTTTTTTTTTTTTTACCATTTTTCATTCGGAAAGTAATTTTGTGTCCTTTCTAAAACAATTTGACTGAGAGATTAGAATGAAGTGAAAGCCAGGTTCACTCGCTGTCCTGCTGCCCGCTCCCTTAAAGTCAGAGGATCTTACATTTCTTCATTTTTTTGGTCTTCATCTTGGTTCTACATGGTCTCTCCTCTATACTAATGGAGATTAAGATAACAATAGTATAAGAGTTATTAGGGAAAATTGCCTCTCCCACTCAAATAAGTGGAGCATTTTTCTTGGTGATAAAGAAAAGCGGCTCTTATTACCTTGACTGGGAGCAAAGATTGGTCTCAAGTATATATTCAAAACGGATGTGGATCTCTCCTAATCACAAGCCTCCCCCTGACTGTGAGCCTTTGTGCTTAAAATCAGTCTGGTCAGTAGCGGAATATGAAACCCGAGACACGTTATTTACTGCTAATAACACACAGCGTGCTCTCAGTACAGAACTCAATACAAGAAAACTTAACAAAAAAGGTGATAAAGACCAATATTTTGTCTGAAGGAGAGGCGTGTAAGGTTGTCGGCTGAGGTGAGGACATGCGGATACATGAAAAGGCTCTTGTTCAAATTTCTAGTAATTACTGCAACTGCAAGTCATTTTGTGAATCTTTTATAAGTAAAAATACACATCAATAACCCCAGATTGTAACTGTGTCCGCATATATGTGTCCACAATGTCGACCTCCATGATCGGATATATTTTGTGGTCAACAGAGCGCCTGTAAAACGGTGGATGAATAATAAAAGTCGTCATGTTTGCTGCTCCCTCTTCCTCCCCGCGGTATTAACCTTGTTTTACTGAGGAACAGCCGCTAATAAAGCTCCAGTGTCATGGGATGCTGCAAATGTGTAAAGCCCAACATCAAATCCGGACTGTTTGCTTACAAATCCAGCGCACGCACAGCAGAAGATGCCGCTGTGAAACTTGTGAGCGGTAATTACTCCCTTTGTTTTAAAACAGTAGTTGTATCGGTGGGGGTGCGGTTTCCTTGGCAATTATTTGCTTAAAATACCCGTTGTGAAATGCTTGGTTTATCAAGTCGATTGGACTAAATGAAGGCTTGTGCGCGGGAAAATTAATACAAAAAGTTATGGATGGTGGATTCAGACCAGCGCACTTCTTAAAAACTGAGCTGGTCTAATTGCTTTGCTTTCACTGTTGCAGTCAGGCAACAAGAGCAAATAAAGCCTAATTTACATGACCTGCATTATTATCTGCAGGATTTGACCAGCCGCTGCACTCCAACGTTGCAGTAAAATCTCAAAACCGTACCTTGGGTTCCTCCAGTGTTTCTCCTCATACTTGCAAGCAACAAGGAAGTTGTCAAGTTATGTATCTGTATAATTAAGAAGAAGAAAAAAGAAAGAAAAAACGCAAAAGAATACCAGTGAAGTGAAAACTTGTGATGCCAGTGAAGAGAAGGTCGTGGCTGGGGGGCGGGCAGCGCCTCAGAGGAGACTGGGAGTTCAGAGACAATGCAAAGAGAGCCAATAGATCTTATCGCCGATGCATTGTCTTGTCTTCCATTGTAATATGGCAAAATCACGTCAGGGATAAACACAGTATGAATTTTTAAGAGCCTCCTCTCCTTATTTCTATTCCGTCGTACTTTGCCTCTGCTCAAAATGACCTCCGGTAATCTTCAGAGGTGAATATCGCCATTTCCCCCGAAACCTGAATACATAAGGAGATTGTGAGACCCAGCAGGGGAGTTGAAGCACAAGTGTTGAATATTACAGTATGTGTATTTCATTAGCGCCTGGCAGTTTGAATGATGTGGTTGGAAATATTAAAAGCAGCGTCGGTCTGTGTGCATTGACCTGAATAGTAAAGGCCACCTTAGCTGTGAACAGAATGCAACAAAGGAACACATCCAGCAGATTGTGAAACCGATCAATGAATATTTGATCAGCGACAGATAGCATCCCGTCAAGGATTTTTAGCTGAAATCAGCTATTTGCTTCAAGGTGAAGAAACAGCATTTGTATCTGGCACAATGAGTGTAATGTATGAACATATGTATAATGGATCTAATATTATGTCCTGGGAGTGCATGCAGCACACATTTTAAAATGAGAGAAAGCAAGTTGCCTCAGATGTCTGTGAAAGATGCGGGCCTGGACTTTCATCCTTTTAGAGGCGAGGTCGCTCGGCCTTTTGAGGGCGCAAATGCCAAATGTCATGACAGCAATAGGTCACGGAGTGAAATCAGTGAAATTAAATACAGTATACATATTATTATTAATTTTTTGAATAATTGATCTATGTAAGGTTTTTTTGCCATCCCAAATTTAATGACAGATTTTTGTTAATTTTGTCATTTTTCCTTCTATAAGTAGTTCTCCATTGTAAAGCCCTCTTGTTAGGCTGATACAAAATGAATTGAATAGGTACATTATGTACTCTTTGTCTGTTTTAACTCTGTTTATTGTCGTTATTTCCTGCTTTGTAGTGTTGTTGCCTACAGACAGAGTGAATACCAATAAAAGTTCATTTTTTAATAAAATAGATCTCAGATCTCTGGCTGTGTTTCAGTTGTTAAATATACAACATATACAACATTCCTCCTCAAAGCGTTCATGTTGTAAACGTCAGGGTTTCCAGCGGTTCACATCAGGCTCGGCATCAAACCCACTGGCAATGTGCATCAATGACATCTTAAAGGTAATCATTGCATATTAAGAGTGTGTGAGCAGCAACAAACTCATACATTGGGAGCATTGTGGTCAAGCACATCTCTGAGCAGACACCCAAGTTTCTGTCAACTTACAGCTTCATGTAAGAACGCAAATAAATCATTCCTAAAATGAGGTAGTGGGATTTGCCAGCCAGGCCACAGGTCTGCAACCTGGCCGGAGTTTGACAAGACCTGACCGGCTTGACAGTTTTGATTTATTAAGCAATTCCTGGCTGGTTTTGTCCTCATGGTGTTTTTGGGGGTGTTTGCTTTATGAGCGAGGAGAGGGGCTAAGAGTTTTGGGTGCGTGTGGCATTTGACTAGCTTCTTAAAGCTACATCACTGCTGTTTGTCTTCATAACGGCATTCCCACCTCAAACTGTGTTTTGTAGGTTGTACTTTTTAATCTTGTCACTGATGTAAAGAACAGAGGGTCACACAGTGGGATCAGTTTATCTTTGACAGAATCATCTCGGTATATTTGTTTCCATTGCCTCAGCGAGTCAATTATTTCCATTGCCATACCTCCTAACCCCCCCACAGAGGGGACTGATCACTGAGTACGATCAGAAATAGGTGTTTAATACAAGACAGCAGACACTAATTAAAATGACAGTTTGACGCTGTATTGGCTTGCTGTCTTCAGGTGTAGCGCTGAAGAGATGACCTCTCCTCACAGAGTGGAAATGTAATTTCATGGCCTGTTAGACACTGAACTCCAGACGTAAACAGAGAGGTGTTTGTGCTGACGTTTGACTGCCGCGCGCTCGGACCACAACAGCACTGGCGCCGGTTCTAGTCCTTCACAGTGAATCCTCTCTGACTCGATGGCTTTTTCGCTCCGGCCTGGAGGGTGTAAACACTGACCGAGTGGATTGGACTTCTCCTAACAAGCACTCTTTACATAATTATACCCATGGAGATTCAATGGTGTGTGTGTGTGTGTGTGTGTGTGTGTGTGTGTGTTATTGGGTGGGATGGGTGAAGGGTTGCAGAAGCCTGGGATTGAGAGAGGGAAGAACTTGAGACCCTTGAATACTACATTTATTCAAGCAATTAATGAAAATGTTTAATGCAACACCATTTGGGGAATAAATATATACATATTTTTCTCCTGCAGCCTGAGGAGAAACCAGCATTAAGAAAAAATTAAAAAAAGATGAACAATACATAAATTAAAATGCATTTTGTGATTCAGACCTCCTAAAATATGACCTTTCCATATTCAAATCACAAATCAAAATCCACCTCTTCAGAACAGCTTTTATTGTGTGATTGTGTGCTCTATGTTCTTATTGTTTTACTTTTTTGTTTATTTGTTTTATTGTATAGCTTTTAGGATGATTTCAAAAAAGTTTTGTAAAGTGTCTTTGAGTACTACAAGCGCTATAAAAAATGAAATGCATTATTATTATTATCATGATTAAAAACATTGTCGACAGTTACTGAAAAATTAAACCAAAACAACAACAGTTTGATACAGGGTAACACTTCAGTATTTGAGTTATAAGCACCTTAGCACTACCATAAGTACTCAAACTGCTGCAGCGCGCAGCACGCCATCCTCCGTCTCTCTCCATTTAATATGTATAAACATACCAGAGATACAGACCAATGCATGCTCGATGGATTTAAAGATGCTGGTAGCACCTGAAGATGTGCCGGGCTTGTAAAAAATTCATTGCGGCTGTGAAAGTAGAATCTGAGGGAAATGCAGAGCCTATAATGAGTCTCTGAAGACATCCAAAGTGAGAGAAAACACTGCAAACATATAAAACAATTGATTCAAGTTTCATCCCGCAGGCTTTCCATCAAAATTGGCAAATTAATCTTCTTGTAGGTTGCACAACCTTCGTCCCTCAAATGATGGACCGCGTTACCGTCCCGAAATAAAGAGATTTAATAATTCACGACGTTGACCTTTGCTGAACCTTTTACTTATTCTCTCAGGAAGGGCCTGCTTTCATTCCATCTATTCACTCTCACAGATTTCAAGACAATATCTGTCTGAGGAAAAAGACAAGCCCGTCACAATCAAAGAGGCCTGGAAAATAAACTGTGAATGTGACGCGCTATCTCCGGACTCTGATGGGGAAATCATACAGATATGGATTATTGCTTTGTTTCCCATTCTTAAAAAGAAAATAGAAAACAAGATTGAAATTGATTTAATAAAAAGATAAATAATATATAAATAAGCTACGGCTCCTCCAAAAACACCTTCCTTCAATTGTCCCTCTCTCACTTTAATATGAAAGGGAGGAACACACATGTGTAGCAGTCGTCTGCACGTGTTTCCCTGTGTTGTGTTTGAGAAATAATGCAACGGCTCGAGAAAACAAGGACAAGAATGAGGCATAGCCGGTCAAAGCAGGTAGCGAGATGGAACAACATTCACACTGCATGAAAAGGGACTTTGTTTGACTGGCCGATAATTCAATTTGATAATAATTTATTGTCTATGACTCGTATCGTGATTGAATCATGGTGACATCGTGACAAACCATTGCGTCATCCAAACTGATAGCAATAAGAACGTAATAAATCAAATTTCTGATGAGAAAATACTCAGTTTGTCACTTCATGCCGACTATTTATTTATTGAGTGACCAGAAAACATGCTTTATCTTGATATATGTCATTATCGAGATATGAAATTATTATTAATGGGATAGTTGACCTTATCTTCCCTTTTGGTTTGCTCAAGGACTTTGGAATGAATAAATAACCATTACAAACTACTAAAAAGAAGGGTCCAATTACAGTTGGTTGCATTGAATTAGTATTTATTTCCAAATTAAACAACAAAATACATAATCCCCAACCACCGGTCGGCCCGGTACCGCAGAGAAAGAATGAATGAAAATGCATCCGTCTGAGCCTCTTGACATATGTGATACGTTACCCCAAAAATGAAACTTAAAAATACGTTTCAACTCTGCCGGTGTTCTGGATTAAAATCAAGACAGAATATCCTGAGATCGCCAAAAAGCTCTGAAACCCTGCCTCCATTTCAACGTCCTGTCTTTGTGAAGCGGGTTTAAGATAAGGAGTAGACTGGACTAAAGGTTTTAGTCAAGGAGTAGACTGGACTAAAGGTTTTAGTCAAGGAGTAGACTGGACTAAAGGTTTAAGTCAAGGAGTAGACTGGACTAAAGGTTTTAGTCAAGGAGTAGACTGGACTAAAGGTTTAAGTCGAGGAGTAGACTGGACTAAAGGTTTAAGTTGAGGAGTAGACTGGACTAAAGGTTTTAGTCAAGGAGTAGACTGGACTAAAGGTTTTAGTCGAGGAGTAGACTGGACTAAAGGTTTAAGTTGAGGAGTAGACTGGACTAAAGGTTTTAGTCAAGGAGTAGACTGGACTAAAGGTTTAAGTTACGGAGTAGACTGGACTAAAGGTTTTAGTCAAGGAGTAGACTGGACTAAAGGTTTAAGTTGAGGAGTAGACTGGACTAAAGGTTTAGGTTACGGAGTAGACTGGACTAAAGGTTTAAGTTAAGGAGTAGACTGGACTAAAGGTTTAGGTTACGGAGTAGACTGGACTAAAGGTTTAAGTTGAGGAGTAGACTGGACTAAAGGTTTAGGTTACGGAGTAGACTGGACTAAAGGTTTAGGTTACGGAGTAGACTGGACTAAAGGTTTAAGTTAAGGAGTAGACTGGACTAAAGGTTTAGGTTACGGAGTAGACTGGACTAAAGGTTTAAGTTGAGGAGTAGACTGGACTAAAGGTTTAGGTTACGGAGTAGACTGGACTAAAGGTTTAAGTTAAGGAGTAGACTGGACTAAAGGTTTAGGTTACGGAGTAGACTGGACTAAAGGTTTAAGTTGAGGAGTAGACTGGACTAAAGGTTTAAGTTAAGGAGTAGACTGGACTAAAGGTTTAGGTTACGGAGTAGACTGGACTAAAGGTTTAAGTTGAGGAGTAGACTGGACTAAAGGTTTAAGTCAAGGAGTAGACTGGACTAAAGGTTTAAGTTAAGGAGTAGACTGGACTAAAGGTTTAGGTTACGGAGTAGACTGGACTAAAGGTTTAAGTCAAGGAGTAGACTGGACTAAAGGTTTAGGTTACGGAGTAGACTGGACTAAAGGTTTAGGTTACGGAGTAGACTGGACATAAACACACGTCAGGTGTCGTTGTCTCCCATCACCCCGAGATGGGACCGGCTTGTATAGAAACAAGCTTTTTTTTAAGTATCTATAAACCTTTTGGTTTGGGTTACAATAATGAACTATACTTCTATAATTACATGACCCAACTTCTTATTTGCTCCCTACATAATAACTCCAGCTTTTTGATTGAAAATCTTTGTGTATCTTGTCATATCACTGCAGGTATCTCAGCTACAGGTTTATAGAAACACTTAAAATAATGGTCGCATAAAACAGAATTTCAGTCTTGTTATGCTAAAGCGATTTAAATGTTTAAACTTTATTATGAAGTGACAATGTTAGTATACTATTTGTTCTGCTTGAATGGATAACTTAGTAAAACTGTCAAAATGTTTTGAGTTAGGACATAAACACAACTTTTATTAGTGACACAGGGCGCCACAATTCAGGTATTGATTCGGCCTTTAAATGACAATACATCTCCAGAGTGTAATACTGCCTATAAAACCCCATTATTGAGGTACTTGTCTGTCTCCTGCACCACCTAATGCACTACTGTTCCAGTCCACAAATATTTAAAAGGCTACTTTTATCGCCTGAAGATCAATTTTAAATCCAACCTACACTGCAAGGAGGGGAGTAATCGAGACAATCCTATCTCCCGAGCCCATAAAAAGGTGAACAGCAAACATGTAATGTAGCACCATGCCGCTATTGTCGTTTTTTTTTGTTCCTCTCAGTATGCCAGACCATCTTCCCATTAGTGTCAAATCATAGTGTAGAAATGGAAACATATACGTTCTACTGTCCGTTACATATGCAATTGACATGCATCTTTGAGTTAAAGCTACAAACCGTAAATGTTGCTGCTTTGCTTTTAATTTCATCCCTGATGATATCTCCAGGACTTTTCTGGATATGCTACATTAGAATCGCTGCACAATGCAAAAATAATCCTTAGTTCATGCTGGCGCCAACAGCTGGGAAATATTAACTACAGCCGTGTAGCAGCACTGACACTCATTTTCACAACTTTTAGAATTCATGGCAAAGGGAGACAAATTGTACAATGTAATATAAACTACATGATATCCATTTGAATGGGAAACAAAACCTGAGATAATTCACTTTTGGCATTTCAATTACCAATTAAGAATAGCTTCATCGTGATTTATTACTATGAATCTCTTTTTTATGCAAGATAAGCTTCTTTAAATGAATGTGGTTACAAAGGAAGAGACACGTTGTACTGTAGATAGCATTATATATTCTGCACCAGATGTATTTATTCTACAAATGAAGCTCATCTTGTGTAAAAGGTCAAACATGTTATGGTAAATATACTCAAACTTGTCTAGCCCTCTTTTCGACCACTCAAAGCTCTTTAACTGCATGTCCTTGATCCATTCACACTCATTAATGCCCATCAGGACTAAGCAACCTATTCATAACCACACATACACACCGAAGGCTCAGCTTTCAGGAGCCGTTTGGGGTCAAGTATCATGCCTGCGGACACAATGACATGGACTGGATCCGGGGATCGAACTGCCGACTCCACAGCCGCCCAATGTGAATCCTTTACATTCTCGAGTCTTGAAATTCCCAAGCAAACTGTACTTATGTTCAGTACTCTAGTAGCCTCAATGTATTATATGAACATTCCACCACTAGAGTAGTACATTGTTTACAAGACCACAATGTTTTTCATAGATCAAGCCACTTATTTTCTCTCTCAAAGTGCACTAGATTGAGGCATTTAACTGAAGAATATGAACATTTTCAAGAGGTCATCGATCCAGCTATCACGGTCTCACAATATCCCGTGGGAAACACCGTGGCACCGTTAGCTGCAAGCCACCAGCTCAGCCGTCTCCACCTTGAGAGCCCTGTGAAGGTGATTAGATATGCTCTAAATTTTGAATTTAACACCTTTAACTTGAACTCTTATCACATGCACACAGATGCAAAAAAAAACAATCTCTAAAACTGAGCCCTTTGAGACATGGCATGTGTAAGCATCTTCAGGCTGAACAACATTGCTGCTCATGTAGCTGCTGTATGTTCAGCTGCTATTAATACGTCACAAAGAAATTGGGAGGGTTACTTTTTTCTTTCTTTTCTTTTTTCTTTCTTTTCCCGTCTCACCATTCTCCTTCCTCTGGCTCATTGGTCGTCTCTCCCTCCCTCGGCCTTGCCCTTCTTATCGCTCCTCTGGTCACTCAGATCGCCCACGACCCCGTGTGTTGGGAGAGATCAGGGAGCACAAATGAAGTGGCTGCTATTAATTTTTCCCAGGCAACCTTCACAATAATCCAACAAGACAGCCGTTTAATTGAGCTAACCCTGAGCCCACGGCGAGCCTGTCTGTCCCAGTGTTCTCCTTTCTCAGTGAATACCAAGGAGCCGTCTCACTTCACCTTCATTAGAGGAGCAAAAAGAAAATGTCGGAGGGAGAGCACAAGTCTGAACAGTTGGGTTTTATATTATTCTCTGCTCTTGTCTTTTCTTTGCTCAGTTTTATTATTCTCTGGATTGTTATCTCCATCCTCCTATAGAAAAAAAAACGCACGTCAGGGAAGGTTATCAATGGCCATTCTGATGTAGTTTTATTTTTTTTAAAGAAACTCTGGCGTATTGTTCACTTTCAACAGGGAGTTGCAGCTTGCTGTAGGGAGGCATTTTGGAACAAAGGCTGAGAATGAGCTGCCGTGTGAGCCAAAGATAGACTGTGCGAGAGCTGCAGAGGTCATGGAAAAGCACGAGGGCTGCTGGGTCAAAATATCATTCCTGCAACCTTTTGTAGATAAAATGAACCGCCTAATTCACTGCTTTTGGACAATTATGAGCCACAGATTCTGCTCATACAGTACACGACCTAGTTACTAATGAAATAACTCAAGTTTGGACAGAAACTAAAGGTCATACAGCCATTTAAAAATGCAAAATTTCATGGCAATTTCAATTTGGCCTCATGGAATCGAGGGATTAGTAGATTCGGGATGTAAATTAGATTTTTGACCCTCAAATTTATGCCATTGATGGTGCAAACCCTTGAGGGTGCGGAGAGCCAGAGAGTCCAAAGTACAGGAAGCTATCGTAGCTTATTAGCAGTGTTGCATTGTTCACGTTTTCTATCGTCCTTTATTGGCGTATTAACTGCTCCACAAAAGAGCAATGGTTTGCAGACAGCTATGAAACAGGAGCCAATGGTACATAGATGTCTTTTGAGTAAACTGTGTGCACTTAATGACCTGTTGTAAACTGAGCTACGCTAACTAGGTAATGAGTTAGCCAGCTACAGCACTATCTCACTATATGGCGAAGCTTCTAAAAGCAAAAATCCGCAACTTTCTGGTGTGACCTTCATAGAGCACTTTTCTTTGTGGAAGAAGCGAACCAGGTCAGGTCGTATCATGGTGACGAGGTTTGAGTGGTTTTGTCAAAAGAAGCCGTGATTTGGCAAAAAAATAAAAAAAGAGGAAGTTATCCAGTAACTCTGCAACTCTCCCCATTTTCATGTGAATAATCTAAACGGTCGTAAACCCTCGTCGGATGAATCGGCCCATTTCTGTGGACAATCCTCCAGCAGGTGAGAATGGCTTGACGAGTGGTCAAGCCGTTCCACCCTGTCGGTCTTTACTCACGTCCTCGCTATCCGCTCTTTAGCTGGCCCCGCTCTCAAAAGCTATCCCTCCACTGCAGGTAATTACAGTGCAGCGGCACCGTGGTCAGTAAAAGGCGAGGCCAACCACTCCAGGGGAAGGCGCATGATCCATTAGCTGAGCACAGGGCTCGACGGCCCATTCTTCATTCCCATTTGTCTTTCCCTAAAAAACCCTCCGCCGCCCCCCCCCCCCCCAACTCCGCTTCAGACATATCCCTTCCTCTCCTGCTCCATCAAAGATACAGAATGGAGCGCATAGAGAAAAAAATCAGCTTGAAAGCTCCACACAACTACTTTTTTTTTTTTACATACCTGAATAAAACTGCTTCCTGATAGCCAGCCAGCAATCCGGTATACGCTCTAACTGAATCATTCACTCTGGGAGAATTGTGACAAAACAGAGCTCAGCTGCCTTGAATTCAATAAAAGCAAATGCAATATATTTTTCATATGCTGATACTGCTTGAGTCCAAATAATATAACTGTCCCACTCGGGGATGCAGCCTAATGGCTTCACAGAGTTTTCATGTCCTTTTTCATTTGGTTTCCAATGTCGTGATGACAAAAATAGAGACAAACGCACAACGAATCAACAACAGAAAGTTCCCACAATCACTGAAGCTCTCACTAGTAAAAGATCTTTTTGTTTGAGACTTTCGCTCCTAATGAGGGAAACAAGTGACAATCACTCATGAAGCAATGAATCATTCCAATGGCAATTTTCGAAACAGTTACGCTCAACTGCCTGTTACGCAGACTGACTGCCTTTTGTGCTGCCACGAGTCCCACAGGTGTAATTCAAGAAGGCTCTTTTCACCACCGGCTTGTGTCAAGTAAACAAAACAAAAAAAACAGGAGGAAGAAAAGTGAATTCCTGTAATGACCTTCTCCACAACTAATAAGTAAATCCATTATCGGAGCAACGACGGGGAGAGAAACACAGCCAGAAAGGCTGCAGCTCCATGTCACTCCCGTGAGTTAACGCGTCTTGTCTTGTTTAATCAGGCGCAAAGTCTGCACCGATCAATAACCCCGTCCTGCGGGTAAAGGACCACAGGACCACATGTTACATCCCTCTCCAACTACCGGCCCTTATCAGCCGCCTGGTCATCAGTCTGCAAAGTCACCGGTGCTTTAGGTAGATGCTGATACATATATTCCCTTTTCCTGTGCATATACAGTATTTACCTGTGTGTGTCGGCTGATTCTGTTGGAAATTGGGTACAACTCTTATTATTATTATTATTATTATTATTATTGTCTTTCTTGTCAATAGTAAAACATAATAATATAAAAAAATTAACTTCCTTATCTTTAAAAATATACTTGTATAAAAACCACTGTTGGGCTTAAACTGTCTTTTGTCACTACAGACCCTTTACAGCACACTACAGCATTTAATTAACCATAATCACAACAATAGTCCGCATTTACCAATCCATTTTCATAGTAATAGTCAGCATTTACCAATCCATTTTCATAGTAATAGTCAGCATTTACCAATCCATTTTCATAATAATAGTCAGCATTTACCAAACCATAATGATCACAATAGTCAGCAAAGCAATTGAAATGGCTTTCATATTAAAAACAACAAAAGTCTGACTGCATGTTAAAGTAACATAAAAGCCCAGCAGTTCATGTTTTAAATGTTCTGTTACTCTTGCATATTGTGGAATTAGCAAGCTAACTAGCCAGCCTCTATGCACATCAGTATATAACTGATGCAACGTCGCTATCTCTGGATAATCAGTCCTTAACACTTTTTTGAATTTTCAGTCTCGGGGCATTTCAGCCAAAACTCTGGAGTTTCGCTACTCTTTACATTTACAAAAGCTCTCTGCATCGCAATCTACAAATTCTACAAGTGTGGCCACTCATGTGCATGAAACACTCTTCATGAATAAGAGACAAAGACAAAGGGAAATGCAAGCAGAGTGAATTCTCCTCCATCTGCAGGATAAAGACAACATATTGGGAACAGCAGGAGAAATGAGCGCCCACGCTGACACGGCCCTCTGTTTTAACCACAGTGTCTTTCACATGAACCTGTGGATTGATTCCAAATGGTATAAGAGCCAATACTTGTTTTTCATGCTGTGAGTGATGACCTCTTTGCGTATAGTCATTAAATTATTCCATAAATGCATGTGTATGAATATGAATATATGTATACATTTCCCAGATATGTGAATGTGAGATATGATAGCGGTGCGCTTTTGATCCTTTCTGTTTCTTGTTTCTCCTGCTAACCTGCAGAGAAGAATTCAATTCTGCTGACCCTAATCTAAGAGCATGACATGACAATTAATAACTTGCCTGATATGGAATATGCACAACTTTCTGTCAGCCAGATGAATAGGCTGCAGTCCAACTGAAATAACATATGGGGAGCTCCTCTCTGCTCCACACAAGTCAAACAGAATAAGAAAAGAAGAAACACTTAACATAATGAAACATCTGATACAATCTTTGTTGGGAAGACTCATGGTGGCAAACTCTCTTTGAACAGCTAACGAGTCCAGTATTCACTCACTTTCTAGCTCTATTTTTAAGCTCTGCACCGGCTCCTGATAGATAATATCTCACTCAACACCGTCCTACAAAGAGCATAAATCATCAACATGGAGTTTACATTCAGTTGTGACAATTAATGTGACCTTGGTGAAAGCAACGGTTGTGTTATTATTTATAATTGACAATTTATTTCTTAATACATATTAACATTAGCTGCTGCAGCCCTATACAATAAGGCTGGTTAGAGCAGAGTTGTGGGCCAGAAAAACAAAACAATGATCCAAAAAAAGACTAAAATGTGGTGCAGAGCTGAGGTCGGGTGACACTTCTCTTTGGCTTCTAGGGAGCGACCCTTTCTCCATTAACACAAACACTTGAACCATGGTAAATATAAAAAAAATATTGATTCGTGCAGCTCAGTGTACAACAAAGGCTGCCCCAATGTCAACCGATAATGTGTGCTTTAAGTGCACACTGAAATAGTCCATAACAGAAAAAGCATTTAGCTGCTGCTTTCCCGTCAGCGGTTCAGCACCACGTCTAGTGGACAGCTCCCATTAAGCCCGAGCCTCTGGTGTTCACTCACATCCTCGGCTCCGGAGAAAGTTGAGCAACAGTCCCTTTCCCAAACACAGTGTCTCACATGGAGCTGTCCTTCAGGCTCTGGTGGAGATGAAGAAACTTAAAACCAAAGTTCCGTTTTATAGCCAGCACAACATATCCATTCAAGAGAAGTTACAATGCCCAAAGGTCGGCCGTCTTGGAACCTCATTTATTACCTCATTTATTTTCCACTCAATGCCATACAACACATCCAAAAGGTTTTGTTTCATTTCTTTGATGTTTTGGTGAATCTAATGAAATGGGATCTCCACAGAATTTGAGACAATTTCGCCTCCATGTCAAGGATGAAATCAGGTGACATTCATTGACTCAAAAGTCCCCAAAACAACTCGAGAGTGTTTAAAGTCTTAGTAGCGATGTAGATTTGTCTGAAAAGTTAAATGTTATTTCAAAAGCTAGCATTGCATGTAAGACACATACACATGCACATATAATATAAAAACCCGCCTCCGGAAAATAATTCACTCTTAACCTTTTATACACATTCGATTCCTTTGTCCGTGAAGCATTGCAATTACTCTCCCTCTACGAGAGAGTCACACTGATATACATATACTACCTCTGGCATAATACTTTATTTCTTTGGAACTAACCTAATCATGAAGACACATATTCTATACAGTACGTAACCCTCTTGTCAGTGCACTGTTCTCACCTCACAGTGTACTGTGAGGTGAGAACAACAAGCGCTGATTGGATGCTCAGTCTGATTATTTAACACTTTAGTGACACAGGTAAGTGTCGGCCTTCAGCGCTTGAATACATTGCATGGATGAAAGACACAAGCTTTAACAACTATAAACTGAGAGTTTAGGTAAGTGTCCATCATGGAAATGTACAAGTAAAAGCCAGGCAATAGAGGTTTCAAATCAATCCCATTTATTCTCAAATGTGCATGTTGTTTTTGTTATTGTTTCACCACATTCCCTTAACTGTTTGTTGAGTTATTCCCCGGTGGGAACGGACTCTTATTTCACACTGACGTTTAGGATAATTGGGAGCAAGCATTTTCTCCCTGTCCGCTGTTCAAGGAAATGTCAGTCAGCATTAGCATACTCATTTATGGAGCGCTACAGCTGTCCCTGGCTGCTACCTCGCCGACCCTCGCTCTCCGCGCACCCAGCCACCCCTTTTGAGGAGGGTTATCACAACGATTATGAAAAATGACTCCTCAAAAAAACCCGACGTGACACATTATCTCAATATTAAGGCAGTTTGAGGGAATAATACATTTGGCTTATTAATCAAAGGAGGGTGTGAGGGTGTAAGGGTAAGGAGCAGCCGAGTGAAGTTAAATGCCGCTGTCAATCTCAGCATGAGTCACTTTTGACTTCAAAGGACATTTCACCTGAATCATGTCACAGTATTTATGGAGACGCCAGCGTCGCAATGGCACTCATAACCCTGAGATTCTCTCTCGAAATTTGCCAGATTGCCCATGGTTACCTCAACATTTGCTTAACGCAATGAGCCCATTTATTCTGAATTATATGACGCTCTAAACTGCAGTCTTCAGCAGTTCACCTGTCAGTCTATTAAGCGTCACCTGTGTGTGGGGGCACGTGTGCACATATTAATGCTCTTGCATGTGAGCACAGGCACACATTTCTTTTAGCGCGTTCTAATTTCACCCGCCAGCCCATTAGGGATGTCAGATGAGGAGCGGTAGATAGATAAACCGCGATTGCCCAGCGAGAAATATATTATTCTCTATAAGACCGCCTTAAATAAAAGGAAGAAAGCTTTCAATTCCCCGCACACTTTTCATGAATAAATGATGAGGTGCGTTTAAATGAATCCGTGTCCTTTCTTGGTGTCCTTTCTAAAGTTCGCTAAATGGCAGACACGGTGGTACGAGCTAGGTGCCGCTAATCTGATGGTGGGACGCTACGAGGCCGGGCTATTCACTGCATCCCCTTGTTACACGGGCTTCTTCGGATGGAGGATGCAGATAGCCTCAAAGGTCCCGTATCAAGCAGAGCTTGGAGGAATGGCAGCGAGTATAAATTGTAGCGCTACGTAGTAGCCACTTTCTCCTCGCTTTCTGCTCGCCGGGATATGATTTGTGGCACGCCACCCCTGCAACATGAAAGAATAATGCGGTCGTCTTTACAAAAGAAAAGGTCACACTATCTCGCAATTCTCACCAAGTTGTAAATCGCCTCGCGTTGTTTGCATACCGAGATTCTACATGTACGCGTATCACACCCGTTCGTGGGCCCCGCATGCACTTCACACATCTAATTGCATCGGTCACTGTCATTAAATACTTAAGCAGCTCGAGGGGGCAAATTAGCTCGTAGACGTCTCTCAGAAAAGGGAACGGGGACACGTGGGTCTCTCTGCTCTGCAGAACAGACTCACGGGAAAGCCTGCCAAAGGGTATAGTGCCAGTCACAGCGCACGCCCGAGCCCAGTCACACAAAGTCAGAGCCACGAGCAGGAGAGAGAAGCAGGGAGCGGGAGAGAGAAAGGCGACTCACTCAATGAGAGTCTGGGGCAAAGATAAGGGGAGAATTAGCAGTTAATTTGTGGAGAAATTAATCCGTTTTCAGCATGAATCAGAGCCTAACTCTGTGGCATTGTTCAAGGCAGTGAGCGCTCCTATCTCGTGTCCCCAGATATTTGCAGGTCACTACAGAGGAGAGGATTTCAATTTGGTCAGTGATGTTGGATCAAGCGAGGGAAGACACAAAAGAAGTCTTTGTTCCAGCAAGGGGTTCACTGCAAATGGCACGCATCATCTTGGGAGAATTTCACAGCTGCCAACGCGCGCCACCGCAACGCGCGTCTTTTGTAAGTTGTTTTTCATTCAGGGAAACTGAAGGCCACACAACAGCAAAAACTGAACAAACTGTAATTGGAGCAGCCTCTATTTGATATTGAGCATTTTAATCGCAGATCATTAATGCGGTGCCATTTAAAAAGCCTCCGCATCCCCGGAATATAGAGAAGGTGACATTTAAAAAGCCCCCAGTTCTCCGTCGACACCAAATATTTCGCCAGTTGCTCAAATTAATCCACTGATGACTTGCCTTTGGATACGAGCTGCACAACATAACAATGCGGGAGGATTTTTTATGAAATTATGACACGCCAGGCAAGGTTATGGAGAACCACCGTCGGCTTCTCTTTTCCTTGGCTGCGACGAAAAAGACTTTAACTGACACCGAGTGTGTGTGTGTGTGTGTGTGTGTGTGTGTGTCCTTGTGGAATGATTCTCCAACTTGATTGACATTCTCTATACAGTGGCACATCACTGATCTTAGACCTCTCACCTACTTTAAACAATGTATTCAGCTATACCTCATCCATTGTAAGTGTATACCTTATGTCCTCGTATGGGGGATGTAAGGAATATAAAGATGAAGATCGCATTTTTGAGACATGTTCCCAGCTGAGCAGCTGACCTTTGCTTCTCAATGTCAAAGCGCAGCGATGCTCTGAACCTTTTGTGAGGAAGCCTGTATGCCGAGCCGCCTTAACAAAATGGAACGAGCTGCTGTTGTTATGAGTTTTGCAGCGTTTGTCGTTGCCGTGACTATTTCATTCCTGTCTGCTACGTCGGTGACAGCCGTTGACAGTGCGAGGCGTCAGGAAGAGGAGAGAGAGCCATCATTTCCAACAGGGGAGGCGAGTTCTCACTCTCAACCTTTCATCATCCTCGCACCAGTGACTGGATCTGAGAGACAAAGTATTTCACACTATCTGAAGTCTGGATATTAGAGACAGCATTTTATTAGGGCCTCCACAGACCAACGCGTTTTGTGAAATTGCATAATGTATCGGCTATATAAATGAGGGTAGGAGATGGTGTGTCCTCAATGCTCTCTTGCAGTGCTCTCAAAAAAAAGAAAGGAAAGGTTTAAAGTGAAGATCAGACCAAAAAGTCAAGGGACATTATCAACAGAATGTGAAGAAGTTGCAGTGTTGACTTTATGTCAAATAGGTCTCTGTATTGTGTTGAAAAGTTAGCCACTGAAATGAGCATGCTAACCAGCTAGCCACAGCCCGTCCTGTCTTGCAATACCACTTGTACCTTCGGGAGGCGATAGTGAGCGGCTGTAATATCCTGTTTTATCTTTCAGTACTTTCCAACTTCTTTTCCTGTCTGTGCCATTAAACCCCAAGCCCATTTGTTATATATATATATATATATATATATATATATATATTCATTTTTGTTTAGAATAACAACATTTTGGAATAACAAATTCTTTAGCAGACATTACTCAAATAAGAACATATTCTACATTCTGGACTATTTCCAGTTTAATGTGGTGCTGTAGTGAGTATATACAGTTGCCGGAAGGTGTATGAATTAATGACTAAATTAAACTACAGCTCCAACGTTCATCAAGATGAAGATATAACTCTTCGTGTTACTTTTCCAGCCATCTGTGCTCCTTCTCCATCAATGTTGCATGAAAATGAGTTGCATTCTCCTTCGCTTTCTTCTCATAACAGAACAAAAAAATAAAAAACACACACATAAGACGTAGCAAGCAAAGGCATTCAAAGGAATCTGCACGGCACCTGCTTCCGAAGATATTGAGCCTGCGTAGCCTTACTACTGAGGATTAAGTAAAACATATAACAAAACATACAAACATACACAAACACAGTCCTCACAGTCCATTTGCATGGTTTACCGAGGCCCCTGCAGAAAACCTTTCGACGGGGTTTAATTAGTGTGCGTTTTACACCATTTTTTATGCTCAAAAGGTGATGAATTGTATAATTAAAGGGCTCACAATGTAAATCAATGGGGCGGAAAGAGAGAAGGTAATTAAACAGAGCCCTGGCTGGCATCATGATGTTCTGACTTCCATGGGACTCCTCCCACACCACTCCATCAAAGAGGGATGCAGTTTGGCGGAAAGGTTTTAGTCCAGCAACGCGGCGTCTGCAGTGGTGTCTCAGATTGTGTTTTGATAGAGCTGCATGTTTGCTTTCTCTGCAGCCCGTAGAGAGGCAAGGAATTGCTCTTAAACGAGTCAGTGTCAAGTATTTTTCCTCATCCTACCTGATGAGAAAATGTCAGGATTCAGCACAGTCCTGCTGGGCTCATGTCTCCATCCTTAAACTGCATTTCCCCCTCAAATCAAGCTTGCGTTTTCCCTATTCTCCCGGGATTTATGACATTTTAGAGCTATGAAAAGCTGCAAATACTGATGTGACAGACCTCATTTGCAGTCTTAGTCCCAGCGCTAAACAGACTCGACGCCTTGGGTGTTCTGCCACTTGAGCAGCCAAATATAACGTTTTTTTAGGTTTTTTTGGCCAACCGTCCCAGAGTTTCCTGAGATTGCCAGGGATGTCGGTTGGGGTGCAGATGTGTGGTAATTGAGTTTGGAATGGACTGTTTGAGGTGGAGCTGCCGCTATGCAGTTCAGTCATAGCTATCCTCCCAATTTTCTCTCTCTCTCTCTCTCTCTAAGGAGTACTCGCCCCAGGGGGTGTGTAAGCGAGTGGACTATGGCTGACTGTTACTGTTACATATGACACAACTCTACTCTTATTGAGAGTTGCCCACATCCTGTTCTCACTTACTGTATTGTAGCTTCCTGTGCTAACAAGATTCACCACTGACTTAGATGCAGGGATCCTTATAATTAGCTCCTTTGGCTCTTTAATTACAGCATATGTGTAATTGGTAGGAATGCTTCATTGTACTGGAGAACTGTGCACGCATTACTGCTGACAATGACTGAACCAGGATGCCAGCCTATATAGAACAGTTTGGCTAATCCTTTTAATGTTCACCTTTTGTTTTCTCATCCAAATACGTTTGGCTAACCTGGGGATTTGTTCATAAACTGCCTGTTCATCTGACTGCATGCATTGTTTGCCCTGTTGGATGCTGCAGTGTTCCCAAAATCAGGAAAATAAAAACCCAACGCAGGTTCCCTGAGTAAAATTCCTGTGTATGTTTTTGACTGCCATCGTTCTTATAGACACTCTTTATACCAAATCCGTTGCTTAGCGAATCTTGAAATGACGCAGATGGGTTTGCATTGAAGTTAGTTGAAAGTGTGTCTCATACAGGAACTAAACAAGCCCTGTGTGTCAGTATCACGACGATCAGTAGTTGACGCCCTGGGAGTAAGACCAGTTTAGCTGAAAAGATGTCCAATATATTTGTGCCGTCTGTAAAAAATAACCTGTTGAGTAGAGTGCTGGTAGGTAGATTGTATCACTGTTGGAGAGAACCAGGCTAAGTATTTCCCCTCATTTTCACCATTTGTGCTAAGTTAAGCAAACCGGCTAATAGCTTAATATTTACCGCACAGGCATGAAAGTGTTATCAATCTTCTCATCTGACTCCCTGTTAACAGAGCGAATACAAGTATTTCTGTGACGGATTTGATAGAGGTGGAAACATGCAGCCTAAAAGCTATCGCCCAAAAGCTAGCTAGAGAATGCACGTTGAAACTGATGTTGGAGACAAAGTAGCCAGCAGTTGTTGTCTTTTCAGCCCTGACCTTACAATTCTCTTGTGAGTGACTTCCACTGTCGCAGGACAGACAATCACAGTGATCCAGGAGACACGTGTGCATTCATGAAAGGGTTTTTACTATCTTTATTGGGGGAGTTTTTCCTGATCCGATGTGAGGTCCCGGGACAGGGATGTCATGTGTACAGATTGTAAAGCCCTCCGAGGCAAACTTGTATTTGTGATGTTGGGCTATATAAAATAAACTGAATTCAAAGGCATACTGTGCAACTATAATCTAGATTGAGAGACCTTTCTCTCTCCTTTATACGGCTCTACAGACATGTTCTGAAAGGTGTGAGGTTATCAATGCACTTGCCAGAAAATAATGATTGGAATCCTATACCACATCGCCCATTCCTCTCTGTTTGTTCTGATGTCCACGGCTGTAGTTGTGCAGCGTGGGCGGCTGTCACCCAACGTCAGCCGACAGCAGGTGGAGCCCACATGAGCACCTGGCACAAGCAACAAAACAATACATGCATGAATCTATTATGAGAGAGAAACACACTCTTCAGAAAGAGACTGACACATATGCCTTTAGCAGCAGTTCCTATGTAAGCATCTTGAACATCCAGGCGTAAGTTGTAAAGGACGTCTTTATGTCTCTGAAAGCACAGAAATACATGCACATCAGCGTAACCGCATGCTGCAGGCTGTTTTGGTCTACTGGATAATTAACATTCCCTTCTCTTATACAAATACATATATCATGTCTGCTCATACTGTTACTCGAACAAATGTATTCACGCTGGCAACATTCTGCACATTCACATAACTTATTCTCACAGACTTATTCTTCATGGTGGTTACCATACTGGCCTTCTCGTTAGCCGGGTGCAAGCTAGGTGATGCCTGTTACCCGACACGTTATTACATTCAACTCGCAAAACGTCCAATATACCCTCATATTTGCATTCCTGATAATCCGTTATTCTTATGCCGTGTTCACACCAAAAGAGTTGCGAATTTTCGCAACTCTTTTGGTGTGAACACTTATCGCCGTGTCTGTGAAAACATTTACCATTTCCACCATTCACCATTGAAATAACCACTAGTTCTGCTTTATACTTGTTGAGGAAGTCCCACACACGTCGGAACATCAAACGCCCCGTGTCTGGGTTCATAATATTATCCGTAGTCTCCGACTCCTCCAGGACGAGTGTCTGAATGAAGAAGCTTCCAGCGCTCCTTCAGCGGACCAGCAGTTTGATTCAGTAACGGCGGTGATGCCGGGTGAAGCTTCTCAACGCCGATTGGCTTTCACAACTCCGCGTCAGGCGAATTATTCGCTGGAGATGAAATATTTCAACGCCGGCAAAAAGGCGGAAAAGCAGATTTGCGAATATTCGCAACGGCACTTCGCCTCTATCGCGCCGCCCGGCGAAAAATCCGCTTTTTCGCAACCTAACGCGTCTGTGCATTGACTTAACATGTAATCTGGACGCGCAAATATTTCGCAACTCTTTTGGTGCGAACACGGCATTACAGTTTTGATCCATCCGTGTCGCTACTTTCATACAGTTTTTCTGAAAGTAACCCCCTCGCTTCCAAAGGACCCCAAAGCTGACAGAAGTGCCTGCATGCAGCTTTACTCATTGTAAATAAACATTAATCTACGAAAACCATTGCAGATGAACTTATTCCAGGTGAATAAACAAAACGATTAACAATAGAAATAAGAAATAAATGAGAATACATGAGAATATGGGATATTTCCATGTCCAGTTCCTATTGTTGTGCCTGACAATAATACAACAGTCTTTTAGGTATATCACAGGGAGCAATATCTGCCACTCTCAGATTCATACCAATGTGTATAACACCAAACTTTTTTCTATGTGTATCATTGTGTGAAGCAGGCAGCAAAGGCGAGGCCATTACTGAACAATATAAATATTACACACATGACCGGGCAACACAAATGGAAACCATGCAAAAAGTTCATAGGAGGACACTTCTTTGTGTGGGTGAAATATCTGCCTGAGACCATAATGAGAACAGCGTGATATATTCGAGCAAACTACATAAAAAAAGATTCACAAAAGAATAATGCTTGTTGCTCCTATAAATGTCTACAAGCTAGCATTGTGATAACTAGCGTGTAGACTGATAAACAAAAAAAACACAGCTTTGTCTTTAAATACTTAAACCACCCGCCTTGTTATCTCTTCATACTCAGTAGACACATACTGTATAACAGCTGGAAAATAGCACATAAGACAGACAGTAACAGTAAACAGAACATCAAGTGAGTTCAAAACTGTTGAGGAAGCTACAACCAAACAAGCAACTATGTTGAAAGTGTGTGTTTGTGTGTGTGTGTGTGTGTGTGTGTGTGTGTGTGTGTGTGTGTCTTCCTTTTGCAATCACTCACAAGCACAAAAAGTAATTGGGTTTACATTATTCTTCGAAAAGCAGACATAATTTGTCCCGCACTAAAAATCAACGGGGGCAAAGCTCAGAACTGTGTGCAAATTTGATTTCATGTGCTCCAGGGGAATCGAATAAGGCTGTTGATGGAAGTGGCACAGAAGGGGGACGGGGATATGAGAGTAGGCAGCCACCGTTTCTTGGAGAGGTTACAATTTAGAGGGCGGAGCAGATGGATGGCCAGCAATCAAACAGCTGCTGTAATCAATTCAGCAGGAGAGTTCATCACGAGTCTGTCCGACGGGGAGAGTGGAAGAGAAACAACCAGGCAGAAGGCTTGCCACACTCGGATCAGGTTTCTTATTTAAATATATGTGTGCAGAATAATAGTGCATGGAAATGTATCTAAAAATAAATACGATATAGACATTCAAGAAATTGGAGCGCAGCATGATATTCTAGTTGCGTTTTTAGCCATCATAGCTGCATGGCTCTAGTGGAGGGCGATGTCAGTCTGTGGTTTAGTTCACTACTTTAGTCCAATACAATATCTGAGCAAGTATTACATGTGGCCATGATATTTTGGGCAAACCTGATTGGTTCCCAGTGGATGCAGCCAGCTGAATTTCATGATCCCTTGACTTTTCCTCTCCCGCCACCGTGAGTCAAACGTCTCGACAACTAGATGGATTGTCCTGCAATGCTGTTTCGACATTTATGTTCCCCTCAGGATGAATAGAAAAACTTTGGTTTATGACCAAACACCTGCAAAACTAATGACATCCCCATCAGCCTCAGCTGTTTTTTTAATGCTCATTATGAAATGTTAGCATGCTTCAAGTGGCAACAATGTTAAACATTATCCCTGCATAAAGCATCCGCATTAGCATTGTAATTGTAAGCATGCTGATGCTACACGTGTGTGTGTGTGTGTGTGTGTATAAATATACACAGCATTATCTGTCCGTAATCATACATTCTATATATATCTATTCAGTATTTATTTCGTTGCACTATTTGTATAAATAAAACTAAACAGAAGTTCATTCCTGTAGTACATTTCTTGGTTTGGTCCAGCAGGTCTGGCTGGGTGGTCGGCTGTGTTTTCTTCTCACGGTCCACTCCACGATTATTAATCCAATCCCCACGCTTCCTTCCCTGATGTTTTCTGTATGAGTCATACACCATTAGTGCTCCAGTAATAAAGTTGAAAAGACAGTACATCACTCAAAAATGAAACAAAATTCATGGGAGCTACCGGCAGCAGCATGTACATTTGCCAATGCTGCGATAGCAATGTTTTATTTTATTGTTCTTCATATAAAAACACACACTATATATATATATATATATATATATATATATATATATATATATATATATATATATATATATATATATATATCGTTTTTTACTACTTTTGTACTTGTACATAACAGTCCTGTCTATTCTTTAAGTAAATTCCTGGTTTATGTAAGTATACTTCGCCAATAATGGTGATTGTGCTAGCAGCTAGCAAGAGTTAATTGTTATTATTGCCACTGGAGCTGTTTGATTTCTTCTAATCAATACTGCGAAATGCACCAAAATACATAGCTTGTTAGTTGAGAGTGCAGACATGTTAAATGTAAGCAATTGTTGTGCCTATTCAAGGCCAATGTTGCACAGTTAACCTAATGCTGCCTCTCTTTCTTCCGCTATGACCCTCCGCTTCAGTGGTTCAATATGTTCAATTTCAGAACTTATATTTTATTTTTGATGGCATGTTTTCTGAGGAAGATATTTCCATGATGTTTTGCATTCTGACTGTTGATCTTGGGCTGAGCTTTCACCACCTTTATGCAGACAGTTTTGACATTCTGAAACAGAAAAAGGCATGTGCCACTGTTTGCCTTCAGCCTCAACGTTATTTTTTGGGATTGAATGATCACAATAAAAAGAGCACAGAAAGGGGACTGTGTAATTGCAATCTCCAATTTAAAGACTCTGTTGTGCATTATGTTTGGCTCCCACGTTGCTCAGACTTTGCTCTTTTAGTGTCCCTCCTGCTCTTTACATCTTTTCTCTGCAGCTTACAGGCTCTGTGATTGTGGCCTTTCATTCACCTGCTTAACCATTGTTCTGCAAGTCACATTTCAATCCGGACAAACATTCTATGGACCTCTCTGAATGCACTGCAGTGGTTGACACAGAAAGCACATTACTGTTTTTTTCACTGGTCAGTCAAGAAGTTGGCTGCACAGTTTATAACACATCGTCTACAGCCTCCAGGGCATTGCTGACCTTTAGGAAGGAAGAGTTAAACAGACCAACAAAACAATTCCATTACTCTGATTAATTGATGTTGAATGCTTTCAGGGAATTGGCTAAAGGGGTAAATGGGGCTTTATGTTGGAAAAAAACAAAACACTCAGCACTCAGATGATTGGACTTAAAGCTAACACATAAATGGTTTCTTGTACATTGATGAATGGACGGCCGGACGCAGGGCTGCACAGTTAGGGTACCCAGGTTGGCATAAGCAACCATTAGTGAGACATTGGCGACCAATTGTTGGCTATTGGTTGTTATCGGTGGCAAGCTGTTTAACCACAATTTAAAGACGAGGACAGCAAAACTTGCACCCCCAAGATATTTTAAAGATTTTTTTTGCATTAATGATATTTGAATATTGCTGTTACAGATAGAACCGGACCCAGACAACACTGCAATTAAGTTGTTTCTCCTTTAAATCAATTTGCAGTCTTGCAAGGAGAAGTATCCCCGCGTAAGATGAAAATGGTGTAAAATAATGTTGTACTGCAAAACATGTCCAGACCTGTGATAAAGCCTCCTCCTCATTATGTTGTTGAGCTGTGACCTTGTACTGCTTTGAACTCCAGTACTTGTTCAGCCCTGTGGTTCTGTAGAAAAAGCTACCTGTGTATGTGTATATACAGTATATGGTAACTGTAAATACTACCCCAATACAACCATATTTTAGAAAAAGGTGTTAAAATTAACACATTTATGAATGTTAAATAAGCAGCAAGTGGAAAATATAGTTGCTGTTAATGAACACCATCATGCAACTTGTTGAGGTAAACACGCAACAGTGGTTATATATGATCATATCATTCACTAGTATATATATATATATATATATATATATATTTATACATTTATGATTTCGTCAGTCTTCAGCGTTTTTAGATAGTCGATAGTGCTGCTCTTAAAGATGGAGTCTCCTGCGGAGCCTGGGCAACTGGGGACCCCGTAAAGAATTGGGATGGCGACAGCAAAGGAAGCGAGCAGGTTTGAAATGATGATAGAGGAGCGAGTGTGGCACCGCCAGAACGGGAGGAAGGGGGAGAAAGCCTGACTGCGCCTGACTGCGCATGAGTAAGGGAATGAACAAACAAGAAGACTGATGTCTTCAGTTACCGTGCTTTATGGATGATATTCAAAGCGTGGCCCTGCATTTATCACACCACTCCCGCTGTGGCGCTGTCACCGCGGCACATCAGGTAATGGCGGAGGGGGCTACGTTAGCATAAGGGCATGTGAGGTGACAGCTGGGAATGGATGAGCAAGTGTGCGTTCATGTGCTGGGAAATGACAAACAATGAATTGTGAAGAAAGAGGATGTCTACAGTAAGGGGAATGAGGAGAGATGAGTCTCAGTTGTTCAGCTATAACCCTCCCTCCACCATACTCTCCCATCCTTTCTTGGGATTATCAAGTCTGCCAACTCACTGATACATGAGGGATTCTATTAATTAACACTTTGGACCGTTGTCTTTTTCTCTTGGTCCCTGGATGATTCGGAGAAGCAGCCCAGGGACGAGCCGTCAGAGGTGGAAATGAGACCTGCTGGAAAAGGTGAAAAGCAGCTCAGTCCACCAGGGTGTGATGACACAGGTGCAACACCTGTGGGGGACTTTCTGTATGTATCAAAGTGTCCGCGTCAGAGATGGCGCTGCAGCCGGTGAGTTTCCTCTCACATTATGGTATGCCGATGAGTCATGGCGTTCAAACGGGCTGTCACCCGCACTGAAGCTCAGGGACACTCGGGAGGCGGCGAACAAACACTAGCGATTAGCATTAAAGATGTAGCTGTTTCACAACTGCCTAGACCGGCAGTGGAGAGCCCACAGCCACACGCTGGGCTGCCAGACTTTACTGCCACGTATAAGTGAAAAGACTGTTGAGCTAATAAAACTATGGTTTTATGATTGTTCTTTTTAAGCGACGGGGGTTAGGGGGCGGGGGACCAAAATAAATGAAGAGGTAGATATAGATCTCTTTGAGTGTTACTGTGGTATGAATATAAAAAAAGATGTCGTTAAAGGTAGCTTGCCATACACCTATCATTAAACAGTCACTTGATTTCATGAGGAGTTTTATCCACGCATGCCTCTGAGGTATAACGGAGGGGCCATTGATGTGGCATATATAGCTGTCCCATCAGATGTTAATACACCGCCTAGATTTGCTTTCCATGTAGAAATACTATACGTTTGCTTAATTGATCCAATCAACAAGGCAAGAAGCACGAGAAGAGCTCTGGAGGGACTCCTCTGACAGTTTACATTTGATTGACTGAGCCTTTCTTCTATTGACTAGAACAGAAGCACACAGGGAGTCTCGCTGGATCCACAGCCGCAGTCAGACATGTTCTACAAACATGAGATCGCCGTATGCTGTCAGTCAACTTTGAGCCAGTCTGCCTCTATCAAACAGCAGAGGGGTTCACAGACAAGAAATGCTAAAACTCTGCCATACATCACCTCCAGCAATTACTATTTGCTACAGCTCTTGCACATTCCTCACGGTTAAGCCCGCGAGACATATCATATCATTTTCACACTCAAAGCAACAGCAGAAGCAACTGCTTTGATATTTCAGCTGTGACTGTGGCTCAGTTTGAAGACGATTTTTGTCTTTAATTTCTTGCTCCTTGATGCGGTTTATGTACAGCTTGTTTGGATGTGTTTCTGGAGCTTCTGGTAACAATGTATAAACAGTGAAGTGTGCCCTGTCATCTCTAGACGGGGCATGTCCAGACAGGTTCATCACATTGAGGACGGCTGTACAGCTCCCCATCACACTGTAGGGGCGCTGGTGACAGCAAGAAGTTACAGAATGATAATTAATGTGCATTCCTAGCTCACAGGTTTGTTCAAACAGCTTAAAGACCAGGACAAGGTTACTAGAAACAAAGCTTATCATTAATATCTGAATTTAGCGGCTATCAGTCTGATGGGCTACATATATTTCTGGGGTGCCGGTCTAGCCAGCGGATATCCGGGCCAAGACTTCCTTTTCCATGCGCTGCCCACCTTCTGCAGTCCGACTAGCAACTTGAGATGCGAGACTGAAACTGAGAGACAGCTTTGCCAAAGCGTCGAATGCTATCGGCCAAAACTACTCGGATTAAAAAAGAAAATCCTGAATGCTTTTGATAACAACATATTTTCCTGTTCCCTGTAGTCTTAACATATGAATGCAGCATCTGTGTGTAGAGATTAATGTAACCCTAGCTGGGCTGCGCTTATTAGACCCCATGAAGAGTAGCTGCTACCCTGGTAGCAACTAAACCAAATCAACAGGAAACTGTTAGATTAAGTAACACCAACACATTTGTATGGCCTTAAAGGAGCTTTATGTAACATTCTGAACGTCAATATTTCAGCTACAACTATTATCTATGTAAAAATGTAATGTCTACCTGAGCAGAGAATGAAGTGAGCGTGCCTCAGTTACTGGCTGGCTCTTGGCCGCCGCTCTGCACTGCTCTCATAGACGGTGGTTACAGCTAATCACGCTAGCTGGTCATGGCGGAAACTTAGCACCACCCTTCTGTTTCCCCATCAGGAAAACACTCTAACTCAGTCAGCACGTATACCTTTGTTAGCGCCGTTAGCTATGAACTGCTGCCTTGCCACCACCATTTTGAGAGCCATTGAGAGGCAAACCAAATGCTCCCAATCCTGTATCTGGCACCTTTAACTATTATGTATGAATTTTTATTGGAGAGAAAAAAAAAGAGGAAAACTAACACATCACCATCCACATCCATCCGTTTCCCGCTGATTAACATGCAGCCACATAAAACACAATGTGCCCTCTGAGCCGTACTCAGTTTGGGATTATTGCCACCTCCCAACATGCCAGTTTCAATTACTGACATTTAAATTGCCCAGCGACCCATCATGGCTCTTTCTTCACCCCGCCCTTCAACCCACAAAAAAATCCCATCCCAAAATCGCCTCTGGATCACAATCTCATCAGAGCTGTAAAAGAAACCGCAAATTGATTACAACTGGAATTTAGGCTTTAGATTTCTTCATTATTTCTCAGCAGCAATGGAACTGAATCACTTGTGCCCCGAGTTAAACATGCAGAGGCAAGATTTATTTTAACACCACCTTCTTGCTAAACTTCATTTTTTATTTATTTTTAAAATTGACTTGCTGGCCATCAATTTCCCTCGGTAGAGACACGGGAAATATTCTGAACACATCGAACGGTGTGTGGAAGGCTGGCTGAATTCAGCCTGTTTATTCACAGTGCATACCTTGTGCATAACGTGTATTCCTAATGACGGCGTACCAAGACACACTTCTGGCTGTGGTCACAGTGAGAGAACGGAAAGGATGTTTGTATTTGGAGTCACATTCAGACTCTGTGAAGATGCATATAGATCACAACTGAGAGAATCAATCATAGGCGTACACGGACACAGAAACACACTCACCATTCTCCTCATTCTATATATGTTCCATATCTAATCTGTTCAATTGTCTCTAGAAGCAATCCACACTTAAGATTCACTGGCCAGCATCCATCTCAATATGGCTGTAGTACATCTTAAACTGTGACCGAGGGAGCAGGAGGAGCGAATACGGTCTCCCCCTACCCCACCACCTGCGTATCTTGCTAACATGCAGGTGGCAAAGCAGCGAGTGGTAAAAGACAGATGCAGTGTGTGTGTGCGTATGTGTGTGTGTGACTGCGTCTCTGTGAGAGTCAGATAAATTTGCTCCCTCGTCGGACCAGTTGCTGCTACCTTCCCCCGCCCTGACAGCTCCATAGATTAAGCCTTGAGAGGCAAAAAGCGTTGTTTAGTATTCCACATGTCTCGTCTACGCCGCCCGGGCCACACCAAATGGAGACAGTTGCTCAAGTGTTGCTACAAACATGGAAACAAATGTTTTCAAACTGTGTGCAGACACTTCTCTGAGCAATTGACCCTTCCCGCCGCTCAAACGCAGACTGGCCAATCGTAGCGTAGCATCAGCTAGCTCTGACCAAATACGACAGCTAGCCGGCTCTGCTCCAGAGAATATCATGCAAGCTATTCACACTTTCTTCATTTTCAGGTTGGTTTTGTGGACTAGTCATGATTAAACGTGTAATAGTAATACTTGTTACTTGTTGTTAAAATACCTAACCGGCTTGACAGAAATGAACAGTCTCAATCAACCGGTGATGTGGTGGTACATTGTAATCCCTCGGCTTTAGCTTTTGTTTTTAATCTTTAGAACCCGTTTATCATTGGCTTAGCGAACGGTCAATTTAAGTACTTTCAGTTGCTTGAAGAATAAGATGTTATTCAGATAGGACTTAAAGTGTAACCAGAGCCAAAATGTGGTCAAATTTGATTTGAACTCTGACAAGTAAATTTGTGATGTTCACCAACCCCACCTTTCTAGGGAACAGGAAGTCCAAAATTCAGGGAGCCATTATAGCCCATTGACTTTGCCACACCATCACCACCATTTTATTTAACCCTCCTCTGCTGTAGTATAAAGTGCTCCATAAAAGGGAAACAATTTACAGATAGTTATGAAACCGGATGGGATGGTACAAATACATCTTTTGAGATGGAAAGAAAGTTGGAGAGCTATTATTCTCATGATTTAAGATGACTAGTGCTCTCATAATCCCAACCTGCGAGCGATATAGTGCTAGCTACAGTCGTTTGACACATAACCATGCAAATACTTACCTTACGTCACAAGGACGCCCGGATTAACCTCACTGTGCACCCTGCTGTTGTGACCGGGGCTTTAACTTTGCAAATGTATTATATATTTATCGCTACTAATTTTTTAAAACTCTACCTCTTGACAAAATATATTTTTTTTGACAATAAAGGTTAAAGTCTAGCAGCTGTTCGCTCCTCTGTTAATATTTAGCTCATCTGAACTCTTTATTTTTAAATTGAACAATTTTTTCTCATCGTGACATTATGTTACATCAGAGGTCTCCAACCTTTTAACTATGAGAGTGAGAGTCCTTGAATTAAATTTGTCGAGAGCTTTTTTTCTCCACCTCTTGATTCTAGTATGGACATAATTGAAGAGAAGTCATATTCACCCTTCAAAAACACTTCTCTCCTTTCCTCTTGATAAAAGATAAATAGTAGCTAAGGGAAGGTCATAGATCATAAACAAGTTTTGCGAATAAAAAAAATGCACTTTGAATCAGTATAGAACTCCTGATGTGAACATGAAACGCAAGTATATTTCCATTTTAAATGTTTTCACATGAACTTTATTCACACTGCAGGTTTTTACTCTTTCTTCTCCCTCTTTAATACAATGTGAAACGCTAAGAATTATACAAATGAACTGCCATCTCAAAAATTAATAGAGCTATTTCCCCTGAGGTTAGGAGGTTACACAATGTGGTATTTTTAACACAGTGTGGGAGTTGAAGATGTAACAACTGATGGTTTTGGATGGTAAATGCATCACATTGTCATACTTAATTTTCCAGAGAAAAAAATCAGGTTTCTTTTTCATGATCCCTGCAGCTGATAAAGAATAGTTACTAAATCCTCTTTCCTGATATGGTTTCTTTTGAGTGAAGCTTATGCAGTCATCTACAATGAAGTCTTTCGCTAACATAACATGTTTTGCATAATCTTTATCTAAGGTCTTGTATAATTATTACTATTATTATTATTATTATTATTATTATTATTATTATTATATGGTTAAACAGGAGGGTTTTCATGCTGACATTCACTGGGAAAACGATGTTAGAGAAGTCCTCTTTCCCGGACTTTGCTCGACACACATCCAGCAGACCTGTGGAATAATATGTATTGGCAAATTAGTAGAGTCCAGAATGCATGCTGCATCTAATTCACTACTTATACACTAGCCTGGTTTCTTGGGTGTCTTTGCTGTAAGAGAAGAAGGACTATCATCCTGGAGAGGGCGGGAAGAAAACAACGTGCCTGTGTTGTAAATTCCTCCACATGCAACTAAACCCCATGCACCACGCTTTCCTCTGTCTGCACCTCTTTAACTTTTGGGTTGAGTGCAGGATATGCTACACCACATTTTGTCTGCACCCTCTCCCAATGCAGACTGTTGAAAAATACCAAATAAAACTGTGTATATTTGGACTGCTGTCCATTTCAATCTGGAGAGACTAGTTACGGAGATTAACCATAATTTATTAGACCATAATATATTACAATTGCCTACAAATGAATTGTGCTAAGTCTTTGGCGATTGGACTCCACCTTGAATTAGAATAAGCAATGGGGTAGTGATGCTGACATCTGCGCCAGCAGTATCCCCATGGAGTCCAGACACTGGTGGTGGTGGTGCCCGGGGTGGAGGAGGGTCGCATCGGTTGGAGCTGAAATGGCAACTGACAGCCCTGAGGCGAAACTATGTGTGTGTATATATATATATATATATATATATATATATATATATATATATATATATATATATATATATATATAAATTATGTCACTTGCAAAATCTTTTTAAAATATTTCTTATTTACAGTGGTTCTCATAATTTAAACTGAAAAAAACAACATATATTGCTGACCCAATGTTGTGCTTGAGAACCTGGAATAGAGACAACAAGAAAAAGCCGGGCTGCAAAATGAATGTGTAGATTCTGCTGCAAGGCGTAGTTGTGTAGTTGTGCGAGTTTTGTTCACGATGTTTTCCTGGCGAAAAAGTGTATAGCCTAGTTGCCTTGGCCTGCATCTATGAAATTGTGTGCATTCCGAAATCAAGTGTGTGTAGGCAGCTATATACACATACTGGAATTTCATCTCTGGTGAGCAATGAGGCCTGGGACAAAGAATAGAAAGGTAAGCAGCTGGCTTTGTGGTGTACGTGTGTGAGTCAGTGTGTGTGGGTGTATGTGTGTGTGTATAAGGTGGTAAATTGTAACAGGAGTTTTTTTTTCTTCTCTCTCTTCAGATTGGCAGAGCCAGAGCAGCAGCTCTCATCAGAGGGTTGTATATGTGGCAGCATAATGGGGTCACAGTAGATGTGCAGGACAGGCGGGCTCTATTTCACAGGCTGAGAGATGGAATGTGCGAGGAGGTAGTTGGAGCTGGCCGCAGAAGGGTCTGAATAATGAATTTTCTCTCCCCGACCTGTCTGCTTTGTGCGCCCCCCCACCCCCACCACCCCACACCTTTCCTCCTCCACAAAACTCCTTGGATATTAAAAGATGTCATAGGCCCTGGAGTGTCCCAGCGGAGCCAGCGGTCATGATACAGCGACAGCATATAGGAGAGGTGTGCAGAAGTGGAGGGGGAACGAGCAGATGAAGACTGACAGAATGACATGATAAGCCAAGTGTTTCAGCGCTCGCTTGCCAAACACGGCGAATTCTGATTTGTGCAATTATGGTACTTTTTTTCCAGATGGGGATTGACAGGATGGGACTTGTTTGTAGAGACAATGTGTGGGAAGAAACTCTCGAGAATCGGTTGGACGCGGGCCTGAGAGAGACGGAGAGCAGACCGCCAGCTGACTCCGCACGATGACGAACTCTGCTCCCCTTCTTCCTGGTGACAACCGAGGAGTCTTACTAAGCAGATTAGACACAGAAGCACTGTTCTCCAACCTTGAGTTTTCACCCGAGGCGGATCTGTTCAACAGTTCTCCCCCTGCATAAGCACAGAAATGACACTGCTGCTCATCCCTCTAGCCTGCTGCACTTTGTTAGAGGAACGTGCCATTGGCGTCGGGAGGTGACTGCGCCATCGCAAACGTGTGTGTTGTTAAGTAGTTATGAATTAATAAATCTGCACAAGCTTCGGAGCACAAAAACAAATTAAGTCTTGCAAGCAAACATACCGAGGCTCATTATTTTAATTAAAAGTGTTTGCCGAGCGGTGATAAGAACATCCACGGGTCTTGCAGCCTGCAGGTTCCGCGGAGTCTGTCTGCAGAGAAGATATGGACGTCCGTTTGCTCTTCCTGTTTCTTCACCCTGTTACACGAGAGCTTGGATAATTGCTGCATGTACAGTGTGTGCGAGTACAAGTGTGACCGTGTTCGCGGGTGATAAGGAGGGGCAAGGTGGATGGGGACGAGCAGGAAAGTGTCTTTAAGGCTTTGCCACATCATTAGTCTGCCAGCCTGGCTGGCTTCCTGCATTATTAACTGGCGCTGGGACACCAGTGGAGGTTTGGTGCGTACAGGACAGACACTACATCGCTTCCTACCACCGCAATACAGGCGGAATAAAAGCAGCACGGCCTGATTACCTATTCAAAGCATCGGCAACTCAGCCAATCAACCGAGGCGCCGCCGAGACACATCTGATTCAAACACGGTGGCTTTTGAGTACACAGTGGTCCTCAGTTCAGCTCGCTCGCTTGTTTGGTCTTTTTTTTTTTTCTCTCTCTTCTCCTTGTTTTTCTCCCCTTTGTTTTTTCTTTTGTTTTGACATAGCAGTCCCCGTAGACGCCGCATGGCCGCGGTACAAATGCTCCTCCTCTCTGACAGAACAGTTTAAGCTGAGATGACAGACGGAAGGCCAAATGGTTCCAGAATAGCACGGCGGAAAGTGTTGTTAATGAAAGTCCCTTGTTGTGAAAATGGGGTTTCACAGGAACCTCGGTGGCAACAAAACCTCCCATGAATATGCAACGCCTCAGTCGGCCAAGTTTGTTTAGCATACTAACTAAGGAGGACAGCTTTTTTTTTAATCCTCTCGATAAGGGCCAACGCTTTGTGTAAGTTATAAACTGTACAAATGTGCCGCAGCCTTTTAAGTTTTAAAGACGGGGGCGCGATGTGGATTGGTTGCTTCATCCGTGTGCAGATGTGAGGCTGAGAGGAGAGTTTTCTACGGAGTGTATTAACCAGCTACTTAAAATGAGGACAGTAATTAAAAGGACGACAGCTTTATTAACACTCGCAGAGGAGTGGAGCAGTTGATTAGTGGAGAGAAGCTGATTTACATTCTCATATGCGTGTGTGTGAAACTCACCTCGCTCTTTTAAAATGTGACGCACTGGAACTCTTTTCTTCAGAAGCTGTCAACAACTGTAAATGTTGTTTATTCTGCCCATCTTCAAAAAGCTACTCCTTGTTTACAGAATGGACGATTATTTGCAGTGTGTGGGTGGCCAGTATATGATTATTGTGCTGGAGTGACTTTTCCCATGTGGACCTATCGCGAGGCTGCTTTGTGGCAGATGCAGAAAACCTAGTTTTCCCTCCAACGACGACAGACTTAATCCACGTAACTCACTGTGAAATCTGATTTGTGGTGACAGTTCCAAACTGAGATAAGAAAGCACTGTAATTGTCTTGTACTGCCAGTCAGGGGCCGATTGAGGCTGGAGCACTCGCACACCTGAGGAATTAATTATTATGGCTGTTGTGGTTCTGCATGCACGGCGACGTTAGACTGTTTCTTCAGCGACTGACTTTCTTGACGACATTGCAACTGTGAATCTGCTACTACACCTCAAACATCGTTTTTATCTTTACTCAGAGTGGTAAAAATGAAAACAACAACCCTAAAACATTAACAATGCTTGTAAAACTCTTCACTGCGAGGATCGATAGATGCAAATAAACAAAGTTTGCCTTATTGTTTGAGGGTGTAGTGTTTTATTTGGGCCCGCCTACCCCTGTCAGCACATCTTTGTGAGATTGCGAGATGCAGAGCCGAACACATGCATACGGTTTCGACAGCTACGTTGAGCTCCCTTCTCTCATTAATGTCTAAATTGTATCGCTGATGGGCCGGTGTGTGTGTGTGTGTGTGGAGCTTGGCAGGGCCCTGCTCTCTGGGACTCACCAGCATCACTTGGACAGATGGCGGGCGGAAGCAGCTGTGACTAAGGGATATACAGAGGAGCCAGAGAGCTGCAGCCACACAGCTCCGTGGCGGCGACACAACCTCAAGATGGAGGTTTAGCGGGATGGTAAGTAAGATTGAAAACAATAGAGCGTGCCCCCGTAGCTCCGTCGCGTTACGTACACCAATGGGGCGACAAGCTGCCGTGCACATCCCTGATGCGATGCCGTCCCACACGGACACGGCGCCAGGCTTCAATCACTCGCCTGCTCTTTCTTCCCGTTTCATTCAGGGCTTCAGAGTCCCACAAACCAATTCCAATAACTTCCCCCCCCAAAATGCTACCTCAACTAGCTCCCTCTGATATCTCCAAGCACCTGATACTATAGCCCAGGAAAACTCTCTCTCTCTCTCTCTCTCCGCATCCCGGTCTGATGTGCTGTTTGGCAACAGGGATGCATACGAATGAGCAGTTAGCAGCGTTTGGAGTCCAACTGGGGGGCCCTTGCTTGAGAAATGAGCTGGCATTTGCAGATAGGCAGGCACAGTCTGATGGAGTCACTCTGAGGGGTTCTGAGGGAAATGTTCATTGCTTTTCTTGGGGGGTAAATCATGCTGTGTGGTAGAAGGGGCGAGCGCGTTGAGGCACAAGGCAGCTGCCTGAGCCCGGGACTTCTGCTGAGCACGATATTAACATGCGCCAAGACGTCTGTGCTGGCATGGGATTTAGCTATTTGTTGCCTTCACTTTACTTCGGATCATAAGGAGGCTGCATGATTTTTTAAATTATTATTATTATAATTATCCCCCCCCCTCAAACATGCTGCATGTATGTTTATTCTCACGTATTCTGTTTGGCTCAACTGTGAGACGCATTAGCAGCTTTTTTACCGCGAAGCCACACGTCCTCCGACGATTTCTCGGCTTCCTCAAGAACACATATCACTACTCCTTATGTCATATCCTTTCTCTCTTTCGGGGGGGCATGGCAGATGTTCCCACCAAAACATTTGACGTTCTTCAGGGGCTCTCTTTAGGACGACAGCGCGAGTTGTTATGCTTGAAAACCAGCCATTTCTAATTAAGCGTGGTTTCCAGATGAACGGGGTAAACAGAAACGGCTCCAAATGGCTGTCTTTCGGGGGCTCATGTCAGAGCACACAGGTTAAGCCCCCCAATCTCATTAAAACAGGGTCTGTTGTGCACACACGAAAAAAAAAAAGAAAAAAAAGATCCTAGAGTACATGTGCTTGTGTCAGCATCTCTGCATGCATGGATGTGTGTTTTTAGATGCGTGTGTTTCTACGCGCCTGCCTGAGAGAACAGGCTGAATCTCATTTACAGTCCAAGGGGTCACTTATTGACTGAATCAACCCCCCTGCCAGAGCCCAGACGGAATGGAAGCTTAACAAGATTACTGTTATATATAGCAGCGGTAATGGGAACGTCTCTGGAGGTTCTGGCGCTGCCGATTTGTGCCCCGCTACCCGGATTTGAGCAGAAAGGCCTCACATTCTGCACACATACTCTCTCCACTGGGAAACTCCTGATGCATTACAGCTGCAACGGATCAATCAATCTGCCTCCACTCCCAGCTCTCCCATCCCTCCACCTGCTGCCTGCCAGGACAGTGATTCCTCAGAGGACCGTGCCTGGGGCTGCACCGCCTGGAGTCTGTGCCGCCCATGCATGCTCATCCAGCTCCACCAGCAGTTAGAGAAATCACTGGGCACATCTCTACCACATTCTCCTCCCCTCCCCTCCCCCTGTGCATACATTCAGGGTCAGAATCCAATCGCGCAACAGATTGTCGCGATGCAGCTCGCCGCGTCAGTTTACGGCGGAGGAGCTAAGGATCGAAAGAGGTGGGGAGTAAGGAGAGCTGTATGAGAAAATGCGGGCTTGTTTTGATTAATGGACCCCTCTCTGCCTGTGAGTGACGAATTATCAGACGGCCGGATGGCTCGTTCATCACTGTCAGCCGAGGCCTGCTAGTGTGGCGTCTGCAGTCCGCCAGCCTGCCGGGCTACCATCTCGCCCTTATCGCTCCCACCTGGTTCTGGAGATTTGCAGTAGGAGGAGTAGAGAAGAGACTGGAAGAAAAGGCAAAAGGCAACAAGATAGCGCAGCTGAGACGTTGAGGTTTTGCTGTGTTCAGTCGCCTTCCCGGCAGCTACGACAGACACAAACGTATCCTGTGATTTAGTGTACGTCTAGTCAGATATCCTGCGGGGTAAATGTCTGCGAGCCGGAACGATGATCCACCGAACCGCTCTTACATGATTGAAGTTAATTAAGGGGAAGGAAAGGAGGCGGACGATAAGAGTTACCTTGTTGAACAATTAATGGCAGATAGTGGAATCCTGTTTTCTATCTCAGCCCAAAGCTCTGCCTGGCCTCTGACTAAGCAGGTGGAGAGCGCTCGGCAACGTGAATCTCATCTTTGCTTCTGCGAAGGCGACATAAGATGGTGTTCAGAGGGCATGCACACTAATTAATCACCAAGAGTGTACTTTATTGTGAGGAGGCTTCTGGACGTAGCCTTGTTGTGATGGGCGTTACAGAGATACAGGTGGAGGCACATGCTACACACACACACACACACACACACACACCATGAAATAAGCAAAACTCCCAATTTCCATTTTTTTACGGTCCGTCTCCTTTTTCATGTGCGCTCTCTCTTTCTGGCTCACACTCTCTCTCTCCCACGTGGGCGCGAGAGGGAGGGTGAAGCGGTTGTTTTTCAATTGAGGCACTATCCTCCGACACAGACAGCAGAGCGAGCCGAGCCGCTTGACGGACGGGAAGTGGACAGCTGTCGACAGGCAGGAGGACGACGGGGCCGCGGGGCGCCCGGCGGAGGCACACCTAATTCCCAGGTCTTATTTTGTCAATAAACAGCAGCCAGTGGCACTCAATTAGGGGCCTTTATTGACTATGCTGCCTGGCCCGTGTCAGATGTCAGCCGGTGACACGCCGTGATGTCCGACACTGACACTTTCTCCCGAGATTACAGAAAATAGAAAAATCAAAAGAAGATTGCAGGAGCAGAGAAAACAAATAAAGGAGGGAGAGCAGAGGGGATTTGGTGAGGAAGACGGAAGGGGAGAGGGAGACGGGGCGAGATTAGGAGAGAGATAACGTGGCACGGGAGGACTGTGCTAGTCCTCAATGCATTTTTACCCAAGTGCTCAGGTTATTATGCCTCGTTTGGCCCGCTGAAAGTCAGTTAAACAGGATATACACATGTAGAAAATAATCAGATATGACAAATGTGAGCAGTAATTGGCAGGTTTCACTTTGTTTTGGACTGCGGGTTTTTTTCTTGCCACTCGACAAGTCGGGATAAGAAAGATATCCTCCTCCCCATCTCGTTCTTGAGTGAACAAATCCTCTAACCAGTGTTTGTTTTCAGCCGTCTCTCCTGCAGTATGTTGTCTTTTGTTTCACTTCAAACGCCACTGCATCATCTGTTTTTCTCCTGGAGAGGCGGAAACAAACAGAAGCACCAGCTTAGCCGGCTTTCCAAAGTAATTGGTTTAGAGTTATTCCTTGAAGTGGTTGCATTTTTTTGACACGCTGATGGTTATTTTTTTTTTAAGCTCATATTCACAGTCTTTTAAAGCATCTAAAAGAAAAAGGATTTTTTTTTTTTTTTACTTTAAGATAAACATACTGGTGGCATTGAAACATAAATCCTGTGGGGTTTGAGCAAACAAGAACACATAGACGCGCCGATAAAGTTGTTTAGAGCGTTTCCCAAAAACTTTTTGATACATTAACATTACATGGCTCCATCATAACTACCACAACAACAGAATGCATTAAAGGAATTTCAATCAGGGGAGACAACATAATTGTTTATTATAACGGATGATACATGATGATGAAGTCCTTACAGAAATTCTTCGGCGTGTATAGACTCTACGGGGAGATTTGTAATCGCGGGGCGTCTGCCCACAGCAGCAGCAAAATAAACGCCCTTAGGGAGGCCAGACGCTGGTGGTTGCTGATGAGACTGGGAGGCTGATGGGGAGGTGGAGGGCCGGGCGTAACACCAGTGTGAACATACTAAAAGGCAGAGAGAGAGAGAGAGATTTTAAAATGAGACAGCAGCAAGGTGATTGGCTCACAGTGCAGGTGTGTCGCTGTGCTATAAGACAGATGTGTGAACAGCTGATGAGAACAGACACTACCATGACTGACAGACCCAAACAATGACAGCAAATAAGTTATGAGTGAAGGGCAGGATGAGGAATAAACAACATGCATACAATGTGCGTATAATACAGCTTCATTACATGTGTGTTGTGGATCATACAATGTTGTTTTCCTCTCGATAAATGATTCATAAATGGTTCATCTTTTCCGCTATTTTTTTTGGCAATGTTCTGACAAAATGACAACGTGAAGAGACGGAGCACGAGAGGAATTAGAGGACTGAGCTGAGGACGTTTGTCTTTTATGTTCAAGTGGAGAGGGAAAGTATGCCGGATGAGTAATCAGTCTGTTGCAGGGGCCAGTGTCAGATTTAAATAAGAATACTGATGTTTTATAACCAAAAAGAAAGTGAATCCTGTTTGGAAACCCTGCTATTTTGCAAAACAGGCTTGTTGCTAATGAGGTTGACATTTAAAGCTTACTCTTTATAAAAACAACACAAAACAAAAAACAAAAGAGAAACAATGTCATGCATGGAGTAAGGGTTTTCTTTAATTTCTTAAATAACTTGACATTTACTGCATACACTAGTTCGATATATAACATCGCAAGATGGGAGAGTTTTACGGGCCTGGTCGGATCCACCTGAGAGGCTCAACAGTAAGGGTTGCCAGGCTGCCACCCTTTGTCACAGGTTGCAGATTCAGGGATCAAGGGAAGGATCAGAAAGCAGGGAGGTGGATGCAATAAAGACGCTTCAATAACAAAAACAGACTTAGTCAGAGTGAGAGTCCAGATGGTAGGCAGGTAACAAGCAAGTAGCAGAGGCTCTAAGCAGCACCAAAACAAAGACGCACAAACCGACCACCAGCAGAGACAAAACAGGACTATAAATACAAAAGACACCAATCAGAAAACAAGACGCAGGTGGGCAGACTCAAGCAGGCTGAAAGCTGATTGGAAGAAACAAAGGGAACACAGCAAGGCTTGCAAGACTGATATTGCACAGGTGATTCACAGGAAGAAAAGGAGGGAAAACCGCAAAGAGGCAGGGATCTTCCAAATAAAATGGGGAACAGACAAAACAAAACAAAAACAAGATCATGACACACATCGAGACATTGGCAACTAATTATTTGCTGTAGGATAGTATCCTTATGGGTGGTTACTTTTCACTTTCAATCATCGTCCGCTCCTGTTTGCCTTCTCTTTCAGTTGATAGACTACATCATAAAGCAATATTAGCTACATCTAGTCACCTTGTACCTTTTGCTGATGGATGCTATTCCTCCATACAGTGTCACGTTTGCAGTGGAGTAGCTGATCCTTGTTCATGTCACTGTGGAGAGAGCTATTATTAGCTATTTAATGTTAGAACTTGCTTCGGCCACTCAGAACAGCTGGACACCATCTTTCAAATCTTGTAAATTAAAACTACCATGAGGGGAATCACATCTATGTGATGTTACGCCCAGCTGTAATCCATATATATATATATATATATATATATATATATATATATATATATATATATATATATATATATATATATATATATATAAGGATGATGCTTCTGATGGCAGATCACACGTGTCGCAAAATCCCAGATTCATTAAAGTAGCATTTATATTGTGTTTTCCTTCAAACTATTAGCATTAAAAATGCATTAATCGCAGCGGATGATATCTAAGAGATAAAACATGACGAGGTGTCCCAAAAATAATGGATGCTGCAGAGGCGGAGCCACTCCACTTCATCATTCCCTCCACTGACTTCATTAGCTCTTCATGTTAGAACATTGCACTTCTTGTGCTCATATAATAGCCACCTACAGGACTTCAGCCTCTTTTCTCCAACTTATTTTGCTTTTGTTATCACTTACTGAGTTTAACAGCTATTTGAAGTCTGATAAGCGTGTTTAACGGGACACTGGAACGAGTGTATACATATAAAAAAATCTGATGATTTTAAAAGGACCATTGTTAGAAACAAGTATTTTCTGGATTATGTTTTTTCTCCATAAAATTGTAATGTAAAAACACTAATTCCAATTTTATGGAGAAAAAATATATTCCGTAAACTACATCAGAAAATAGTTCTCACAAGGGTCCCTATATTTTACACATATTGCACTAAAATACCGAAGAAACGTCTCTGGTTTGGAGTTATATGTTCAAGTGAAGCTCTGAAACACCCCACACACACGGACAGTTTTGAAAGACTCTCTCTAAAAAAAAAAACCTAATCTCTCACAGGTGATGCAGTTCCTCTTCAGGGACCTCTACGGGGATCTAGTTTCTTCCACGATCTAATTATGATCATTAGCACGCAGCGTGATGCTTAACTGCACCGACACTGACACACGACAGATGGCTGTGCTCTGGATGCCAACGCTGGGCAGCGGTCCTCCATCCCAGCGGGACGCTTCTCGGCCAGCCTCTGACTTCGCCTGACACATGAAACACAGAAATAAAAGAACATCTGGTGAATTACTTTGTAATTATTAACATGGCAGTTTAAAAGTACTTAGTTTAGTTTAGTTTTTCCACACAACACCCTGAGTGAGTATAATGTTGCGTTAGCTCTCTCTCTGCATTGTCCGTGAGCCCAATAGGACAACGCTATATCTTATAGTCCTCCACCTCTATGCAAGCAGCACAATCATGGCTGGAAGTTGGTGTAGCAGTATAATACATTATAATGCCATAAAACCAAAAAAAGAAAGAAAATTGATCATTTATCTTACAACAATTGGTTAACAATATAATCGATATATCCAATATTATTTAAATTGCCAATTTTACAGATTGAGATTGAAATATCTACATGTTTACATCAATAAACGCCGAGCTACAGCCTGAAGCTCCGTAGAAGTTACTGAGTTTTTGTCACGTGACTGTTGGTCTCTGCTGAGTCAATCATTGCTTCCCAGTTGTGCATTTTGGTTGTTTTGGTTGTTTTTACAGGATCTGGTTAGTTTTTTTCTGGGCTGGATTATAAATGAGCCGTGTTGAAACATCACTATTTAAAGCTTGAGTAGTTTCCTTTTCCAGAAGCTTTTGTCACACACGATGTGCTCAAGGTCGTAAAGTTGAAAATCTGACAATAATGTCTGTTATTACAGTAGTTTGGGCTATTTCATTTTTTCTTTATAAATAAATGCATAAAATATATAATAAATAACTTGCTATTCAAACCTGCAAGCGTGATCTAGAGAGTTTAAATAGTTATGTGAGGACAGAAACCACGCGTTAGTAAAGCAACACGTCAGACGAAGTGTTTTCAGATCTCCTTCCCTACTCTGGATTTACAGATATCCAATGATACCACCCACAACCTCTCTCTGTGTGTATGTGAGACACCCTTTCCCATAACACATGGTCATTTGGCACATTGTTTACGTAAAATATATATATAGTGTTGGCATCTAATCTATATTCATGTATGCAATCCCAGTGTATGCCTGAATTATGTATTTGAAAAAGCACAGAGAGGCTTGTAATGATGCATGCAGGTGGTTCAAAGTGTTTAAGTTAAACTAGATTTCAGGATTGTCTCACAGCAGCTAAAGAAGATATGTAAATGAGGCCGGGTTTTATAGCTAGTGATAAAATTCATGGCCGGGCTGAGGTAGTAATTACAGTCATTGGACCAACTCTGCAAACACTGCTGCTCAGAGAAGGCTTTAATGCCAATATTTTATCCCCAAATACTGTCACTGCATCTAAGTTAAGACAGAACAAAGCCCCCCCCCCCCCCCCCTTACAGGTTGGACTTGCACAGGGAGTAATTCTTTGAGAGTATTAGGCAAACAATTGAACTGCCAGCCATGTGCCAAAGTCACAAATGAGCATTCGCATGCAGCCAAGTGGACACTCGCTTGCCAAGCACAAGAATTATAGGGTGAGTTTAGCTAACGCGTTGGAGTGATTTATGATAATGAGCGTGACAATAAAGCGGATGCTGTGAAATGGCAGGTCAGTTTCTTCATCCCCTCGCTGTAACCTGGCTGAAGAGAGAGCAGCGGATATGGGGGGATGTAGGGTAGCCTTTTCTTTTCTCTCTGAAAGTTCACACCTTCAACGCCCACTCCAGGCTTTGTCTCTGGAGGGCCTTTTGAAAATAATACAATAGAATGTGACTCATGAGAAATCGAGCCTACCTGATGTTTCCGACACTTTTGCTCGTATTCTCCAATGAGGCGCCGGTAGCCGTCTGCCACTCACAACGTGAGTGGTGGTAGCACGGACAGAGGACTCGCCACATCACCGCCGCCAAATTGACACGCCGGCTGAAGGGTCGATGGAGACGGAGATACAATAGAGACAGAGGAAATGGAGGGAATATAGGAGGAATACCTGCTCTTAACTCCCAACAACGGGAAAAGCTAAGGTTGTTTTTAATGTTTGTCTTTACTGTAAGAGCTGCTAAACTGTTTTTTGTTGTTTTCGTGACAATGACATTAAAGTATTCTATTCTATTCTATTGGAGAAAACAATTCTCACAGTGTTTAGCAAAGCGGGAACATGAAACATACATTACGACTATTCAATTACAAGTAATAGACTTAAGTCTGGCTGTATCCAACTGAGCCAACAAAGCAGTTGACATTTAAATAATACAGCATGTATTTAAGGTTTCTGGCTTACAGAATAAAATATATATTTACTTGCAATAATAAGCAGCTGTCTTGGTGTCACTTTAACAAGGAACAGCCAGTGTGGCATGCACTTGTGACTCGTGGAAGTCAATCAAGGAGGCAACACGAGAGACAGAAATATAGGTGTTAAACGGCATTGCTGAAATTGCTAATGCAGTAATTTATGGGCATCATTTTATATTCTCTTTTCCTCTTGAGATTCTTTAGCATTATGTGCTTGAGGTTGTCATTGTCATCCCCTGATGATTTACAATGGGTTACTGTTGATTAGTATGCCCCGTCATTAAGTAATAGACGATAAAGAAACTGAAAAGTTACACTTTTAACGAGCTTTTCTTTTATCCTTAGTAGACTGTGTGCATCAGTGCTATGATGTCTTTATTTCCATTATTCTAAGAATCTTTTTTCCACATAATTTAATATCATCTTATTGTGTTTTGTGAAATACACCTGAATATGATAGGCAATTTTTTTGTGTGAACCTGCTTTAGCAAAAAAGGGATGAATAAAGTTTATTACCAAATCAAGGTTGTAGTAAAAGTTGCAGCAGAGTTGAGCCTCATTCATTCTGAACGGGCAGCATCCCAGAGATCATCTCCGGTGTCCTCGAGTGCGGCTACTAGTGCACCCGACTGGAACAAAGGAGGAGACAAACAGAGCTCCTGTATTTGGATATGAAGGCTCAGGGTCACTGGAGGAATCGTTTTATAGGGATTCAGCTTTTAGATTTATTTAGGAATTAGTTAATTTTACTTGGCAGTGCACACATTTTATCTTCCATCCACTCTCCGTTATCTTTTCTTATAAACAGACTATCTGTCTCGAGTGTTTGTGTGGCCCGGGAGTCTAGAATTTTTTTTTTTTTGCTTGGCTAACCTCGTGACATGGCCGCTTTCCCTGCTGCAGAGCAATTGAAACACAATTGCCTTGCTCTTCATTTAGCCGCAGCGGCTTGTTGCCACTCCATTGTCAGGACAATGGGTCAAAGCTGTGTTGCAGATTAACTGTGCAAATAAATAAGAAAAAGGCGAGTGCGCGGGTGCTCCGATTGGGGCAAATCAATAGGGTCAAGCTAGGATGCAAACCAACGAGAGTGGGAGAAAGTGGAGGGAAGTGGAGAGAGCTGCAGGTAATCAAGTGGACCATCAGCTGCATGTTAAACCCACATGAACCACTTTTTTCCCGGAGGAAGTGAATGTTCAGGAGCACAGTGAGGGCTCATCTCCTCCAACTGAAGTCTGCATTAAGTTTCCCCACCGGCCTCGCACACAAGACCTGAGGGAGAGAACACAAAGCTCGCAAGTTTTGATGTATTGATTCTGCTGCTCTCGTTTTGTCTGTTCCTCTTTAGCTCATTTACTCACAGTAAAGAAATAACCGTATTATAGACGCGCAACAGCTACCGATTCAGACAAATCAAGTAGGATACAGTTCTGCTAAAGAACCGAGTCATTCCAACCTTTTTTATTAACAAACAAACACAAACTCCCCAAGTGAAATTCAAGTGGAAAGGCATAAAGTAAAGGTGAAATGCGAAGAAGAAAAAAAAGAGATGCAACGACACATATTTTCTTGCAAAGCTTCATCATTTTCTCTCACTTCTATGTGACATGTCACAGCTTCAAACAAAAACAACAACCCACGGTGAAAAGCGGTGGAGCAAGAAGGGTGTCGTTTCTGCAAAGCCCAGAGCACTGGCATAAATTCAATTGAGGTGGAATTCTGTTTGTGGCCTAAAAACAATGATATGGGACTTATTAAGTGAAACTGGGGGAAACAGTGAGAGTGGAAAAGCTTCCAATTGCATTAGGACCGGATCTGGGAGAGTTGGTGCAATAATGGCACGGAAGGCCGGGTTAGATTACAACAGGGCGGTAAAGGGTTTAGTGGACAAGGGCGGCCCAGAGAGAGAGAGCACGGCAGGCTGACTGAGAGGCTCAACTGAAATTATGAAAGATATTGGAGATTTAGAAAATGGAGTGAATGGGAAATAGAGGAAGAAACTGAGGGTGTTAGGAAAGTTGGGTGCGTTTGAACAACAAAAAGTGAAAGAAAGTGTAAAAAAAGAAGTCTTGCTGTTGGCCATTGTTCTATTGTTCTATCTTAGTTGACTAAACCTCACCGTAGCTGAGATGTATCCAAATATTCTCAATACAAGTCAGATTTGGAACGACTGGCGTTCTACCAGAACCGTTTTCTTTTGAAGAACCCTTCTGGGGCTGTTTACGTTTTGAATTTTTGGCACCCTAAAATCCATTGTCGTCTGTTAAGACAGTCATATCCCAAGATAAAAGTAGTTAAACTTTTGGAACGCTACAGCGTCATGTCAAGTGACGGGGAACAACACATTACAGCTGGCAGACATCTTTGTTTTCTTCTGGAAATATCAGTCTCTGCTTAATATACGGTGGAGAAGTTCGTCTTTTGGGTGCAGGAATACTCTGAGCTTTACTATAGTTGCGTTCCAAATTGCATACTTTTTATGTGTATTTTAGCACATATTGCAGCTGCACTTACAAAGTTAGTACTGTATGTAAAGAGAGACGGAGAGATATATTCAAGATATTGACAGACGGAGAAAGTTTGAGGCTGCTTAGTAATCCAAGGAGACTGCGTTCTCGTTAAACTGTATACAGTACAGAGGACCTTGAAGGAACAAAAGGGCTCCAACAATGAGGTGATTCAGCTTAGACAATGCACCCCTCTAGGATGACGCCGGCTTCTCAATAGCATCCCGGGGACTGGCCTCGCTGCCTTGCTGTCTGCTCTCTGGCCGTCCCAGACAGGGGAAGTGTCTGAGTGCCACTCACTCAGTGTCCTTGCGTCTGCCACACACTCATCGATACGTGGAAAGATACTCTCTGTAACGGCGAGGGATCAAATTGAACTGATTTAATCACGCCATTCAATACTCACCTCACCTTCTGTCAAATGGCAATGTGATTGAGGACATTAAATAGCAATAAGAGAGTGGCACCGTGTGAAGATGAACTCCCAGGCAGCTGTTTTCAAATTGCCATTTTCATCTCTTAGGAGTTGTGGAGATGAAAAACAATGTGTCTTCCTCTGTTGTCGAAGGAGGAGAAGGAAGGACAATACTACCACAGTGTGGGAAGGTACAAAGGCAAAAGAATAATGATCAGCGTTCGTGTGTTTTGGTTCCTTAAAAACATCATCGTCTTCACAGTTATAGCTTTGGGATTTGGTTGTTTTTCCAGACATGAAATGGACATTAGAAATGTCCTTCAGGAAACAATCTCTATAATTAGACTGTCATTGCAATTAATGACAATGTTTACCATCACAGTTTAGAATAAAATCATTTCAAGGTTGTGTAATTTCTGTTCGCTGGCGAAAGAAAAGTTTTTTAATGAGAACTACTGTATCTGAAGAAATATCTTCCAACCTGTACCCACTTGGGCTTTGAGGATCTAAACTTATTCTAATCTCTCAACAACATTAATTCCCCCTTCTTCCCTATTTTACAACAACTTCCTCTCGTGCAGGATGTTGTTTTCTGGGCGGCGGCTATTATAGGTTGTTTGCCGCCGACCCGAGAGGTTGTGTGGTCTCTCATACTCTTAGCTCTTATCCAAAGTGATTCCGACAGGCACATTAAAATGCAAATTCTTGCCTGTGCACCCCTTGCCATTTTTGTCACTTCCTTTCTCCTTGTGTGGCATGCTGAGGGGAAAGGAATTAGAGCGCTGGCCCTGGGGTTGAATATTCAAATGGCCACCTGATTTCCCAACAGAGCAGCACCAGCCAGGTTCACATTTACATAGTTCCCTTTCCCCATTTACTGCCCATCAACGCGGACTTGACTCATCCACAACTCCCCACTAAAACCATTAACATAACTTCCAACTGTGTGACTAACATTCAAACTATTCACTTCCATCGACCACATCGCGCTTCTTGAAAAAGATCCATTCACGAAACGACGGACAGCCAAAAGGGGAATGAAAAAGTCCTTGTTCGAATAATAGAAAACGGCAGCTCATTACCACAACTTTGTTTTTATGCCTGTTGGAGGAGGTCAATGCTTTCATGTTGCACTGGAGGGGTTGCTGGGGTTTGACTGGCACATTTAGATATAATTAGTATAGAATGCTGAATGAGCACAATATTATAATATAGGTAATCAAGCCCGTATTCAACTGCCGCTGGCGGTTGCCCTGCTTGCACGGGGAGAAAGATGCCGGTCAAATGGCTGAATTTCTCTCTCCTTGAAAGTATGAGAACATGTACTTATTGTAGTCAGATGTATTTTTATCTCCTTCGATTTTTGTTTGGTACAATAAGCATGAGTTGTAGAAGAATTGAAGCATTTATGGAAGAGTGCCAATATATATGGTAAACACAGTTGTACAAAGAATACATGAATAAATAAACATATACAACACTTGTATAACTGCAAAGAAAGAGAGGAAACAAACAGAGCAAATAGCTTAAGTGGAAAATAGAGTTATCATATTAAGAAAACACCAACAAAGACAAAGGGTGAGAATGTGCACTGATTATGTGCACTGATAACCATTGTTCTCTGAAATATTGACAGACGCTTTTCTGAAGCCAAAGAAGCAACACATGCATCTTTTTAGTTTCCAATTTTGAAAAACACCTCTCATAAACGAGTACCCCACAAAAGGCTTTACACTACCTGTGTACTAGTACATGTACATGTAGTATTCCTCAAGACCTGTGACATAGACGGACTCTGATGTGTTCAATTGGGGACGTTTCCCTTTAAGTACCGATACATAAACTCCACCAGTATTGTGAATGAAGACAAAGTCATCATGACATTCGGTCATTTAACTGTAACTCTTCCTCCACCGCTGGAGGTGTAGCTGTGTGAAAGCAGAGGCCAAGCAGGCAGTGACATGCTCTGGAATATGAAGATAAGAAATGTAGAAAAATAATGTCTCAGCGGCTAGCACATCTTCATTATATCCGTCTCCGTGAAGGACCGCCCTCCTCTCCTGCGTGCCCGGGCTGAATGGCTAATTACCTGGATACAGTGCACCGGGAGCGGTCCACCGCCGCAGCCTCCTGTCGGCTGGAGCGCCTCCAAATGACAAACGCCCGCGGGGCTGCGCTGCCCAGGTTGAGTCTGTGTTTTCTACTCTGTCGCCTCGCACCGCGCCTCAGCGTGGCAGCGTCAACCTGGGGAGCAACTGTTGTCTTTACTAATTTACCCAAAATAGCTGCCTGCCTCGGGCTCTTCCATGCTGCCAGCGCCGGGGAAGAGCATCTGTTTTGAACTGCAGGGGCAAGCGTAATCACACTGCGCGGTGGCTCCGGGTGTTAGCCGGCCTCCCAGCTAATAATACTGCATGTCTGGCTGTTCCTGACATATCACACTTCCTGAAGAAAAACTCCTATAACACACAGCAAATCAAGGAAAAGAGCCAGAATGAACACAATCTGTGTTTACTTCCTGCTGCCCTAGAAAAAAACTAAAATCCTAACCTGTCACTTTGTACTATGGGTATTTATGGTCATTCATAAATAATGATGTGGTTAAGATATTGATTGACCAGAGGTCAAGAAATATGAAACATTTTAAGTTGGAGTTCAGCTGGAAGGAGACTGTGCTGCGAGTACAAGTGTGTTCCTGTGTTTTTTGTTTGTGCGCCCGTGTGTATGTGTTCAGCAGAGGCAACTTAAAGGTTGAAGGGAGCATGTGAGACACCAAACGGAGAGGAAATAAAAACTTCTGGAGCAACTGTTTGGGTTGATGTGTGGCTGTCGGGCAAAGCGGAGGAAATCGATCGAAATCGAGCCTTCCTCAGTTTGTGCGCGGTGCTCTCTTGCCTATTGCTATACAGTCGGAGTGACTCAAATACAATAATTAGTTTCCTCAGAGAGAAATGCTCCTTTCAGTTTCCGACAGCTCTCCTGATTCCCTTCCTTTTTAAAGCCGGAGTATATAGCTGTCCAAGGATATTCTGATGGAAATCTTTACAGGTTCATCTCTAAAGCCTGCTACGGGCTTAGTGGTGGGCGTTTTCAGAGGATTTGGTCAAGTGTCATGGCTACGGTAAAGCTGCAGGATATTCTCTTCTTCACTTTAATAACCTGTTACGAGCATGGTATTTGACTAAGAAGACAGGTATTTTTGCGAAGGATATTGCAAAAGAAATGAAAAGTTTCAGTCAGCCGAGAGGGGAAAAAAGGGTTTTAAATATGTCTCTTGAAGCTACTGATGTTATCAAAGTGCAGCTTTATTGTTTTGTAATAAAAAACTAATTGTACAATGTGAGGTAGCTCTCAAATCAAACGTAACGGCACTGGAACAAAATTCCCCCACCATTATCTCTAAAGCGCACACGGATCATTTCAGTCCGGGATGGGCTGAGGGAAAACACCACGGTCTGGAGCCAGATAACTGTTTGGAGAGCCTTTCAGAGGGTTTAAGTGTAAACATGTGCGCACATGTCCAATGTGACTCTGATGGCCTGAGCCTTTGAGACCCCTCACCTCATCGGTTAATGCGCAGACACGCGCAGATGCAGTCCGGTTCCAGATGAGAGGCCTTTTCGCGGAGGGTTAGCGACGGCGGGGCGGCGATGGGAAGTGTGTGTGTGTGTGTGTGTGTGTGTGTGTGTGTGCTGCTGCTTAATGTGGCATCTGTCGCACAACAGTGTGTTCCAGCTGGAACAGAGGGCGCCTGGGCCACCGGGGCTCCGGTGTAAAATATACTGTGGAGAAGGTCACTTTCCACAGCCCTACTGAACCAGACTGCTGCTTCCAGTGATGGTTATGAAGACATAAAACACACACTGGGAGGTAATGTACACTGTGCAATATGCTAAATGAATTGCAACTGGTCAGACTGCAGACCAGGCAAAGATGTGTTCAGACCGTTCATACAAAGTCAATAGGCTGTAATTAATGGCATGGCTCGGACGGCTGCATTCAGTTCAAGTGTGCAAGTATTGTGCATGCGGCCACGCTGGCCTGTCTTCAGTGGAAGTTAGCCACCGCTAACCGGATTACTTCCACCTGTGCTTTTCCTGCTATGACAAGTCAAAGTGTCTGCTGTGAAAAAAAAGGTTGAAGACAATGGGTGGACATGAGCAAATTACCGCAGACGTTTGGACTGGTCGTGACAGGAAAAGTAGAGCAGAGTGGAGAGGAGCATTCTGTGGAAGTGTTGGATTAAACCATTTTATCGCTCCAGGCAGACTGGAGGCATCAGTTAGAATCACCAGATTATCCCTGTTTGTGTAGGGAACGCTATGTATCCACCCGTCTTCACATCCAACGCATCAAATCCCGTCGCTTCGTCAGTGCCCTTCGCCGTCTGATATCGACACACCGGGGAACACTTAGGAGACGCAACAGGCGTTCAACTATCTCCAAACTCATCCCTTTATAACAGACCTACAGTGGAAGTTTATTCTGAAGAGAGAATGTACGTTTGCTGTGCAGACAGAAGTTAATTTTGGCACTAGAGGGGTAACTGGAGCGTGAAGGGCCACTGACCAAGCTAGCGAGAATATGTATGTGTCTCCGGCTCCCCGACCCAGGGCGCCATCAGTAATCCACGTGGTCCTTACAAAAATAGTTTTGTTAGCATTTCAGTCAAATGATTAGATGATCATCGTCACAAAGATCAGGCAGCTAACAGCACAGAACCAAATCTCCACAGAGAATTAATTGCTGAAAAGTAATTTCCTTCATATCTCAAGAAATGCCCAGTGGCTTGCATCCTATCTCTTTTTCCATCAGTGATTTTATCACCATGGCACTTTTTTTTGTGTGTGTGTTTCGTCAGAATTTGCATACCTCTTATATTCAATACAACTTCCCTATTGGATTAAATTCCCAGTTATTACTTCCATGCTTCTGACCTAAGTTGTGAACGAATTTGTGAGAAGCTTGAAATGTGACTGCTAATGGGATATCTAATCATCCATTATTAATGCACCCGCCGCTGAATGCAAAACATTTGTCTCAGCTATCTTCCCACTCTGGTCATTGATTTCATTTGCCAAGTAGCCAAGCAGTGTGCTCCTATTTGTGGGTGTCTCTTGGTGTAATTGTAGGTTATATAATGTCACCCATGAAGCAGACGCGCCAACGAGAGATGAACTGAAATGTCTTTGACACAATCGGAACTAATAAACTTCTTTCAGGAACTGCTTTCTCACAATGTCCATGTGTCTGGACTCGGGGCAGATAAGACTCAACACTCAAACCGTTAAGGCTGAGTCTGCCGTGTTTTATGACCCCACATTCGTGTTTTCTTTTACAATCTTCACATTGCTGAGGACATAGTGAAGCATCCAATTGTTCAAAAACTACTTCAAGAAACTTTTCCTTGATATGCTTGTCCAGGGTCTTAGTACGTCCTTGTATTTTATAAAAAATATATACGAACAACTGAGTTTATAAAGGTTCAGCGTAGTTAGGCATAATAAACTCTCTATTGTGATGTAATCCACATCTCTCAGACCAACAGAAGGGGGAGGGATCAGGTTTTATTTCGGGGATTCATATCAAACTATTTGGTATCATTTCGAAACTGAGATAGGGCAGAGTCCAACTGAGGAAGAAGCAGGCTAGAAGGCCCTCTGCCAGCCGAAACCGAGAGAATGTCCAACCTGAGAGGCAAGAACCCAAAGAAGTGCCTTCCTGGACCCGTTTCTAAAATGCTATGATGATTGATAACTTTAAATCCTGCATACCAGATCCCTCCCTTGTGGCTCTGCCGGTTCCGCCTCTTCTCTAGCGTTGGGCTCCTGACTTGTAAAGCTTCGGCCCTCCCGTGCCGTCTAATGTGCCATGCAGCTCCGACCTGCAAGACTGAGTGGGGTGATGAAATGGTTCAGCATCCTGCTGTGCGAGATGAAGACAAGGAAGAACTCCTCCGGTCGAACTTCAACGAAGAACTGAGCGAGAAATAGAAGAGTGCGATTCAACAAACTATAATCACCCAACAACTCCCAAGATGCAGAAAGGCCCACAGAGGAACAGTACAGCTCAACCTCCCGTCTGCCTATCAGAGCCGTAAATGAGTTGGATGTTCCTACAAATACATTTAAGTCACATAAAGAAAATGATCTGAGATAGAAATATCTTAAGCCTAATGATCTGAATTACATTTGAAACAATATAAAGGTGCCTCACCATCTTCCCTGGTGCTTCTCAGACTCTCAGCTGCTTTGAACTAAAGTCATTGACATGAGTCACTGACTACCTGGTCACATGCAATCCTTTTCATTAAGTTGTAGTTCATCGTTATTCATTGTACGGGGCATTATATTCTTTATTTATTTAGTTTAGCGTTTTTTTTCATTTTCAGTTTGGTTCTGTAGTTAGTCTCATACATATTTCATTCATAAAGAACTTGCTCGTTTGATTTGTGTGTATATGACATAATAGGTTCCTGTACATCTGGAGAAGAACTGTGTAGCAACCCTGATATTAAGATTGAATTGGTTAATATCAAATGTTTTCCCTATTTTTCCAAAATTGGGTGGCATTCAAAATGTAATATTGTATTACATTCTGTTAGTTAAACTAACGGCGGCTTATAAGCTACGTGCCATCATTCTTTTGTACTAATATATGGGTTTGTAAGTCATCATTTAATTAGTTATAATTGTTACATATCTTTATATTAATTAATTATTAGATCTGCTACCAGCAACGCTACGCCCATGCCACAGGTCCTGGCCTAGTTCTTTCTTATAATATCCTTAAACCATTGGCATAAATTAATTAATTAAATTAGAAAAGAGCAGAGTAAATTTAGTTATTCATCCATCCATCTTCTAATCTAAATCACTTATCCCATTTGGGTTGAGGCAAATTAATATATATTATAGCATAAGAAAATATACTATATATTGTATATAATAAGGCATAATCACAAACAAATGTGTGGTTTATTTCAATTAAAGAAATATACTTTCAAAATGCTTTTTAGTTGAGTAAATGTTGACGGTTAAAACAAAAGATCTTATCATTTCAGCAGATGTGATCAATGGACAGATATCGTAACATATACTTACATATTAGTATAACATTGAGTCCATTCTTGGCCTGATATTTATTCATGATGTTTATTAAATTTGTTGTGCTCCTAAACATTGTTCACTCTTCATTGCTGATATTAATCAAGAAAGTTAATCACCGGTCGATTACTTTTTCTTTTTTAGTAGAATCAAAGTTCCCACTTTTATCTCAAGGAATCCAAAAAGCTTTTAAATCGGACTGAACAGTAAACAAAAAAAAAGGGTTTCAAGAACGTGAAACAGTTCTTATAATTGCTGGAAAGCTTTTAGCCTGTCATGTCTGATTTAATGGTCTATGAAGGTTCCACTTATTTGCGGTATCTTTATTTTTATCCTCATAGTTACATAATGCATTAAATTGCCTTACCACGAGGCTCACACAATAACAAGTAACAAATGATACTCCTGAAGAAGCAATAACCTTGGTTGCGGTTCTAACTATTCCCCAATGATGTCATTCCTTCAACAGGTTGAGATCGCTGGGGAAATGGGAAACCGCAACGAAGAACTCCTTCACCTTTCTCAAGATCCTTTTCTCAGAACACTTGAGAAGTGTCCGGCAAAGAGAAGCCATCTTACCACAAAATTATACAGAAGCAATCCACAATTACAATTTCTTTAATAACCAATGTCTGCTTTGAATCAGAAGATCATAGAAGAGCCATCAAAATCTGGGCCGAGCAAAATGTTTCTATTCTTTTTTTTAAAATAAAAACGCATAAATATTGATGATCACAGGCAAACAAATTTAAAAGAACTAACGAGCAATGTTTAGTCAGTTGTTTCGCTGTGAGCCTCAGAAGCGAAATTAAATCAGAATTCACCTCAAGTGGAATTCATTTTAAATTCAAAGCTTGTTGGACAAACACACAAACACACACTTCTGATAGGATTCTGTCTGATTTTACTTGGCAATTTCACCCGTAGCAGCTGGCCCTTTCTATCAAAAGAACAAGTGATCTTGGAGAAAGGGAGTTTGTGCAACCACCATGTTGGTGCAATCTAAATTGCTTTTTGATTCACACAATATTTGTAAGACAGGGTTTGCTCTTGATGCATCCTGTGTTCTTTCAAAGGGGCCGAATGCTGTCGCCAGTCGAGAGCTTCTTGACTTATCCCAGAAGACACTGACTGGATGCAGAATGGACCTGGATATGTTGAGCTTAATGAGCTTTATTTATGTTGTTTGCTTTTTAGTGTATTCGGGTTTGTGTCGAGATTTCACTTTGATGTTTGTTGTTTGAGCTTCTGCTGTACAGTGAATTCAAAAAGGTATTAGGACAGGGCTATGCTTTTTGATTGTTTTGGCTCTGTACTTCAATACAGTCAATTTGAAACCCTGATCATTAGAATTATTAATAATTAAGAACCAGTGTTTAGGATTTAAAAGGATATATTAGCAGAAATGTTTTCATTAGTGTATAGTCCTCTGAAACTATAGTTTCAGGAGACTATACTTGCTTTTTCGCAACTTATCGCGTCTATGCAATTCATTGCAATTACTCATGTGGCTTTTCAGCCGCTAAAACATGACGACATGCTATTACACTTGAAATGCCATATATATTGGAATGTGAAGGTAACAAAAAAAGACATGGAACAGAAGTCAAATTATAACTAAATATTTCTGATGTGTCTCAATGTGGGTTCAGTGGAGTTTGTGGCTCTGCAGCATGTAAGAATTAACGTGCTCTCCAAACACGGAGTCTCTAAAATTGCTTACTTACCTATCTGTATAGCGAATGTTTCAGTCTGTGTATATTTTCTTCAAATAAATGTTATATCTTTTGAACGGAAGTAAGAATTATTGGTCATTTCTTTTCATAGAGCAAGCACACTCAATTATCAGACACAATTACGTTTATATGCAAGTTGAAACAAATTTGGAATGTAAATCCTCTTAACTTGAAATGGCAAGTTGTACTACACATGGTAAAGTTATTTTAACTTGTAACTGTGAGTTACATAAAAGCAAAAATGAATCAAGTTTAAACAACAAGGGACAATAACTTCACTCAACTCTGACAACTTGAATCATAATGTTGAGACAACTAGCACGTTGTAGTTACATCAACCTTATGGACTTTCATCTCTCAGTTGAATCAAAGAGAATTTCAAGTTGAATGAACTAGCTTTTTCAAAGCAGCAGGTGGACTTTCATTTGCAAGTTGAACTGGCTTGAAATGTCTTACAGTGTAAACATTGGTCCTTAATAATTAACAATTCTAATAATTACAACAACATCTTATAAGAATTGTTGGGTTTTCTTTAGCTAAGAATAAGCCCTACTGCCGTCTTCAACGTTATATTTCACCGCCATTTTTCGACAGTATCCCAGATCGCACAAAGCTAACACGTGACGATGCAACAGTCAGAGCTCGTGATGTAGTTTTAGATATTTGCAGCTAGATGCCACTAAGTCCTACACACTGCTCCTTTAAGTGTGAGAGGAATTAACTATTTTGAAGTACAGTTTGTACATAAAGTTAAAGCTGCAAAGTGATTTGTAGCACACAGTGCACAGTGACTAAATGACATCACCAGTGTTCATTGTTGCCAGTCACACTTTGTTAATGACTGACTTTCAGAAGAAGCTGCCATCAATGACAGCCTTGTACTTTGAAGGGCAAAGACGGAGACTTAAAACAAGAATTCTTTCTTCTTTCTTTCCAGGAGTAAATGTCTACAGTGTATTGCACCAACCCATTACTCTTTGGGACTTCATGGCTCTTTTTTGTGTCTGTAGAAAGATTGAGTGAAAGCACTTCTTGTCCTCTAGAATTAGCCTTGGGTGCCCTTTTATATCGCCTGTTCTAATGGCAGTGAATTATGCTGACAAAGTGAGTGCTGTAAAGGCCGCCAGCCAAAAGACTTGTTGAAGTTCTCATAAGAATTCAGAAAAACAGAGAGTACATTCAATTCTTCTTCCACTTCCCTAGGGCAAGGAGCACAGCGAGGTGGTCAAGTTGGTCTTGGCTGTGAAAATGCAGCGAAAGCAGCCCGGCTAATCCTTGCGGAGAGCCATCGTGACTCTAATGATACGGCGTGCGCATTTCATCTGTCTGGTCCTGCTGACCCTGACTCGCTCTGATCAGGCTTTAAGGAAGCTGAGGATTACATTAGCTTTGTTTGTTTGCTAGAAGGTGAGAATAGAAGGCACAGAGACCTTGTTCTTGAAAAGAAGCAGACAAGCTGTCTGCCAAACAGAGAAGCAGCTATTCTCAGCTCCCTGTAGAACAGATTTCTCATCACCTGTCCGCTTTGTGTCTCCCACCTCGAGCAACGTAATGCTCTAAGGTCCACATTGTGTACATTATTCAAGAGACACAATGGTCTCCTCAAAGCTGTATTATAGTATAGTTTCAAGGTTGAACTGATTAGATAATAGTGGTCAAAGGTGAAGGTGATTTCACCTGAGACGTTATTTGGCAACTCATGTGTATATATATATATATATATATATATATATATATATATATATATATATATATATACATATATATACATATACATATATATACATATATATATATATATACATATATATATATATATATATATATATATATATATATATATATATATATATATATATATACATATATATATATATATACTGTATATGCCAATTATGCCAATTTCAAACAAATATCTAATAGGATAAAATTACGATGACATTTTGGACAGCGATGGATGTAAATTGCAACATGACGCGAGGCGGTGATTCTAGTTTTACACTTAACTGATAAATAATGTAAAGCTGTGATAAAGGTTCATGGTCTAATATTACAACATTATACTTCTGGTACATGGACAACCCATGAATCTCATGAACCAATGTCTTCCCACATTTGCATCAGCCAGAGTTCTGCACCACTCCAGTTTTACAAAGCCATGCCTGCCCTGCACCTGCAAAGCTTGCTACCTGAACCAACCCTTGACCTGACCCTCTGAACAAACAGTTCAACATTGTGGTAAATACGCTCATTTGTTTTCTTGCAGAAAGTAAGACAAGAATATTGATACCACTCTGAAATCATCTTCCTTAGATATAAAGATACAGCCCGAGCTAGCTTAGCTTAGCATAAAGACTGGTAGCAGGTTGTCTAGCTCTGTCTGGAATAAATCAGCCGAACAGCACCTCTACTTTCTACTTCTACTAATACAGATTCAGAATATTGACACAAAATGGAAATACTACTACTACTACTACTACTAAATGATGATGTATTATAAACGTTAAGCCACACAGCACCAATATATAAAATAATTGAAATTAACTTCACCTTTACCAGCTGCAACATCACAATGATGTACACATGAATGCATTACTAATTATAATGTAATATACATTTTTCTGAAATGGGCCTTTCTACATATTGAGTACCTTTACTGTTAATGCTTTATGACATTAACTTAAGTAATATTGTAAATAGTTGTACCCATTGTATTGCTTCTTTTATAGCATAAGATCTAATTACGTCTTCCACGCTGCCAATAACCAGTAGCTCTACCAGTTGCTTAAACAAGAGGCCCAAATGTTCTTTGGAACTGTAATGAAGCCCAACACAAAGTGACTGGCGTGTGCATCAGAGGCATGTTTGAAATGCAGCAGAGCTCCCTATCCATCAGAGTTTTAAGATGTCTCCGTGGAGATGATTGACGACAGTAAAAGGCCGCTCTGGAGAGAAGCCCCGGGTGAACAGATGAGATCACAAATCTCATCTCTTTCTGTCTCTTTCTCTTTCTCTGTCACCGTCTCTCTCCCTCTCGCTTCCTCTCTGCAACATACACAGATTCCAAAGTTTGTATTTTTATCCTGAGATGTGGACCTAGTCAACACATGCAGAGTGATTTGGTCGTTCTCATCTGTGGAAGCAGATGTTAATGTGGGCTTTCATGGGAGGGTGAGTTGGTTTAGTTGTTGTGTGAGGGGAGTACGCATTCAGAGACAGAGAGATTGCCGCAGGCTGGATTCAAGGCCATTTTCACCATCAACTTCAAGGAATTTCACTGATTTAGCATTTCTAAAACCTTTCAGAATCTTGGCAACCAACCATGGCCAGAAGCTATGAAGAACCTTGATGCTACTGCAGGATCATGTCCCTCTGTCATGTCATTTCATTAGTGTAATGACCCATCGATTTAGAATTTATGCAACAAATTGTATTGCAGCTGGCTGTGTGCCAAGTCAATCACAGGCCGGGGCCGGCTGTGCATCTTGGCAAAAGAAGGCGATTAAGATGGCTTGTGGAGGAGCAAGGAGGATTTCTGTTTCTCCACCCTGAGAAAGAGGAAGCAGCCCACTCGCAAGCACACCTGACCGGGTTTCCTCCTTTCTTAACCTCTCTCCATCAGGGGATGGGAGGAGAAGGTTTTGGCACATTTAGCAGTATAAAGCATGTGGTGCAGAGATGTGAATGGTTCAGAGCAACAGATGGAGGCTTGGCAACGTTGTTGAGGGCCGGATCGTGTTCACAGCAGCTTGAAATCACGCTCAAACTCAATGTGGATTTGGTCCTGTTGAAGTAGATTTGGTCCGCCTTCAAGATCGTCTGGGCTCCCCCACAGAGGGTCACCCCTCTGGACAATACGATTCCCTCTGCCCCTCTCTTACATTCACAGCTTAGTTTCTGCTAACGATTTGACCTGCAGCTGTTTGACAGAATAACGTTGTCTTACACAGTAATGCACAGCAGCAGAGTAATGTTAAACAATGTGTGAAACACCCTGTGGCAAATTGTGGCTTCCATATCCAATTTACATGACAGTTACTAATTCCAGTAACACACTATTACTTACATATTTTTTGGGGGGTCGACTCGTTTGCTGTCTTACTAGGGGATGGATAGTAGGGTATATACTGTATACATTTTGTCAGTCCTACATTCAATAAATAGACTGGTGATGTTAGCAAGGCGGCAACAGATTGGCTCTCGGTCTGTCGACGGATAAGCCTCTGTGGGCCAGGTACACGACTTTGTACGTGTCGTGCGTTGCTCATTGATTACAGTCTGATCAGGAGTTTGAGATGTGACACTGGAGTTGAGAGATGACGTCAACCACAGGATTGTTTCACAAGTATCCATTTCATTGAAGTTAATTTGATCCCAATAAAGAGCTAAATCGCTATCAGACGATAGCCGGTTAGTTCTGAAGTTGCATTTTCGGGTTTCAGCCATACTTGCAATGGCCTATGATGGTTCCACTTATTTGGAACGAATCACAAGCATCTCTTTCATTCATGCTTGTGATTCGAGTGGTCAACCAAAGCACGCTCAAACACGATTCGATTCATCAATACTACTGGGACTACAAACAGGAACCAGAACGCTTCCAATACCAAACCCTTGTCTGGATAAGAATGCAGAATCTGTTTTCGATATTAGTGTGGGAGCTGATGATGCAAGAAGGTGGCTAGCGTCCCATTATGTATGCTATGTTCTCTTAGCTGGCTGGCTAACCATTGGTGTGTCTACACTTAGCAATCACCTGGGGTTTGTTCAGAGTTGGAGGGTCTGTAAATCTGTGGCTTCAATGTTGTACTTTTTGTCACCGCCGATAAGAGGTAATTGAAAACCTCCAAACCTCCGAATGCTGGCGGCTTGTTTAACCATCATGTCTCAGTTTCTTCCTCTGCGATCTGTATGTGGAGACTTTGGAGTTTTAGAAGGCGCCTTTGATCGACTCGAAGTAAGCAACAGAAAGCAATGCAAGGAATAATGCAACAGAATACTTCTGCCGTGAAGTAATTAGTAAAGTGATGTACTCTTTCAGTGCATAGTGAGTAATGTCATCCATCCGTTCCCTTCTTGTGATGAGCATTACAGATATTGTGCGTTAGCGAAGATATTAACGGATAGGTTCGATATCTAGCTAACATTTGACCTTAACAGCAACATGTCTGTCAGTATGTGTCTGTTTCAGCGCTGCTGCAACATGGCTCCTCAAAGATCGCCGTTTGTCCCCATTCATCTCACACACTGCTCCCACTTTAACGTATTGGCATTTCTGAGGTACTTGGCGGTAATTGTCAACCACATGGCGGCTCCTCGTTTGTTTCGCTGACATTTTGCCTTTGGTTGATTGTGTATTTAACAGGGGAAGGGAGGCAAAATTAATTGGCGAGAGGCCCTAATCTGTCTCCTTGAAATGTCACCCCTGTATTGTGATGCCTACACTGACACAGTGGCACACGAGAGGCAGCAACTGAAGGGAAAACGCAGTGAAAGAGAACAAGAAAATAAATCACAAAATGAAAAGAAAAAGAGGGAGATAAACACCAGATGCATTGTTCTCAGAATGTGGGGTACAACAAAACATAACCATTCAACAATTGAAAATTACCAAGTATTTACGTCATGGGCTCTTCGGTTGAATCTTTGGGCTCTGGAGATGAACGATATCTATTGCAGGAGTTTTCGAAGCTTCCATGCTGCTTGAGAAACAGGTGATTTGTTGCTCTACTCTGGTTGGTCTGTCATAATCCATGTTGAGAGCAGTGTTGAATTTGCATGCAAGGCATAACTGAGAAAGTACAAGCTGCCCTACAAAGCCCAAAATGTAGGTAAGAACAGCATACGTTTTGGGTCGAAGCAAGATGATTCTTTACTATTTTTCTACCTGGATCTCAGCCTGATAATTGTGGGTATTCTGACTAATAGGGACTACCGTAAAAGTCGGGTTACAAGCCGTAACTCAGCTTTTACGTTAATGTGGGTAAACTGACTAAAAGTGCTAACTTTGCACCTGTCACCTTCATTGTAAAGATTCGGGAAATGCAATTAAACGTGGAAAAACAACGTATATCGGCGAGAGTGTCTCTGATATAGAACAAAAGTAGAAGCTGAAATTTCCCCCGGACATGATCAAACTACACTATGTTTGGTTGAACCTGAACAATAGATTTTCAAATTCCAAAGGAGAAGTCAGATCCAGGGGGTTCTTATTTCTTTCTTTCTTTTTTCGCCCTCGGGGTCAGGCAAAGATGCCTTTTCTCTGCATTTGAAATATCAGACAACCTTCCTAATACCCTGCTCTTGCTCATTCTTCACCAAGAACACGGATGCCAACACAGAATTGCATGTGCGTCAAAGAGCTCAGCACAGATTTCTAATCCCCCCCTCCCCCCGCCCAAACCAATGCCTCGACCGCTGCCGTCCACCCACGCATCTCTGTGGACGACATGAGAGACACATACTTTGTGTAAAAGCCTCGACACCTTAAACCTACTTATAGCGCTCGAACTGTGGGGTGCACAAATGTCTCCTTTGAATTGGGTCAGTCCTGATTTTTCATGCATTTGTCCCCCAGTTTAGAATGTCTCTATGATGTCAAAAGAGGCACAAAGAGGCTGCAATGTTATTACTTTCTTGTGAATTCACAAAAAAAAGGAAATATATTCCTTGTAAGCTTGCTTATTATGTGTGCGCACTGAGCACCTTTCTCCGGATGACCTCAGACGAGGGTGTCGACAGCAGCAAGAATGTCATACAGTTACATCATCATCAGTCAAAGGCGTTTTAATTAACCACAGGCCTCCATCATTAGTGGCGTTGAATTTAATACACTTTTGTCCCTGTTGTTATTTTAAGCTTTATTTCAAGTTTTTTTTATTTTTTTTATTAGTTCAGATGTTTGAAGGTTTTTTGTCCCTACCATCTGGTCATTCTACTCATACTTTAAGATAAGATGTTAGTCATATTCCTCTGCACATCGTCAAGTTCCCTTTGTTTTATGCCTCTGCATCAGCGAGCGCCGTGGCCGATCACATTGTGTTTTTGGGGGTTGTCCGTCCGTCCAGTCCATTCTAATGAAGGGCAACACCTTGAGGGAATTGGGCACGAACGTCCACGCCCACTCAAGGATGAACTGATTTAAATTGGGTGGTCAAATGTCACTGTGACCTCACAGGCCATAACTCAACAAGGCATATGCTAATTAAGACAATTTATCACAAATGTCGAACGGGATAAAATGATGACATTTTGGACAGACATAAACTGCGGCATGGCATATAACCGCTACGCGGTAAATCCATTTTATTACTATCATAATATTACAGTTATTTCATGTCATTACTGAAAACTGCTCAACCATGATCATAAACACATTTTGATCAATCAGAATTGATCAATAAGACAGGCGTCCAAATAAATCTTTCACAAAGACGCGCAGATCAAAGTCACATTCAATCGTTCATGCATTCATAATGATTGTCTCTTTAGTTTGTTTTTATATATACAGTGAATTGTTTGTTAAATAAATAACTTGTGAACAGAGAAATGAAGAGAGTTTTAGCTGATGAAACGAACTGAAAGTGAATATTTTCATCTAAGTTGAAAAGAAAAACCACATGGCATAAATCTCATTAAGGGTGCCGGGGGATGCTGAGAATCATTGCAGCCTGGAAAAACTGGTCCGGATGTCCAAGGTTAGGTTCTGCAATTAAAATGAGGAAAAACATATTAATGTAACTAATGAAAAATGTATATATTTTAAATTCCAGTATACATAAACAGATAGAAAGACACACATTAACCTTTTAGATGCCGGGGTTAAATATGTCTATTGGCATAGATTCAAACTCATCAAAGCAGGCAAATTATTTGTTTCCCGTTCGTCAGACATCAGAGCAGCTAATGATCCTGCCCACGCAGATATATGAGCGCTTTAGCTTAGATGTTTGATACTTACACACAAACATGCGAATGCACATGCCGCAGAAGGCGACGACTTGGGAGATCTGGAGCGCCCGGCCGCATTCTGCGCTCATCAGGCAGTCCCTCGTCTTCAAGCAGCACTTGGGACATTTGCTCCCCGAGCTTGAGCTTGAGCTTTTGCTCTCTGTCTCCTCGTGTTTCCGGGGCTGACTCTGTATCGTGTCCCCGTGGTCTTCATCCCAGTCATTGCCCTCACCTCTTCCCATGATGCTTGATGCTCTGTTTTGCGGTTGTTCTTTTTTGACGGTCGGCAAGGGAAGTAAACAAAAAAAAGCTTGAGCTTGGATAGATAGATCCTACCTGGAAAAAAAAACAAAGGCAGGACTGTATCACTGTATGTGTGCCACAGCTTCACTACATATCTTCCCAATCTCTACATGATGTTTTTGTCAACCTTTTTTTTACACATTATGTGTTGAACCACGCTCTCGTGCTCCACAATACAAGCATTGCTTACAGTAACAACATCCAGAGGCCAAGATGTCATAATGCCTTGATTTGTGTTTCTTTGTTTGAGACTTGGCAGCTCTGGCTATAAAGCAGTAAATGCTATGAGTCAACGTTTTGTTTTTCTCCTCACCTTACTTTGATTTTAGGAATGTTTGCAACTACTCAAGTAGCATTCCTGCAAGAGGACATAGAGTAGCACAACAACTACGTATGAAATCAATGATATGCGACTGAATCTGTGTGATGAAGAAGTTCTTTCTTTATAACGCCTTTCAAATAAGAACAGAACATATGACGCACAGAACCTTTCAGTTTCATTAAAGAGAATTCATTAACACCGCGGCCTCCACTCAGGTCCCTTTATGAACACTTTATTGAGTGAAGTCACATTGATTTGACAGATTAACAATTCTTCCACACTGATGATCATTTCTCGTGCCAGGAGTTGAGGCCCCGCTGTTTTAACTGTCGGATACAATTGCTCCCCACAGACATTATCAGATATTAAGTGATAACCCTGATGGTGAAATAACATCTTATCTGTGCCATCGGGTGGCTCCCCATTTATTACCACTGACAGTAAATTAGATTGCTGGCATCTGGAGGGTATACTGGCATTTTGAGTGCACCTTTCCATCTCATTCTGCTTTCAAAACTCCATTGGTTTTCAATCATAAGTAATGAAATTCCATCAGCCTCGTCGACCATGAAAGCAACTCGGAAAAGGAAGTGAGAGACGGCCATTAAGAGCAGAGAAAACGAGTAGCGGTCTTACCCTTTGCTTTCAGAGTCGCCCCTCTGTCGACTTGAATCTTCTCTTTTTGTAGAGTGGACTATTTTTAAGAGAAGAGTAGTGAACGCACACCTTCAGCCTTGCAGACACTCACACGCTGTTCTGAACAAAAGGGTGTCAGCCCTGGGGTTGAGCCTCAGCCTGCATGAACAGAGCAGGTGTGTCTGCAGGTTTAACAGGTTTGACCGAGAGGGACAGAGAGGATTGTGTTTTCAGCGGTATAAGTGGTGCATGTGGGGACAAGAGGTTTCAGTGTCACAAACAAACAAATAAACAAATATGTTTGTAAACACAGCAGTAAAACAGATTTATATTTCAATTATGATCATTTGAGAAACACTTTTTAAAATGTGTATGTGATTATTCTTCACATTTGTGTGGTCATACATATTCTTTTATAGATTGATAGATACACGTACAGACATATAGACAGATGGATGTATTGATAGATAGATAAGTCCATATCTATATCAATAATATATGTAGATATAGATATATCCATATATAGATAGATACAAAGACAGACAGACAGATAGATAAGTAGATACACAGACAGACAGATATATAGACAGATGGATAGATTGATAGATAGATAAATCCATATATATATATATATACATATATAGATAGATACAAAGATAGATAGATAGATAAACTAATGTGTGAAGTGAAATTTCAACTTTAATTTGCATAAAGTCTTCGATGATGTCTTATAATGGCCAAAAACTAATACATTTCTCCTCAGCGGCGTGACAGAATATCTTCACAAGTGCGTTTCCTCAGTGTTGCAGAGGAAATGCAATCAAGCTGTAATAAATAATTACACAGGATAATGGTTTGATTAGGCGGCACATTTCATTACATGATGAACAATGATGAATCCAGAAAAGCAATTTAGGGAAGCAATTAAAAGCACCAAAAATGTGGAATATATTCAAAGAATTGCATTACTGATCCATTCATCATCTATGAATGTAGCGACGTAAAATGTCCAATAATTCATTAGTCTTGTCTAAACGTTGCATTTAAATTGATAAATAGAATGAGAGGAAAACACATAGGAACGTGTGTGTCTGTGTATCAAGGGCATCCCGGCAACATTAAGGAATATCGGGGAAGAATTTGTGTTATTGTGCACGATGTATTTACGTTATGAGCCGACACGGATGAGTGGTGTTACTCCCATCCAAGGACATACAACTGTTGCACTTAGAGTAAGAAAGTGCTATAATGGAATACGAGAACTAATCAATACTTTACTTCCTGCTTTCACAGCCACAGCAGTGAGTGGGAGCAGAAAAATGCAGCGGTAGAACATTTCAGCAATGTTAAAAACTGCACGAGGTGAGATGCATTCAATGTTTTCTGATCAACACGGGACACCTAAATTCCATTTATCACTTATTTTTTTTTATCTCTTTGTATCTCTTTCAAGGTTATTTTTTGCCGTTAAATTAATATAATTGCCACTTTTTTGTTGATAGTTATAATACCCACAGGAATCTGAGGTTATTGCAGTCACTAATTTACCAGTTATGAATGAGCCACTTTAACAAGCCAAATAAAAGACACGCTTCTCCTCCACTTTTAAAGTTACCGTAATTTGATTAAAATCACACCTAATACAGAAAAATGTATGATATTTATGACGCATTTGTCATTCCAACCAGAAAGTGACCTAGTGATGTACTCAGAGTGGTGAACTATAGCTTACCAGATGCTTTTTTTGATCGACCTTATAGCAACCAGACATGTGACATGTTTGATACACAAGTAGAGACGCATTGCTTAAAACAAGAAGAAAAACACTCGGGTCTACGCACCTTCATCACCCGTAACATCACATTCAAACTGTATATTAAGTGAAGCAAAACCCATTTCAGATGTTGATTACATTATCATGGTGTTAGTCAAGTACGGAGTAACACCCTCGCTGTGCTTCTGCGAAATGTTGACAGGGTGACAAGTTTTATTCACGCCTACATTGGATGGGATATTTTGCTCAATAGGCAAACAACATTTGACTGCCACCAGGCTGTTTAATGACGGTAACAAGATGAATCAAAACTGGTGAGTCAACTGTAGTCTGGGTAGCCCGTGTGTATCCACACCACTCGCTGTATAATCAGAGTTGCGTGTGGCAGCAGGACACGGAGTGGCATTTGCATTTTTTTCTTCCTCTTTTTCTCTGTTCAAATTGCTCTATTAACCAACCAGGCAATACCTTTCAATATCTGGCAGAAACATGACAAGCAGTCCATCTCATCAGAACCCGAGCCCACGCAGCCACCACAAATCCCAGGATGCACTCTGTCGGCTGCCATTGTGCACAGGCGCACGCACGCTTTTGGAATCGCTCAAACGCTTCTTAAAGCAACTCTTTTTTAGGGCAATAGGAGTGCATCCACAGCTGGCCCTGCAAGGAAATGTTGAGCTGTGGCTTTAAAGAAGTAGATGATGGAAGAATACGCTCCCTTTGACAGTGCATTATTCTGCCTGATGGTGCACCTGTCACCTGCATTTTCCTGTAAAAATGAACACTGGGCCGAATGACAGGAAGCCCTGCCTTTTTAAATCTGGTTTGCCGTCCTCCAAAAAAATCTCAACTTTACAAAAGTGAGACTGGTTTTCATCTGCACCTGTCTGTCAAAGTGTCAGAACTGAATGTCGGCTTCTGCTCTGCTGCTGCGCTTAGTGAGATCGGACAGTGCTCCGATCCACGGAGAGCCGGATATCTTTCTGCTCGACTGGTGGTTTGCCTTTGTAACTGATTTCAAGTGTCACAAAGTCATTCTCTGTCCAGTTTTTTTTTTTTTATCCCATTCTGTCACTCCCTTTAGCTGCTTTCTCGCTTCCCCACTGCATTGCCACTCTGCATCCATCCACCAGATGCACTCACACTTTCCCACCTGTCCCAGTCACCTGCTTCTGCTTTCCCTCATCAGCCCTGCAGCATATAACCGGCACATTTCCATTCATGTCCTGCCAGAGTGGCAGTGCAGCGTAATGCCTTGCTTTCCAGCCATCTGAATCTGAGTGTTTTATGTGAAGTAGATATACTGCAGGTTCATTGTTTTTATTTGAATTTGAATCATTATTCACTGCAGAATTCTGAGGAGCAGATCCATTTTGACAGATTTTCACCCAGACTTTATGTCCCTAACAACCTTAAACGTGGAGGTTTCTAGAGGTCATTTCACAGTAAACAAAGTCATTTTGCAATGTTAACATCTCAAAAAACTGCTTACAGTGATAGAAAGTGAAGAAATGCTTTGAAGAAAAGACCTTAAGCACTGCTGATTATGCACCACGAGACCTTTAAAGGTTATAATGATTGAACTACCGATCATTTGCACTGCAAATTATGAAATCTTTTTGTATTGTTTTCTTGTTACCAGATTTCAATGCACTTTTAGGAATCAGCACAGCACTCAACCTCCGTTTTAAAGATCCGAAGCACTCGCGCCTTAACTTTAACACGTTCTTAGTTTGAGAGGAATTTATGAAGACATTATTATTTATTGTTAATGCGGGATCTGATTCACTTGTATGCAATGTCAAATATAAAGTTTAGCTCAGTCTGCCAGCCCACCTGGAGTTAATTACGTGAATGTAGGCCATACAGTTTGGCTCTGACCTCATCGCTTCCCATATGAAGCTCAACACTGAGCGCCCACTTTTTTATGTGAAATTCTCATTCATTCCCTCCATTGATGCACTGTATAATAAAGTCCATGAAGAGTTTTAAGCTTGGAACTAAGCCAACCATTTACGAGATGAATATTGACCATAAAACATTTGATACTAAGCCAAAAAAAAAGGAAAATTGAAAAAAAGGCAAAGGTACAACACCGTGTAATACATACGTAACACATATTTTAGGAGTGAAGGACCAACTGATCCCATAAACCATTGCGAATGACGTCTCATCCGTCTCTTCCTCTTGAAACTCCTGAGAAAACGTTTACAGTAATCCTTGCTTTGAATAAGGACATATTCAGAAAAAACAAAGAAATCCTCAAATCAGAATACAAATGGGATTTTCACTTCCTCAGTGTTGAGCTCACTACGCCTTGAGTATAAAGCCATAATGGAAAAGTTGTTTTTGTTTCTTTGTTTCATGTAATGAGTATATTGTGTGTGTGTACAGTGGCAGACTCGAAGGTGTTGCTTTATTTGTAAATTGATTCAACGGCAATTGGGTATAAACTGACTCAAAATCGTATTTTTTCACTCCAAAAGGTGTATTTTTGTTCAGTGCCATCTCTCCTCTCGCTGTGTTCTGCGAGACGACGCGCTCAAAACGTGACAGGTAATTTCACAATATTGATACTTCTACACGATATGAGACTAATTGCACTCTGTTTCTTTAAATGGAGCTTGGCAATAAGTGGAAGAGAAAAAAAATGTTCTGTACACATACAATATAAAGCAATTAAGTGGGATTTGCTATAGCTGAGCACAGTCTCAAGTGTTCATTGACAGTTTATTGTCACGCTAGGAACGATTCAGCGGAGAGCCACCGCAACTCCTGCGCTACTTTAGAACCGCAACTCAATTTAAAATGGTTAATTTCTCAGGTTATTGCCTTTTCTGTGAGGAAATGCATTTTGTTTCATTCCACTGCTGTTCCTCATGTTTTTATTAAACTGAAAATTAAACAGAGGGAAAATTCACAGCTATTAACTCCTCATGTTGGGAATTCGGCCTTGAGAGGACGAGCCTCTTTCGCTTATGTTCATTTCATCTATCCATGAGTACCAGTCTCCATCTGACAATACGCTGCCTTTATTACGCCATCATTCTTACCACTGTTGGCTTGCCTCGCATCTCTCTGTTGTAACATGTATCTCCTCCATTGCTCACATCTGTACATAACGGCAGACCTAGACACATCTTGTATTCTGTACTTGCACTGTAATTACCATTTGCACACATGCGATATCTCACAGACGGACACATCGATGTATATGGAACAGATTGTGCTGCATCTAAAGCAGACTGTTGAATGGCTGTCAAACATGCAGATGTGACCTTGATCATCCCTGTGGGGAAGAGGCAGTCATAAGTCCTGCAATTATGCCATGTGGACTCTGCTGCAACCATAGACTGTAAATAAGAAGTGGATGTGGTCATTGTGATGTTCCCCTAGAGACACCGTATACAACTCTGATGCCCCTCCTCTCATAGCACATTCAATGAATATGACAGAGATTAGGTAAATCTCTGTCATATTCATTGAATGTGCTGTAACTCTGTTACCTTGTTCATTCTGTCCACATGACATATATTGCTTCTGTCCATCCGGGGAGAGGGATCCTCCTCTGTTGCTCTCCCGAAGGTTTCTTCCCTTTTTTCCCTGTGAAAGTTTTTTTTCTATTTTTGGGGAGAGTTTTTCCTGATCCGATGTGAGATCCTGGGACAGGGATGTCGTATGTGTACAGATTATAAAAAGCCCTCCGAGGCAAATATACCTATCAATCAAAAGATAGCCCGCCCTAAAGCATACCGTAAAAGCCCGGTTACAAGCCGCTACTACCTTCGGTGGTTGTCCCCGCTGTAGCAAGCTAGCGCTGCTACTAGCTCCCCGCTGCTACTGCCCGAGTCGGACGTCGAGCCAGGGCTGGTCCCGCTACCTTCGGTGGCTGTCGGGGGACTAGCGAGAGCTAGCGGAAGTTAGCAGGGAACTAGCAGCAGTGCTAGCTGGCTACAGCGGGGAACTAGCGTGGACACCCACTGAACATAGTAGCGGCTTGTAACCCAACTTTTACGGTACTCTTTATGCTTTATGGTATGCTAAATTAACATCATGCTGCGTTGAAGAAGACTTGAAACTAGCGATTAAGACCATAAACTCATGTTTACAATGTTTAAATCAACTGAGGAGTAGGGTCATTTTCTCACAGACTTCTATACAATCAGAGTTTGAGTTGCAAACAGAGGAGCTGCTCCTGCTGGCCATCAGATAGAATTCAAGTTAAAGACGCTTCTGCATTGGCTTCACTTTTCAGAACTGGAGGTTGCCATCTGGCTGCAGCACAGATGTGCAATACAACCAAGACATTTATTGGGATGTCACAGGTAGCCATGACGTAGCATCACACAACAGATGACACATTAGATAAAGGAAAGCTGTATTGCTGGTTGTTGCATGCTGACGGAGCCACAATAAGATATTAGAGAGATTCTAATTACATTATGAAGTGCTTATGAACAGAGCCACAATACAAGGATACATTTGGAAACAGGAAGCAGCTCTGCGGTCGTATTCTTGTCCTTGTGCATCAGCTAATACAAGAAAGTAACAACCTGACTAGGAAGCACATGCTCAGCTGATATTCACAGCCTGAGGTTAGAAGTGAGTTTGACCACATATGAAACGCACCATTTAGCCTGTGTTTGCCATTCCTCCCTCCACTCAGCATGAAGATAATTGGATATAAAACATCAGTGAGAAGTCATAGCTCTCCTCCTTCTACCCCTGCATGGCCTTACAGCTCCAAATCACACAATAAAACACCACTAAACCTCATCAGTGGCGCTTTAAATGTGTTGGACAGAGGGAGACGGTTCAGTAGTACAGCTTATAATTCATGTGGCGGCAATTCTCATTGACCTCAACTCCTGCTGGATGACTAGTTTCTTTATGTTTCCTTCTACTGTGTTAAATCCCAGCTCTCACACTTTTATTCTATCACAAAATCTGTTTCATTGTACTTACACTGGATCAAATAAAATGGCTGGCGGAAGTAAAACATACATCTGCAATAACGGAGCGCTCCACCTCCCGCCGGAGCTCCGACTGCAGGTTGAAACCGGGTCCGTCCACGTCGGGCTGCTTGCTGTTGGAGGCCTCACCGGAGTCTTCTGATGAACCTGCATGAGTCTGAATTTGTTTCTCTCATCTCTGTAAGGCTGCGTAACTTTTGGCATCATTGATTTTTACATGCACAACGTCTAGCATCCCAATTGGAAAAGTTACCAAAGTAAAGTTTTTTTCGTTGTGAATATTATGTTTCTCCATGCTGTCGGCTTCTTGAAGTTATATTGCAGAAACTCACACACTGCAGCATCCGGCATGGCAAAGCTCTTCATGTGGGAAAAGTAAGGTAAAGAGAGTCAAGCAAAGTCTGTAGAAGTAGAAAAAAACATATGCTCTAAACTAAGACAATATTTGTGAATTCATTCTATTCAATTCAGTTTTTTTTGCATAGCCCAGAATCACAAATTCCAATTTTGCCTCGGAGGGCTTTACAATCTGTACACATACGACATCCCTGTCCCAGGACCTCACATCGGATCAGGAAAAACTCCCCAAAAAACTGAAAAAAAACTTTCACAGGGAAAAAAGGGAAGAAACCTTCAATTAGAGGATATTGTATTCAGAATCCATCCTGTGAGTGTTCCTCTAGTCAACTCTTTACTGAGGCTCACTGTCTACATTCAGAGGTTATTGATGGAACCAACATTCAGATTTTTCCCGTTTTAGGATTGGATGAAACATCGCTCTCCAGCGATGAAAGGCCTTACACCAAATCTACTTATTAGGTAATTGGACTATGCCGTCCTTACCGAAAAGAGAGAGGAAGTGTGTATGTGAGTGTGTAGCAGGTGTTAAAGCGTGAAATATAGCGTCGGTGAAGGGTGCAGCATAAACCTGGCCACTTTTTCTTTTTTAATTTGGATTGGCAAGTCAACTGGCAGAATGGCAATATTTTATCATCAAGTCGTTTTCTGAGTATCCCGCTCTGAAGCAGAGTGGCTCTCCATCATGTTTGTCAGAGGGGACTTTATAGAAGAACACTGAGACCGGATTGGCTGCCGGGCCAACGTTGATGTGTGTGTGTGTATGGGGGCTGGCATTGGCGGAGTGATTATATTGATGTGCAGGCATCTTAGTTTATTTGTCGCTAACAAGCCGGGATGTCAGATAACACAATTCAATCCATTTCTTTAGCAAAGAGTTTGTATCGAGCTGCCGTGTGTTTGAAAGGGTTTAAGTCCCCAGAAATGCTTCACACAATAAACTAGGTATTCATTATTGGTTCAACAGTTGACAATGACATGGCCACAGCGAATAAGTGAGGCATGCTTACCACGAGTCTTTGTCTCTGGAGGTCTATAGATCGTTGTCCTTCCTCTCAACACCGAGACATTTTCCCTCATTGAAACAGAAGAATAAGAAAAACATTCACAACACTAGCCAACAATATTATATTGTAATTGCCACTTGCCTAGTGTGGGTTCATTCAGTCAATACAAACGCTAGTTATGGAGTTTCACAATCATCCAATGGGCCTCACAGTTCAATTGTGATGAGTATATCTCCTCTGATCAGAATAAAACAGTATTTCTTATTGAAAATGGATGATTAACCACTCACATATTACTCGATATTATGGTTGAATGCCTGTCATAAACATGTTGCGTAATGTTTTTATTGAACATGGTGAGCCAGTGGAATTATTTACCCTATAATGAATCACTCACTTAAACTTATATATATATATATATATATATATATATATATATATATATATATATATATATATATATATATATATATATATATATGTGTGTGTGTGTGTATTTACCGCATTTAAATCAATTTCTTCAGCAAATGGTTTGTGTAGAGCTGCTCTGTGTTGATTGGGGTCAACGCCTCAGAAATGGCTGGCACTTATTCAATGTTGGCTCAACAGCTGACAAAGAAATAGCGACAGCAAAGAAGTGAAGCATGTTAGTTTGTCTACGGTTCACGTCCTTGCTCTCGTGCTCTTTCCCATGTTGAGACACTGGAATAAAAACACATACACAACACTTTCCACGGGCATTCAACAACATTATATTTTATTTGCACTTCTTTCTGCTGAATCATTCAGGCAATTCATACTCTGAACTGTTATTTTGGAGTTAGAGAGGTTTCAACGTCATCCACTTCCAGTTCAAAAGTTCACTGCAAATTAATTGTTTTGGATGAGTTTATCTCCCCGTATCAAAGCAAGATGTGTTATTGGAGTCCTGATTAACCACTTGTTCCTTTTGAGGCATCCATGTTTAACACACAATTGCCCACTCACACGCGTCCAAATAACCAAAGGCTTACCATACACAAAAGCTTCAACTGTGTTAACAAAAACATGTAGGATGCAGTGGAATCGGTTGAGTTTTTGTGTCGCTCCTGAATTTGCCCAAGGACCCCTGGCTGAAATATTGTGCTTATGAATCCTCAAGGTAATGGAAAAGATGCTCTGATGACAGGCAGCAGAAACCCAGGGTCATGTTGTTCCTTGCACACATAAATCCTGGCCTCCTCTTGCCCCCTGCACGCCCGTCTCGTACATCTGTAGCAGGAGCCGTCTTTTGGCTATCTTGACTGATTGAGAGGCATGATTTATATCAACGGGCCCGGACTATAACAGGAAATTCAATTAAATGGAGGAACATAAATAGAAGATAAATGAGTGCCCTCACCTCTCTGCGTGGCTCTTTCCCACTGGCCTTTGTTCACATGAGAATACATTAGCTCTGTTTCCGTGAAAAGATTGTTTTTATGCAAACGATGACTCACAGTATGTAGATTATATTAGCAGATTCTGAAAATTGGTGGGTAAGTGAGGTAATATTGAATATGTGCATGCATATTCATACTCGTGCAGCAGAGCTGTCACAACAACAAGGCAGATAGAGGTCCAATGGACGCCCGTGAGAAGAAAAACAGCTGTGGACCGTAGTTGTCAGGACACATTCTTCCCCGTACGTGGAGAGGTTCGTTAGTTCACAGTGTGGCGAGGAGGACAAGGGGATCTCTCTCACTCTCCTTGCATATAGGTCGCTAAAGTGATTTTTGAGATTTGATACTTAAACCTTGAAAGATCATTCTCCCTCTCCCAATTTAGACCTGACCTTTATGAGCAGCCAGCTCGACACCTCCACACACGAAAACAGGATCAACTCCAGAAGGACGCAATCAGTCTCTGTGCGCTCGCCACTCAGGCAAAACAGCTGGCCGTGGCCCAGCACGGGCGCTCTTACAGTATCGACACTGCTGGTTGTTTTATCGCTTAATTTGCAGGGCCGCTGAAGTATTTATAGACCTCCCCATTCAAATGCACCACATGTAGATTAAGCTTCGTCATAAATAATCCATTGGTGAAAAATATGCAGCGCTATAATTGGAAGCATGTTCAAAATACTTGTTTCCTGCCTTCATAATGTGCCAGAGAGTTTGTTTTCTGTCCTGCAGCGTTGCGGTTGTTTTGCTTCCAGCGAGGATCATTAATATACGGCTCCCCGTTTCAGATGCCCTTGCTCGACAAGGAGTTCTAAATCTGTACAAGCGGTTAGGAGGACACTCATCTTAGCTTTGCGGGGCCAAGCCTGTCTTCTCACTTAAGTAGGAACTAATTTATGCCCGGTGATAAAAGAAAATGTATAAAATAAAGGCGAGGCTGTAACCCGGGGCAAGAAATGGCAATAAGAGGTGTGAGCCCTCAATGGCAATAATTCAGAGTGATTTATAACTCAGTGACAGGGAGGGAAATGTTTCACCAGCATGTCAGTCAAATCCCTGTTCATCATGGATCACAACCGACACCTCAGAACACTATTTTCACATTTTTTAGTTTCTTTTTTCACCCTTTCCCCTCTCACACTCACAGGCTTGCTGTGTTAGTGTATGTGCACTACATGTCAGCTACAGTCAGGGCCACAAGTATCTGGATTGTGACACCATTTTTCGTATTTTTCTCATTACACGTATTTGAAATGACGCAGTCAATATGTGGGAGAGGTGTCGACGTTTAGCTTTAATTCAATGGCTATAACAAAACCACCGCATTAACCGTGTAGGAGTCACAGCCATTTTGACACAGTCCCCCACATTTGTAGAGGCTCAAAAGTAATTGGACAATTATCTTACAACTGGTTTGATGGCCAGGGATGGCCTGTTCCCTCATTATTTCATGACAAATTAAACAGATAAAAAGGTCTGGAGATGATTCAAAATGTTGAATGTGCATTTGGTAGCTGGTCCAGGGAACTGTCAGCACGAGGACCAAAGACGTGTCAATGCAAGTGAAGGAGGCCATTAAAAGGCTGACAGACTACACAAACCTGCCAGACAGACAGCAGAAACATTAGGTTTGACCAGATCAGTTTGGTACGTTGCTAAAAAGTTTTAGGAATGAGGTTCTTTGGAAGATGAAACCAAGATTAACTGGTAGCAGAATGATGGGAAGAGAAAAGCGTATAGAAGTAAAGGAACAGCTCCTGATCCAAAGCAAACCACATCACCTGGTTAACACGGTAGAGGCAGTGCTATGGCATGGGCTTGTATGGCTGCCCATGGAGCTGGTGTTCATTTATGATGTCACAGCTAATAGAAGTAGTAGGATGAGGTTTGAGGTGTTTAGGGCTGTGTTACCTACTAGATTCAGCCTAATGCTGCAAAACTGATTGGACAGTGCTTCTCAGTACAGATGGATAATGACCTGCCAAAGCATCTCAAGGGAGGAAACTCAGCGTTTAGGGATGACTTTGGACGTAATACTTCAGATAAAGGATTTTCCTCCAGGTTTTACAAATGATTATTATATTCAATATTATGTTAGTTTGTCCAATCACTTCTGAAACTCTGAAAATGTGGGGGACTGTGCAAAGTGGCTGTAATTCCTAAACAGTTCATGCCATATTTTTGTTATATTTATTGAAATAAAGCTGAAAGTCTACACTTTCAGCACACATTGACTGCTTTACTTAAAATCCATTGCAGTTGTGTAAATAGGCGAAATTCGGAAGATTGTGTCATAGTCCAAATACTTACTGTGTGTGTGCACAAAGACACAATGGTATTTGCAGAGGATATGTCACTGTTATGTATTTTCTAAAGTAATTAGGCATTAGAAATCTGTTCTTTATTTATTAATATATCCTTCTCCCATCTATATAGTGGACTATGGTACAACACATGGCATGGGTGGAAGTGCTTTTCATGCTCTGCATTTTAAAAATTACCCAAAAAAGCAAATAATATATTCACAATCACGTTCGATACATTTCGCTCTGCTTGATAGCGATGAACCCAACATGTCACTTAAAGCTCTGCCATCTCCATGACATGTGAGCAGTTAGGGAATTCAGGATAAAAATGGATAATTTAGAGTAATGCTTTCAACAATTTGACGGAAATGTACTGGTATAATGTGTTAATATCGTCGCATTATTCAAAGTATTATTTTTCATCACCACATTTTGAGATTAAAATGCCCGAGGGTAGCATTTGCTCAATCCCAGCTGGCAGCCTCTTTGATTCTCTCTCTCACACACACACACACACACACACACACACAGGCTCACAGATGTACCGGTATGTGGATGCCCGTGTACACGACCAGACATGCCTGATGCAAAGGTGAGGAAATAAAGGCGGTCGCCATGTGGGGTGCCGATAAGAGTGCTTTACTCCCTCTGCTCTGTACCCATAGCATCTGCTCTGCCCTCATTAATCAAGGCAGAGGTGGGCAGGGGGCTGCCACTTGAGATACAGCTTGATCATCACATGGAGTTCTGCGGACCGCATCCTGGCATCCAGCTCAACTGTTTCTGTCGTGTGTCTCACCCATCTTCTCTCAAGGCTACACCGCTTGTTATTTTTCCTCATACGCTGCGTCACATGGCCAGCTCGACATGGGCCCAATGCCATCTGTCGGTGGACGTCGCCCTGTGACCTAGTGGAAAACATGAAGGCCGTTAACCCCCTCAACCCCCGCCCATGTGTGGCGTTTTAACTCAAGCTTGACAAAGCAGCCGCCTCCTGGTGCAGTATCCCAAGAGGGTCTCTGACTTTCTAAAAAATACAAAATAAAACACGAGCAATGCGCAAGACACTGCCGCGTCGCACTGATTTATTCCCCCAGCAGCCTGGTGGGACCAGCAGCCTGCCTGTCCTGCGTTTTGCTCTTCCTCATTGCAGAGGAGATTGAAATTTCCTTTGAGACAATCTCTGCCATCTCATCCTTTCTAATGGAGCCTCGCCACGGTGTGCTCTTGGTTGGCCGGAGGCTACGGAGGCTCATCACAGACTTGCTTGTGTAGACATATGTCACCAAAGACACACACAAGGACAGGCGTTTGGAGGCTCAAGGACACCATTAGGGGGTTCTCTTCGCCAAAGCTGAAAAAACGAGGGATAAAATAGTCAAATAAGGCTTTACTGTCCCCCCTGGAGGTTTTCAGCCACAACTAGCAGCTCGATTGCTCACCCTGTCGGTCAGTCGGTCCACAGAAACTCCCTCAACCTTTGGCGGCCACAGTTTTTGCTATTGGAGGATGACATTTAGCATAGATGTCACCCTGTAGGTGTGTGTTCATGCTAACTGTTATGAAGGGGGTGTGGCGGTGAGACTGGCCGATAGCAAAAAGGCGCAAAACTTCTCAACGAATTCTCTTCCCATGGCCAGACTCATGACCTTTTTCGTAGACTCTTGTGGGATACCTCATGGGTGCAGAAGGGTCCTCTGTCAGCGGTGTGGGTTAGCCCTGACCCGTATACTTAAACCACGCCCTCTTTAATTCATTTTTATGATCTGCTTCTCGTTGGCGCTTGTGGGAGGAGTTTAGTGAATACAGGAGAGCGTGGATTAATGGGCGTACAGGGTCACAGCTATTGAAGTCTTTTTTTACTTTTTTAATTAAGGGTCAAATAGAATTAAATACATTTTTAAGTTTTGTGATAATTTACAGTGATGTACAGCTGTAAGAACTTAAAGGTAATTATAATACGGGTAGATCAAATCAAGCATTCTGATTGGTTGAGAGTGAGTCACGAGGTGTAGTTTATTCAGCCATAAAGTACTGTACAGCCTGTTTACATTTAGAGCGTTCCATATCAGTGCGCACTTAAAAATAACAGGTAGATTTAAATTGCGCGACCGTTAGTTGTCATTTCAAGCTTGACAGTTACCAAACATGTTTGTGTAAACTTTGATATTGTAACGCTGCGTCGAGCCTAACAACTCCCTTGAACTGTACATTATTGCACGACACAGTACTGCCTCTCGTACCTTATTGCTTAATCATCACATGCAATACATTCTAATAAGAGCCCATTTGAGTTTGGGATTAGCAAATTCTAGGGACGTTCATGGACATTTTTGTCAGTTGCAGCTTGTTAACCAGGAAGTTGAAAGGGCCTTTGTAACAAATATTGCTGGTTGCATCTGCGTTAACTCTTTTCAGGAGGTTCCCTTAGTGCCCATTCTGCTGGGTTGTGACTAACTAACACATTGGACTATTGGACTACTGATCCCCAACTCACCTTGTAAAGATGAGCATGTAATATATGTGTTCTTGTAGAGTTGAATTGTTGGATAGACAGAAGTATGGAATGACATGTCAGTAATACGTTTACCACTTCCATTTGACATTTCTTTTTTTTTTGTGGTGAGGATATGCGGCATACCAATATTAACAAGCACGATTACAGTTTCTCATGATCAACTCACCCACCTGTTTCAATAATGGCATTAAAACTGAGAATCATAGCTGCCAAACAAGCTCTCCATGCAGCTGCTGCTTTTTTTCTGAGTTACTGGTGGGTTTAATGAGCACCAAAAAATCATCTACACTCTGACAGCATCACTCCGTCAAATAAGCCCCCTGACAAAAGAAATGCGGACGCATACCCCCACGTAAATACATTTATTTGTTCGTGAACCTTCCAGTGACTTACCTGTAGAAATCGGTGTGACCAAACAAATGAAAGCTCCACAGACATGCGTTTCCCAGCACTGTGATAACTAATAGCCTTGTCACAGTCTATAATGTGTCATGTGCAACAGCCGCGGTGAGTACGTGTTACCATTTGGGTCGTTCAGAGGGACACATGACGCCTCACTAAGACCCTCAATCACCGAGCACCTGAGAGGCCTGTCACAGGCATGACAGAATACTGCCAAGAGCCATTTATACACAATCATGACAGCTAATGACAAAATGCCCATCACAGTGGAGCTACAACCTGTTTAGTGTCGAAGGATAAGAGGCTCCGGACGGATACGGAAGATCGGCTCATCAGCAACAATGGAACTGGCCTGATGGCGAATGACGGCTGCGCTTGAAGCCTCTGAGTCTGTCGTAATGATGTGTGTCTCAAAAGCCGAAACAACATCCCGATGACGAAAATGCATCTCCCTGTTCGCCGGCCCGCTGAGCACACACACACACACACACACACACTCGATTCATTTCCACGGCGCTCGGCTTCAGTCCAGTCCATCGAGCGCCTCAGAGACTGAGGGGACTCTGACCTTCATAATCAGGGTTAATTTCCTCACGGCCACCTTCCACCATTTGAACAGTCAATTCATGTTTCCTTGTCAGCGTCTATCCAGGCCCTCAAAGGTAGCGGCTAGTTCGTAATGACATGGATACGGTACTTCATTAAATCCGTGTTCAACTTTTGTAAGGCCAGAAAGGATTTGTTTACTTCTACAGTATGCATAAAGTTTGTGTTTTCCCTCAAGGGCCCAAACAATCCCTACATATTGATTAGCAGATGCCTTTTGGGGCTTAGAGCAATTGTTAAGAATTGAGCACTGGCTTTTTAATGGAAATCAGGGACGAAAGCATGTATAATCTATACACATGCTTTGAATGATTTATTACCAATTATTTTGGTATGGAACCAATTTGTTTCATTAAATGCATTTGTTTATTTATTGAGCTGTTGGGACGAGGTTAAAAATTAATAAGCAAATAATTGCCAACAACAGCCAGGTTTCATGCAAGCTGATCTGTGAAATATTGCTTTGTAAAGTGATCCTGAGCACACACACACACACACACACACACACACACACACACACACACACACACACACACACACACACACACACACACACACACACACACACACACTGACACACGCCTAATAGCAGAATCCCCCATGCAGTCTTTATTAAAAAAAAGTCCTTACATGGCTAATGGAGGATATCATAGATCCTCCATAACTGATGCTCAAATGATGCACTTTATTCAACATACCACGAACACAGAATGAGAAATGGAAATATCATTTAGCCCTGTATTTTCTTTCTTCTTATTTTTTATCTTTAAAAAAAGAAGCTTTTCTAAACCCCTGCACTACACGATAGTGTGTGTATTCATTGTAATAATATTTGTTTTTAGAAATAAATATGAATAGGTCTGTTAGCTATCAATACTGTAGCCACTCTTACTGTGCTACTTATATGTCTTTATATGTGTATCTTTTTTTTTAAAGTATATTATGCGTATTGCATATTTGTTAGTACTATTCTCTGTACTTTTCATACCATTTCAATGCGTGTGGCATTAAGGGGCCACAGCTGCACTTCATTTGTAAATTCCTGCATTGTTTAAAGGAGACATATCATGAAAAATTACCTTTGCAAATGAGCACTCTGTTTTTATCCAAGCCAATCCGAGTAGAGTGGACTTTTTTCATAATGTCTTAAAGAGACAGGAGCCACAACAGGATGAATGTATGCAGATAAACTGTATGGAGAAAATAGTGTGTTTTTTGAGCATGTGATGCAACAGATTTAATACATCACTATAATTATCATTAATTTCACACTTTCTTCAACATTTCTCGATTTAAGAATCTTTGCAACATATGGAGTCAGAAATAACAAAACCTTTGTCAAATCCTTGTTTGATGGCAGTGGTTTCTCAAAGTTTAATTGACATCGACCAGCACTTGTCTTGTATCATTTCTTGAACGTATAAATTGGTAAAGTACTTGAATTGCTGATGCAAAACACACTATACTAGGAAGATGAGTGTATATTACACTACTGTATTAATGCAGCATGTTGTACAGAACTGGTACACAGCTCAAGTTCCCTCCATGCTTTTCTTCAGTAACACAAAGAGCCAAGTAATCCATTTCAAGAGAGGAAAGGCCAGGTAAAACCACTAAATCTCCCTCTCTGTGTGTGTGTGTGTGTGTGTGTGTGTGTGTGTGTGTGTGTGTGTGTGTGTGTGTGTGTGTGTGTGTGTGTGTGTGTGGCTCCAAACAATTTCCTTGGGAATCTCAGTGACCTTTAAGTCTTCTGAAAGAGCCACCTCCTTTTAAAGAGAGTGAAGGTGAGAGGCTTTTAGAAAAGACATTTTAATGATAGTTTGGTCTTTAATGAGGTTGTATAGGTGATACTTTTTATGTCGAAAGGCCAATGTCTTACCATCAAGGTCTTATTAATTCCATCTCTATTTTATATTGTACCCTACTGACCTGAAAAGCAGAAAGCAGGATGATTATACTGTACTCTTAGTGTTGGGACTTCTATGTCAGCCGTATTTGAACATTATTATTATTATTATTATTTGAACAACATTGTGAATATACTCTTTAGTGTTCCAGAACTGCATGAAAACAACAGTCACTGCTGCAATCTTTATAATTATGATTTAAATCTCCTTTTAATGGGACTCGGATATGTTATTTACATACATGGCGAGAGATGGCACAGCTGTAAAAAGGCCAGGCTTACCAGAGTTGCTTTGTTTTCATGCAGCTGTGTGTGTGTGTGTGTGTGTGTGTGTGTGTGTGTGTGTGTGTGTGTGTGTGTGTGTGTGTGTGTGAGTGTGTGTGACTCTTTTCCCTGGTGAACTGAAATGGAAATGCAAAAACATGTATTGGATGTTATGCAGGTTTATCCAGGAAATATTTAAAATCACTTACAGTCGGAGGAAGCTCTGATGGGATTTCACGAGGGTGAATTGTGTCGATAAAGGACATCTCTGTGCTCTGACATGTCCAGCGCGCCGTCACGTGGCGCTGGAAAATATCAATTTAAGTCTTTATTTCTCAAGTTAATTGCGTAAATAAGCAATTCTGTTGATTCTTCTAAGTAGCCGCCTGTGCCTTGATATTTCCCTTGTTTCTTCTTTGACCACTGGACAGAATCATTTGGGCTCTGTGACTTTCACAGAAGCTGGCACAGAATTAGATTGAAGTCATGCTCAGCTGGTCCCGTCTCTTACCGAATGTCATTGTTGTCATCGGCGGCTCAGAGGAATCTCCAGTCAGAGGACCGGAATGCCAAATCATTTCAGATGTCCTCAGGCTATTCCTTTTTTCTGACTTTCCTCAGTGATACTTGATGTGATGTCACAAGTCATAATACAACAGAAACACCTCATGATATGACATTCCCAGCCCATTTGGGAAACCTGTTCCAAGCATGTAAATAAAGCGCTAAAACAGATTTATACTTGACACAAGGTGTTGATGGGATCACTGTGTTTTTATTCCACAGTCCACGCTAGTGATATGGCTATTTGGTAAAGTCAATGGTTCAGTCTGGACGGAATATCTCAACAACAATTGGATAGATTGCCATGAAAGTTTGCAAAAATATGAATGGTTGAGAGAGGATGAATCCTAATGATTTTGGTGATACCGTGACCTCTCTTCTCATTCCACCTTGACGCTATGACGCCCACACGTCAGGGAAGTGCCGTGTCTTTTTCAAAATAAACTTCCCTGTTCACAGCAGACATACAGTTTCTGCTCGTTACTTTCATAGAGTCTCTTTTTTTTAAACAAACTTTAACTATGTTTACTTAGTTTTTTAGGTTTACATACGCAACAAAATGTATAGGCCATAAATGTGTTTATTATTATTGTATTATTAATAATAATCTGTATTTACATAGCACATTTCCTACAAACTATGTAGCTCGAAGTGCTGTACATTTAAAGAAATAAAAAATAAAGTCTAATTAAAACATTTCAACAGATGAATAAAAACAAATGTTTTGATGAATTAAATGAATAAATGTCAACAGATGTTGCCTCTCCATAGTTTGGGCGCTAAAGTGGACAAAACTGCATCTTAATTTTTATTTTAGGGGGGTTTTGAGGAACTAGAAACCCAGCAGTGGAGGATCTGAGGGTTCGTGGAGGAACATAGAGCAGCAGGGAGTCTGTGATGTAGGCCGGTCCTGAGCCGTTTCCAGCTTTGTACACAAGTTAAAGGGATTTAAAAATAATTCCGGTGGCTACAGGCAGCCAGTGCAGCGTAGCTAAGACTGGAGTGATGTGTTCTCTCTTTTTTGTTCTTGTTAGCAGTCTAGCAGCAGAGGTTTGGATAAATTGCAGCCTCTCAATAGATTTTTTAAGAAGACCAGTAAAAAGCTCATTGCTGTAGTCTAGTCTAATTTAGATGAAGGTGTGCATACGTTTTACGGCATCTTGCTGGGTCAGTAAAGGCCGAACTTTCACAATGTCTCTAAGATGGAAGAATAACACTTTGGTTTCTTTATTAATATGGGGTACAAAACGTATGCCAGAGGAGTTTAAGGCATTTTCATTATTTGGCTCAACAGATATGTACAACTGGTATCATCAGCGTAGCTGTGGAAGCTAACATGTTGTTCCCTGAAGATATCACCGAGAGGAAGCAAGCCAGCTGCCTTGCGCAACAACGGACGTTTTATCCAACATAGAATTGTCTTCCTGCGATGTACAGTATGTTCGGAGCCAGTTTAGTGCACAGGCCGTGAGGCCAACACAGTTCTCACGCTGGTTTAGGAGAATCTCACCGTGTCAAATGCTGCACTTAGTACTGATGCAGGTAAAGTCTCAGTCTTGACTGAGTCTCAGATCACTGAATATCTTTGTGAGTGCAGTCTCTGGGCGATGGTTAATTTTTCTAGGATGTTGTTTTCATTAAAACAAATTATTTATTCGGTAGAAAACCACTTTCTTGAGTCTCTTGCTTGAAAAGAACAGATTTTATATGGGCCTATAATTACTTAAGGTTGCACTTTCTAAATTAGACTTCCTCAGTCGCGGTTTAACACCAGCAGTTTTGAACGCCTCGGGGCAGACTCCAGTTTCAAGGGGATGTGTTTATAATTTTCGGGACTCGGTTTGAGTTGCTATTGAAAACTTTCTGAACGAACGAGGAAGGGACGGGGTCAAGACAACAGCAGGATGGTTTGCTCAGATAAACAATTTTACAGAGTTCTGGGATGGATGATTGAGACTTCTTGCGTGTGCTGTTATTGTAGGTTGCAATGTGTTCTTTATAGCTGTTTTCCTCCATTTTCTTTCTGCTGTCTGCATAGTCTCTTGAGCTCATGGATAGTGTTGTCTATCCGAGGAGATGCATTTGTTTTAGTCTTCAGTGGGGCAACTTTGTTTAGTGTGTTAGTCAGGTGGTTACGGAGCGCAGTAACCATTTCATCTAATGAGCAGCTTGTACCCAATGCATTGGAGACATTCATTAACTCTGAGAATGTATTACAACAGACGTTTCTGGTCCAAACACTTGTTTTATTATGTAAAATAAAAATGTTTATGCTTGGAAAAAGACAGTGACTTGGTTCCCCACCGGACACAAACAGTGGTCTCCCCTCCGATCGCCCCTCTCTCGCTCTTTATACCGCGTCAGTAAGTGTTGTTATTTGATGATTTGGGAGTGGGGATGGGTTTAATAGAAACACAGGGCTTTTCATCCCGTGTAGGGATAACAGCAGTAGTTTTGTTGCGTTTTTTTTAATTCAATAGTATAGTAATATTAGGCCAAACCACAATGCATTATACCAAACCTTACCAAGTAAGGCCAAGCAAGTTTATTTGTAGAGCACATTTCAACAACAAGGCGATTCAAAGTGCTCCCCTTAAAACCATTAAAAGCATCAAAACATAATGCAGAGAAAACAGGATTTAAAACAGTTAAGAAAACATTAAAACAGTCAAAAGGCTAAATACAAAATAAAAATGTAATAAAGGTTGCAGTGCAGTTTAAGAAATAAAATGCAGTAGTGAGATGCAGTACCTTTTATTGTCTCAACCTAATGAATTAGTTTTGTCTTTGTCTTGTCTTGTGTTTTTTTGTTTCAGTTTACAATGTTAGCATTGTCTGGACAAATCTTTAATTGCGTTTCCCCACAGTGCATTCATTTGTTTACTTTGTGATTCAGAGCAATAGTGAGCTGAACACATGCTATGGAAATTAAGTTGCATCTTTTATTTCACCTCCTGTCTATACTGGATTGGAGACTATTCACCATGTTGAATTTCTTCCAATAATTGTTCCATTCACACAGAAGGTTTGCAGCAGAGATGGCTACGCTTGATGAAAAGGACCAGGCTGCTGAGCCTTTATTCAACTTCCATAATAATGTCTTCATTCTCAAAATCTCCAGGGGCTTCTCCAATGCCACAGTTGTTGCCGCCGTAACCTAGATGTGTAGCTCCATTCTTAATGAGGTGCACGTCAGCCGCGGACTAGCTTACAACGTAGCAATGGCGGCTACATTTGCAGGGTTCCAAGCTAACCACTGAATCCCGTAATCCCTTAACTACTGGGCCAACAACTAAACCATAAACTGAAGTACTCAATATACAACAATCAGCTGGTGCTAATTTGTAAAAGATAAATAAAAAGGGAAGGTTCTGGCTGTTAAATGCAAACTGTGCAGCACACCTGCCTTGACTTCATTAGCATTTACTAGAAATGAGTAAGCAGCATGGCTCGTGACAGATGCAGTTCAGCAGTGTGATGGATAGAGCAGTTGACACATTTGCCACAAAAGCTATACTTCAATTGTCGTCCTTTGGTTGTGCAGCCAGGTGTGGCATGATAATTAATTTGCTATTTAAATTGTTTCCAAGGCAGAGGGGTGAATTGATTGAAGCATGTTGGTCATAAGTTGAACACGAAAGCTTGGCTGCTCCTCACATCTGCTTTCTGCCGAAATTATTCAAATGGCTCCACCAGTTCACTGCTTTTACCGAACGCGGTCTGATCAACAGGCTGTTTATGTCATTCTGGATTCATTATAGGCGCATTAGCCAAACCACTATCTTCACGCACATATTAGATCTGTTAAAAAAGTGTGGTTTTATTTCAGCTGCTTTTATGTTTTTTAATGACGATGGATAGAGCATGAGTTATCGCTCCAACCATTAAAGTAATAAAAGGGTGATCGGGTAATTTAGGATCATCTTTATGTCTTTTCCACCATCTGTGTGACAGAAATGAGCTGTGTGTGTGTGCATAATTAATCGGGCGGAGGAATAGGCCACAAGACAGGATAGGTAAGGGAGCCAGGTAACACAAGACCATAGCCTGACAACATGACAAAATGCAAACAAAAATTCACTCACAAAATCCACTGTTTGCATCTCGCCACCCATTCCTCCAATTCCCTTCTTCTCCTCCAATTCCTCCTTTTTTTCATTTTATCAAAGAAATTGAGAGCTGCTTCTCAGAGCAAGAAAAAAGAAGTCGGTCTCACTCCAGTGGCCAAAGTAATAGAGAAATGACTGGAGCAACAGGCAACGGTTATTTACAGCTTTTATTTATTTATTTGTTTAGACGTTATCTGTTGCCGGTGCTGAGGAAGGGGAGAAAAGCAATATTCATTTTTTAATGGGGCTGCCCTCCACAGATAATGTCCTGGTGTTATTTCCTTTCTCCTGAATTTCCCCTGCAACAAAGTGTGCTGGGAATGCAAAGTGCTGCTCTTGTTCTTCCAACCAGGCGAAAATGAAGCTATTCTTTATTAGAAACCAAACTATTATACACCAGGAACTCATCTTCCAGTTCAACAGATTTTAATTATGTGGATAACCGTTTGTTGGTTATATTCAGCTGTACCTTAACTATCTAATTTTTCTTTGCTTTGCAATATCTGTTGATAGGAGTAGGCCAGTATGTAGAGTTATTCAGTCTTTAAAAGTTTTTCCCTGACCAATTAGCACAGCATATCTTGTAAATATAATGTTAAATTGGCATATTGTGAGAAAAACACAATGAACACAGCACCCTTTAACTAAAATAAAATAAAAAATTATCAATGTCCCTCCCGTCTCCAGCCAACTGTGTCTGAAATAATTTAGTGTGTAAACTTCGAGACACAGCTTTTACACAATGTGCGGTGGGACTGCTCATTAAGGGAAACTGCTGTAGCGCTTTAAAATTAATGACTTATTGTACACTAAATAATGTGCCCCTAGAAATGAGAGGATTTCCTTTTTAATGAGCTGCTTTGGCACTCCTCCTCCGAGTCCCTCGTGGAGACATGTTGTCAAAGCTAGATGGACTGACATACTGCCAGGTTGATTCAGTAGGCAGGCTGTACCCGGCTAACGCAGCCACTCATCTAACTCCCTTCAGCACTGGCTCTGCCCTTCACTGATTCTCCCGGGTTCCACTTGTTTATTCACAGTTTTGGCGTGTCTGTGTTTTATTCATGTTCTGGTTTGATCTCCGATTCACTGTCCTCTCCCACCCCGTCTCTTACGATCCAGTCGTGTGTGTCGGAAAGCGAAATGGAGGTTTAGATCGGGAAAGTTTCGAAGCAGTAATAATACTAGTACAATAATACATCTGCAAGTTGTGAAATTAATAGGAACAATAAAGTGTTTGAAAAGGGAAAGTAGTGAAGACAAGAGAAACCAGGCTAATGCTAAAACTAAACGACAATAGAAAGAACTTTTTGACATCTACATTTATTTATGAGTTTCAATGTATGGTTTCACCTAGTTAGAAACAAACCTATTTTTTAGGCCTCCGCTCGAAAATTGCATACCCATACCATACTACAGAGAGTATATCTCATCAACCACAAGGGCTATTTCAATACTTTTGGTGTTATAATAAAGGAAACACTTGTGAGATTTGTTCAGATGTCTAAATATCAGTATACTGTATATGTTACTGGTTAAGAGTTGGCGCACAGCGAAAATGAAAACAGTGTCAGGTTCGCCTAAAAAAAGAAACACTTTCAGGATGATTATCCCTTTGGACTGATCCAGCTGCAGTACCAAACCTCTGCCAAATCACAGCACAATATCTGAACATTATCTCTGCAAAGGCTGACTTTGAGTTTTTAGTAAAGACATATGCCTGTATGTTAACAGTTGACCTACCAAATTAGAAAATTCTATTTATTAGCACTGCAGTGTATCACCCAAGTCTAAAGCCCTGAAATCTGGAATATTCCATCTTGGAAGATTTCTCCTCATAGATTTTGTAAAAAATCTAAATTTAGTTCTTCATCCTCTCTGGCCATTTCCACTATGTGTTGTGCCTCTTGAGTTTCAGCACTGAGATGGTATGATATCGACCCCCGGCCCAGAAAGTATGAATCAATTGAAACTAGTGAGTTGCCCATGTATGGGTTACAAGCTTGAATATGATATGTAACGAGTGGAAACTGTATGCGTCCTGTGAACATGTACGCTTATTTGGAAGAGTAACAATGTATTTAACGAGCGGAAACTTGGCAGTTCGGATCAGTACATTTGATGAAGCGTAATTCACAGCACGCTTGACAAGAAGCATACTGTATTTATTTCCATACCTTGGGCTATGTTAAATTGAATCTGACTGATTCATCTGCAAACATCTAAGCATGCTATTCAATTTGAGGTGTTTGGCAAGTTGCAAGTCGCTCCAGTCTACGGGGTACAGCTTCCATAGTTCCTACCTTCAGAAGGAAAGATGAAACAAACCAATGAAAGACACGTAGAAATAGATGAAAGAGAGCGAACAATTACATGCCACCCATTAATCTACTGAAACTCAGAAAAAGGGGGGAACGATTTTAAGACCACACTGGCTGTTCAGGCTCACCACCGCGGCTCACGGAGAAGGTTAATGATTTGTTTGAAAGCCAGCTCACTGCTCCTGGGCTGGAAGCATGAATAGAAAACAGCGAGACAAACAAGCCCCGCCAGGTGTGCACGCTGCTAGGCAGAGAGATTGGAACGGAGCCGCTGGAGCTAGCCGGCATGGCATTCGGATAGGTGTGAGAGGTGCCCTTCTCTGCCTCTAATGCATCCGGGGGTGGTTGATTGATTTTTTTTTTTTGCGCAGAAGCGGGTGTCTTAATGTCCTAATGCATTGCTCTGTCACAGAGGGCTGCCTTGGCAAGCTGCCCTTTCCACAGACTGATCTGCCGCTCGATTGGATGAGACCGGGGTAAATAAATAAAGAGGGAGGCCGGGAGAGGAGGACTGGAGGAGGAGAGGGATGGGCGTACACGTACGATTACCGGATGAACATAAACTCGTGAACACACGCATGCATTATTATCCCATAAAACACGCTTCCAAACAGTTGTCACACACACACAAACACACACACAGGAAGATTACTCTGCAACTATCTTTGTTGTTTCTTTACTGGGTATTGATTTGACAAGTGATGCCCGGTTCATTTCAGGCCACAGGCTCCTGTTGTTGTTCTCTTTCTGGATAACACCAAAATCGATATATTGTTTGACAGCATTTTCATGTGCTTTTACTTTGGTGAACAAAAAAAGGCCACAGTGGCTTATAAATTGCATGTGATGAGAACTCTTTCTCTGAAGGATGACATTTGTATGCATGCTGTAGCAATTCACATTCATAGGCAAAATTAGAAGCCAATGCAGGACATATTGTGTAAAAAAAAAAAAAGTGTAGCGGCTTCGGGGCCATGTTGATGTAAGCTACTTGCTTTCAACACAGTTGGAACGTTCACGTCCCATCTCATGTGGTCAGTGTTGACATTTCATTTCCCGAACTTGTCGTAACTCACTCACTAAATCTTCCACGTTCAAAAGCTTCTCCTCAAGCGGGAGCTGTTCGGTCGGACTTAATGCGACAACTTGCACCGCCTATAGGGAAACTAAAGAAAATACATTTCACAGTGACTCAAATTAAAAGAGTGAGATATTTCATAGATCTGGTGTGGCGTGACTATGGGTCAACCTTTAGGTTGCCAATGGTTCCAAAAAAAAAACAGATGGCAAAGCCGAACTCGAGGCTTTGAAGCTTGAGTCCACGGAGACTACGTTGACTTCTTAAATGCAGTCTAAAGGCAGGACATTGTTTCCTGTAAAAACATGCGGCTGGAATTTAGCCTCCATTCACTTTCATTATATTGGGGTGGCAGCAGAAATCTAAGAAATCTCTGGTGAAGTGGACAAAATGTCATACATGTTCGGTAAATAGTGTGAGCCGACCTTTAAATATCTTGTGGGTGCGTTGAGTCAATGACCCTGTCTGCCCTTGGCCTAAGTAGCCTTTCTAACCATAACCACGATCTTTCTCTAACCTTAACCGAGTAGTTTTAATTGCCTCATCTTTTATTCAGCATTTCTAGCTTCTCTGAACAAATATTGTAAGACTAAACAACTGGAAAGTGTCTGCAGGGAGCATCTTAAAATGCATTCACTGCGAATGTGCTGTCTGATATGATGAAGACAACCACAATCCATGTGGCGTTATGTTTCCCTGGAATACATTTTGCAAAGTACTCACATATGGACATAATCAAATTATGTGTAGGAGATGGGTTGTATATCTTGAGGAGGATGAAACTACATAGTCTCAGCCATTCCTCTCATTTTTCAGCTCTTGCTTTCTGTATTTTCACTACAATCACCACTCAACAAGTCTTACTGCTTATTTGCTTTCATCACCAGCTTTTTCCTCACATGGCTTCTAGTGAGAAATTACAGCATAAGATAAAACTGACAGTCATATCCTAGTCGTCTCATAGACTTTAAACATTGTTCATTGTTGCCCTTGGTATTGATTGATGTCGCTGTGTTGGGCAAAAACATCAGTTTTCATAAACATGTCATAACTGTAAACTGGGTTTTACTGGAGATAGTTTTACTTTCAGAAGTTTATTTTTTCTGCTCATATTGAAGGCAATAACAAAGAAATGATATGCATCATGTGGCGATGATATATAACACGTCCGTAGACTGTAGAATCTGGCATCCTAACGCTGACAGCCAAGTCCTGCAACTGCCAATTTCTGTCTCGAGAGAAATAACTCTTCAAGAAGAAAAATGTGTAATTTGCGGCTTCAATGGAGTGTTAAAATGTAATGACCCGAGGTGGAGCAGTGTGAAAAAAAGACTTGGGAATTAGCCTGCATCAAAAGAGTCTTTGTAAGCTCCTTCACCCTACCCACCTAGCTAACACACAATAAATATAAACAATACTCCATGTTTGAAATTACGTGCGCAGAGATGCTGGGTTCTACAGCGTATATATACACAGTAGAGATGGGCAGTTTAAGCACAAATACTATTCGATAATCACGGGGAACTATTTGATCATCGTTCAAAATGGCGATTATCATGTCCTGGCAAAGTCAGACAAAATCATGTAGGTTCACCAGAAAGTCCTTTAGCTCAGTCTCCGGCCGCTACCAGCATCCACCATGGGCGCAGACACAGGTTCCCTGCACTCAGAGCTCTGGTGGGAGCCGGCGGCTTTGGCTCGGCGGCCTTCCCTCGCTGCTTCCCAAGGAGACCTGCAACACACTTCTGGAGGCCCAGGCCATATTGCTGGGCCGTCTGGATGGAAGGGAGGCACAAGAAAATTGTAGACCAGAGAATCTGGTGCTCGGAAGAAAACCCTACCGCTTTTGTCCACAGAGACCGCCAAAATCAATACAAGAATAAAGTTCCTCGTTGTAACTTTAAGATAAGAAAATATACCCTCATTGTTTCACTTAATTCTGTTACTATAACCTGAATCTAAAGCAAATTACACACTGCATTCAAATTAGCATGTCAATAAGTCTAGAAAGAATAGCAAATACAACCTTCCTTAAAGTGTGGAGATACAGGATTGCTCAACAACTCATGAAAACACATACAAAATCTCGCAAGGGGTTTAGACACGACGGATTCTTTTGGGCCAAAACCACCGACAACACACTCGTGAAACGTGACAGTGGCTCGGTTTGTTGCCAGATGCCCTTTCACTGTAAACTCTGTTGTGCTCACGGAAACTATAGTCAGGAGATTGCATTCTGACTGCTCCCAGTGGTACTGGAGGAAAACCAATACAACATTTGAGTGCAAATGGCAAACTCTCAGTGCAGGAAAAGTAAACTGCAGGGCGCTGGCTTCTCTCTGCTGCGATGCTGAAGAGAGACCTGAACTCTCAACCCACTCCCATTGCACCCTCCATGGCCTCTCTCTCTCTGTCGGTTTCACTGATTCATACCCCCCCCCCCGCCCCCCCCTCTCAACGCAGGCTGCAGAAACTGTGGGGTGAACACAGTGGTCCAGGTAAAAAGGGTTTTCTTGTTTGTTTTTCTCCCCAAAGCTCCAGAGAGGAAGCTGGTGTGCCTCTACTTGCTCGCTGCCGCGGCTTGCTTTGGAGAAAGTTCCTCTTCAGGTGCATGACAGTAACCTCACAGCAAAGTGTTGGTACTTAGTGCTGCAATGGATAGCAAGAACATGCTGGAAAAAAACAAACACTTCTCTCACACAGGCTCCGCCCTCAACTGGACTCTATGGTAATACTCTCCTTTTTGTGATGGCGGCTTTGTGGGTGCATCTCCTAAGCCTTATAGGCAGGCGCGAAGAGACCCTCCCGCTGTGGTCCGGGCTCTACATCTACACGTAGCGTGGCAGTGTCGGCGACCTTGTTCGGTTAGGTGAGTGTCAAGGACATATGGACGGCGGTGGCGTGGTCGACGCCTTGTCCATTCAAGTGGTTCTATCGCTTGGGTTAGGGTTATGTCGGGTCATGTCGGGTCATGCCGGGCTCCTTTTCAGGGTTTTGGCTCGTTGGAGCCATACAGGATTGATGAAAATGATGCGGTATGTGTTGGTTGCGTTGCACCTGACCCCTCCCCCTCCTTCTCTGGACATGATGCACTTCCAGGTGTCTACTGCTTGTCTTGTTGACCCCTACAAGGTCAGGCCATGGCTCTACCTGTGGCAGCCTAAGGTCATAAAGAGGTAGGTGGGCTGTGGAGACTCGATGCTATGTCGCGTCAGGGCGTTCATCGGGCAGTAGGACTCTGGGGTAGGTGGAGGGCGGAGCCTGAGCGAGTAAAGAAATGGTACAATATTAGTAACCCTTAGTTCTATATGTCACTCCTACACTGTTCGCTGAAGAGGGTGTAGGATGGCTGGCAGACGTGTGTGCTGCCTGATTATGCACATTTTCAGTGAGCGAATGTGTGCCCATGATTGGAGAAGAGTATATTACCATAAGTCCAGTATAGGCTCCGTCTGTGCTTATAGAACCAGCGTTACAATACCTCACAAAATGTGAAAGCAGAGAAAGGCTACTGACCTTTGCCTTACCCTGTCTTTGCTCTTGCAGTAGCTGCCTGAGAAAAGCCTGTCCAGTGTACTAGTGGTTATGCAGCATCCCCATGACCTGTAGCCTGACATTAACACCTTTTACACAGGGCTCAAAGTGCACTCCATAAGCCTCTCATCCTCATTGTGCTGGAAGTGGGCTCGAGCAGGTACCTTTCGGGATGAAAATGTGAGCCAGTTCAAATTATTGGCCTGCTGTAAAGTAAACTGAATTCTCTGGCATGCTCACATTTAGCCAATCTGCTTTCTGTCAGGTGGATCTGGATGTTCATGCAGGAGACTCCACACTAAACTGCAATGTGTTCTATTTACAGACTCATTTAATTTCATCTCGTTTATTTATGGAAAATGATGTTCAAGAGTCTCATGTTATATTCCTTGTCTATGCACAGTACTGTTTCTGCACTATGTCAGGCATGTTTTATGAACAAGGTAGAGCTACTGGTAAATGTAGAGGATCACATTGCTTTAATCCTTTTCCTTGTAATCCATTTATGTTGAACCCTGACAGTAGTTTCACAGGCTTCTAATTACAGGTCCCGTTTTAATTTAGAGGTAATTATCATGTCGACTTCTAATCCTTTTCATATCATATTTTTTCCAATGCCGGGCTCAAACTGCAGCTCGCTCTCGGCGTGACCACCGTGACCAGAGAGCTCACCGCCACAGCTCCGTCTTTGCTCTGTGTTGCCACTCCTCAGCCTTCGGAGGCTTCCCTTCAGCCCTTTAAAACCTCAATGTGGACCCTGAGGCATATGTTAAATCATATCTAGATACTACATTCATATTAATGCCAGGTGTAAAGGGGGTCTAAGTGGATGTATATGCCACAGCGCACAAAAGGCCAAGCAATTTTAGGAACTGTTTTCCCCATTAGTAACTTTGACACAAAAACATGGGTAAAATTGTGAAGATAGACTTTAAGGTCAATTCCCAAAACTGGAGTTAATTGACCAAACCCGAACCATGGTAAAATGCCCAAAAACAAAAGCACACAAAAGTCTGTGCACATACTGTTTGCTATATACTTATACGTGCATGTACACCAGCATTTGACCAAGGCTTGTCCTCCACTTTTGCTTGGCCTCAGTGCTGGGCCCTACAGCTCTGACCCATGTCAGCTTTATTCTGTTGATATTTTGCTGATATTCAGTCACGAAACAGTGGAATGATCTAGGACTGCGGGAAGCAATCACCAGTCCCCCGGCTGTCATAGCAACACTGCTGTTTGCTGCCTCCATTGTTGCGAGTGCCATGCCCTCTTTCAACCTCGCTCACGCAGTGGTCGCCTGGTTGAAGTGGCAATGGCCGAAAAATGGAGGTCAGACCACACTGGGTCATTATCCGGAAAGGCACATTAGATTATTATCTCTGCAGCTGCTCTTTATGGATCACTTAAGACTGCTGTTAAAGCTGTCTGTCGGGGAGGAATAAGTCAGCTCCTCCACCTGCAGTTAGGGTTCATCTAGAATATGGACACCCACGCACTTGTAAATGTCATCACACTGACTGCATGCAAAACGACAAACACAAAACTTTGTGACTCTTCCATGAGAACTCAGCAAGTCATACTGATTAATAATATACACTTTTGGGTGTTCGGCTCCGACTTTTGCCCGTGACTATTTTATTTTCAGAGTCGAGGCAAGGTCAGATAAGAGGAGTCAGAGGAAACTATGGGGGAGCGTGTAATCACTGGCAAGGCACTGTATCAGTTCCTACAACTTCATCGGCCCAGCCACTAATTAAGACTAATTAGAGGGCACTGGGGGAAACAGGCAGGCCCAAAAAACGTAATTAATGTGAGGACCCATGATGTCTGGGCATAACAACTTCCTCAGCACCTGCTTAGCATGAGACAGCACATTAACCTATCGTTGCTTGCAGGTCTCCAGACAGTCCACAGACATTCAGCAGAATCCTTAACCAGCTGATGCAACCTTTGATTAGCGGTGCAATCTGAGCTGGTCATGCCCCAGCCAGTTGATAAATGGCCTTGCACTGTCCACACCAATAACCACAGTCATTATGAGCATAGACAAACCCCTCTCTAGCCTGCAGGCGTGTATTTCATGGATTATCAAAGCAACCTTTTTTGAAATGTTGTTGCAGTTGAAGCGTATCAAGAAAACATTTCCTTGCTGATTTTGTTCTCTTTTCTCGTCTGTTTTCCTGTCATCGCTCACCAGCATGACAAATAATGCGTTGAATGAGTCTCAGATCACTTCGCTATTTATTGTGCGTAGACGTTTCGAGGTGGGTGAGACAAAGAGAGACCATGACAAATTTAACGTAATGTCAAATAGACAAACCAGCACTGAAATGAGGAACTCTCCACAGACTGTCGAACCAAAGCAACGGTCATGTGACCCATGGAGTTAAAGTCTTCCGTGAGCTAATTTCTGTTCATAATCAAGTTAATGCCACGCTTCTTAATTATTTAGTTTTGACAAAATGTGATTTGTATTCATACATTTTAAAATATACCACATTTTTTTAGACAAACTACACTCAGAATCAGAACCAGCTTTATTGGCCATGTGTTGTGAACACATACATGGAACGTGACTCCGGTTACACATTGCTCTCATCATACATACTACAAATAAACAAGAGAAATATAAAAAAAAAATACATTAAAGACAACAGAGTAGAACACAAAAACTAAGCATCAACATCTAACTAGTATGTACAATACTCTCTGACATTATCCACATTCACATGACTTGTCAAACTAATTTAGAAAACCAAACTGTACGAATTCCTTCGATATGAATTGTTTTCAAGCGGGACCTCTTGATTAAGTCCACCATGTTTCTACAGTAGCCCAGAACGGACAAACCAAACACTGGCTCTAGATTGTGCCATTCGCGTTTTGGCATCGGCCACCGTAGTTCTAATCCACGCTTGGCACAAGGGAGAAGTTTCAGTTGTATGCAAACTGCAACCTCGCCACTAGAGGCCGGCAAATCCTCCAAACACTGCCCCTTTAAGATCACAGTTCCGTCGCTAAAGCGCCACAACAGTAAAACCGCTCAACCTTTTATCAGTCATAAAACTCCCTGTCGCCTTGTTTGATGGGATGTGGGGTCCTACCGGTGTGCGGTGACGGAAAAAAAGCAAACCTCTTGGTGAGTTGAGTGATACAGAGGGTGCCAAGGTCAAGGAGAGGAGTAGGAATTGACTGCATTGATGTTCCTCCCACTGTGTTATCTGGGCCTGACAGACTGCCGAGTCACAGGGAGGCCGCCCTCCTTTTAGCTCATTTAGGAAGATATTACACCATGCCATGTCGAGAAGGCACCTGCTGAGCCAACCTTCCTCTGACACCAAGAGGACAAGAAAATAACTGCTTACATTTGCCCAGAGAGAGCATAATACTCCAATACAGTATCAGCGACTATATACACACAAATGACTCGTCACATTTTCTTTTTGCATACATTGAATACCGGAGGGTGCAATTAATGTCTGGCATTAGCATTGTAAACTGTGAGAGGTCTCACCTGCTGATTGAGAAACTGATAGTTTGAAGGGATTGTTTGGTTTGACACTTGGAAATGTGTTTATTCACACAGTTAGCTTAGCTAAGCATAGCATGAAAACAGATGGACGCAGCTAGCCTGGTTCTGTCAGCCTATTGGCAACCTTGAAGCTCACTAACTAACATCTTACATCTTGTTCTAAATAACACATTTGTTTCCCCTGCTTCCATTTTTAAGATAACATAACAGATTCATATTTAGTTAATACCATCCATTATCGTGGTATATTGTGTAAAAATGCATCAAAATCAATCTTACTCCAGTCACACATTGGCCCTTTATCTTCACGAGGTCATTCTGGTCTTGAAATCATTTTTGCTTCTGTTATCTTATGTTTTAAGACTAAGAAATACGAAAGTTCAAAAATAAGTTTTTGTACATTTTACAAAAAAAAAAGGATAAGACATTTTGTGCAGTCACAGTTTGTATTGAGCTTGAGCAGCCTTTATCGTACCAGAGTGTGAGCTGAATGCGTTATTTCCATGATGAATGTCTGTTGCAGAACAAATAAAACCCAAAACCTGATGGAATATGCCGTGTTGTAGTTTAATGTCAGTTTCTACCACTAAATATTCCTCGGGCAGCTTGTGACAGTTTCAGTGTTTAAAAACCCGCTTTGTGAAACGATTGGAGTGTGCAAATAGCGAGAGTGTAGCTGTCAGACCTGGGGCTGATGATGGGACGTGGTACGGGGGAGGCGGGGTTGAAATGATGGGCTCGCATGGTTGACGACGCCGGGGATCACGTCTGGCCCCCGGAGCGAGGAAACAGAAGCGGCGAGGTGGAGAGGTCAGCGTTCGATAGCATTAGATATTGTAATGTGGCACACTGCGGTTTTGTGTTGAACATGGCAGAGGGCAGCGAGGACCTCGCAGGAGAACAGACGTTGGCCCCTGATTGACAAGGCTGCAAGCTTTAACAAACATAGGCTGCTATGAAACCAGGGCAAAACAGGGACGGCGGAGAACCAGAGGTCAATTGTGCTCAGTGGAATGCCAAAGATGGACAGGCTGCTCGTCTCTGACTTAATTAGGACCCTCAGGATCCTGGTTATTACAGCAATGTCTAAGCCTGAGCAATGAGATTAGCCTGATGATGATCATGATACTAACGCATCAGTTGCCCAAGTCCCCCGCCCCCCTTCTACGTCAACTTGTTGCCCACATCTAAGCCCTGATATCCGCTAAAATCAAGTCATGCTCATTTTGCAAATCACTACGATATCCTGGAGGCCCATTTTGTTCCATTCCTCTCACAGCGCGTGTGGCAGCAGGTGACAGGTTTAAATGGGATTTGCATCTGAAACCAGCAGGAATGGGAGCGTGATTCGTGCGGGGAAGACGACATGAAGATTGTAATGGAAGAGAGGGGAGTGGGGGGGAGAATAATGGAAGACCGCCTTTGACCTTGAGAGCAGAGCTGAGAGGAGAAAGACGGCGGGCAAGATTGAAAGAGATTTAAAACGATAAAGGTGAGGAGATTAAGGAGGGCACACAATAACGCTGTCTTGTAAACAATAGCTTTCGGGAGACACTGCAATAATAGGAACGTACAATATACACATACAATGAGCCTACATCAGACATGTAATGTAGGTCAAGGCCTGTACTAAGTGTTTGAATAGGACGCTTCAAAATTGTGTGAGGAATACTTGTTTGAATGATATGCCACAATATCTCTGTAATTATGTTCCACCATTCGTCACATTAAGCCTGACAATTTAATTGGGAACTGAAATTTAAACCAGCCATTACTAAATGGCAAATCAAGCAAACAGACCATTGAAAATCTCAAAAATAAGATTAAATTATGTTTTTCCTTTCCAGCAGAGACACAAACCGACTTGCTGAGAGAAACAGTGCTAAATTATGTATGGCTTAAAATGTTCAATAGGATTGTTGAATATTTGAGTGTAATTTCATAGCTATTTTTATCTCATTTCTACACAGAGGAAGTGTTTGGGTCGTATTGCCTCATTGTGTCGGTTATTATGGGACATGTCATGATTACACTGCAGGAACAAATATTAGTGCAAGATTTGCACGAGGGCGAGTTGTGACGGCTTTAGGTTTAGCGCAGGAATAACTAAAACAAATGTTGTCCCAGTTTATGTAACCTCAGGTTTAAAGAAACACGTGTCTGCAGTCATGCTAGCTGCCAGGTGAGACAAACCCTTCCAAGAAATTTGAAGGCTTATCAAATGTTAAAAAACAGCACAGTAGTTAATAAACTAAAGCAATCATCTTATCTTTTACATTAGGGCAAGCGCAGATATACAGTGTTGATGGTACAAAGTAATCTGTGACTGTATTTATTTGGAAATGCTGAATAACGTCACCTTGCATTGAGCCGGGTGCAACTTTTTTGCCCGAATGTCTTTTGAGTTGTTGAGATTTTTTTCACTCCAAACAGGTGTCGAAAGTCACGGTTGCGTTGGTGGAAAAGTCAGTGAGATTGTCAATGTTATAAGGCTTCATCCTCTGGGGACCATGAATGTCTGTTCAAAGGTTTCGGACAATCCGTCCAACAGTTGGCAGGACATTTCAATCTGGACCGAGATGTTGCACTATCCTACAGACCAACATTGCCATCCCAAGAGCCACTCAGCAAGAAGGGCAGCAATCTGACAAAAGAAGACCCCTCTTTGGGTCCACTGCTTCCAGTCATAGACATTGGGAAAAGTTTGCCTTTTAGCTCTTAGGTCTAGGCAACAAACCTACTTGCTTAGGTTATGGAAAATATCATGGCTTGGGTTAAAGTAAACCATTTCTGGCAAACTTCACCCCTGTGTCAACTTAACAAAGACAACCTGTGATGAGGGTAACAAGTAGACATGTATGTTAATTTCAAGAGGGCCTCAAGCCAAAATGTTTGGGAGCCCCTGTGTGTAAAAGGTCAACTCCAATGTGCTTATCAAGAACGAACCCGAAACCTCGAACTGAAGCTTTTCCCTGCTTTTTTGACATATCCCTCCAGCCTCTTTCTTCTCCGTGACAGCACAGAGACAACGGTGCCTGTGTGTTGGTCAGGATCAGCGGTCAGCTCCTTAATGGGGTCTGTCAAATGGTCCCATTACAGAAGGCAAAATGCTGCACCATGTCAACAGTCTGGTTTTTATCCGCGGTCTTCTCAGCCTTCTCACAGACAGGACTAATCAAGACCCAATGAAAAGTGTCTCGGGTTGTTTGACTGGGCTGTTTATCTGCTTTTGAAATGTGAAGAAACCCAGAGAAGTCCGTTCCAGTCGTCCATTTCATTATTTGTCTCTTAAAAAAATAAATAAAAAGGCTCTTGTGATGGCAGCAACAAATAATACTGGGTGCTCAATGGTCACAATGAGGGAAAAAAGGAAAGATTTTGTATTTTATTTTGTCACAGGCCAGATAGTGTGAGCCACTCCAACAGTGTTTGTTTTTTCCCTGTATTCTCACTGTCGGCGTGGGATGATTGATCATACCATCTTCCAAGGTCTAGCTTGACTCCCTTCAGCTAAATACTGCATCATATTTTTACCCATTGTCTGCCTGTTGCTGGCAGGTGGAATCACTATATCTCCTGGTGACTCCTCATGACACCTTCATCACTAAAAACCTCCTCTGTCCTTGGACATTGATTGTACCACAAGCTTAATCTAAACACTATATAGTCCCTGCCAGAAAACCTTTCAGCCTATTAACGTTTTAGCCCTTTTTTCCTCCTCTTGGCTTTCTCGATCCTTCCATCTTTGACATTGTTTCTCCCTTACGTTGCTCGACCTGCCGGTTGGATACAGAAGATTGCTTAAAGCACAGATGATTATCATAACAGAGGAAGCGCCACAGGGAACTGTGGATCCACGTTAAATACTCGTGTTCAACAAAAAACTAAAATCACAGCAGCTACAAGCCTTTAAAAGATCCCAATTCATTCATTGAAGACAGAGAAGCAAACAGAGTAAGTGATGGTGGATGAGGCTTTTCCTGAGGGAACGTGTCAGTAAATTAGTCACTTAAAAAACAAATAACATCAAACAAGTGCCAATAGCCTTGTCAGCAAAAGTGGCCATCATGAAGTAATTTTATACGCTGTACCTTTATATCTTTCACCTCAATAAATTAGATACGGGGTCGGCATTAAATTCGAGAGGAATGCACCTGAGTAATAAAAACGGCTGAGTTATGAATCAAAATAGATTCATACAAGGAGGGTGGGAAGAGAAATGTGCAAGCTGGAGGTGCAGACAGATTTAAAATTCACTGTCGCTGTGTAATGATAAAGCACAGCTACACAGGGGCAAAGTACTCTCTTCTATACGCAGACGCTCAGATCAAGTATTTTTCAGACCTTGTTCTGTGGGCGTTGTGACTTATTCTTATTCCCCGTGATTTGCTCTTGCTCAACAACAGCCGTGGCCCCCTTTTTTTTTTTACAATGGTAAAATTATGCTGAGCACAGCAGGAACGTAATGAACTGCACTGCAAAACCAATAAGGAACTCGGAATGAGGGGCGCTTACAAAATATCTATTTTGGTTTCAAAGGCCGCGGGGCTGTGTGTGAGGAGTGTCTGAAAAGACGACATTTGAAGGACGGAACAGTGCCGAACAAGAGGAGGCGAGAAGTGCGACTGACTGGATGAAAAGGAAGGAGAGTGAGATATTTGAGTTTTTTTTCTTTCTATTGGACAAATCATTCTCTGAGTTCCTTCCTTGCTGAGGGTTGTGCTGCCCAAAAGCTGACTAAATAACACAAACTAATCCCTCAAACCGAGGCTAGTGGAACGGGTGATTTGTAAACGGTGCCCTTTACAAATCGGTTTCAACCTGCTTTTATTTATTCGTTTTTTAGCTCAATATCAAACTTTTTCCACACCCCCTCCCTTCTCCCCTTTGCACATAAATCTGAAATATGCCAGCGCCTGGGTGCATGACCTGGATTGATGTCACTGCAACCGCAAACATGTAAGTATGGCTTCCTAGTATGGCTTCCTAGCTCCTGTTCCAGTTCATTAAAGTGGTCTTTCTCTGACTCCTTCTCCCTTTCTCTCTCTCCCTCGGTGGAGCAGAGGTCTAGAGAGACATACAGGGAGGGAGATTAGTGTCTGCTTGGTTCATTTCAAAGAATCAGAGACTAATCCCGGGCCTCAGCCGCCTGGTGGATGCTTCTGCTCTGTCAGCACTCAAAGGCTGTGTCAGCAGGGCGCCAGTGTGCCACGGAGAAGCCACAGAGACAGCCAAATAAGAGGCTTTGTCCTCACACATAGCGCTAATTTCTCCTCCATCCAGGTGTCCGCGATGCCTTCTTTTTCCGGGGTTTAAGCCAGCTGAGTTTGGTATTAACAGAGTTTACACCCCAGGAACGGGGCTGTGAAATACATTCAGAGGATGAACATGGTCGGAGCCTTTTCCTCAATTCTTGGCAAAGACTTTTGAATATTTCAATAAAAAAATGAAAATGCATTCGATGCCCTTTGCTGAAGGTCAGAATGCATTTAAAAAAAACACCAAACCAATTTGTAAGTACAGAAAAAGGAGCATACATTGTTGCTGTCTGTCAATTTCTTTATTTCTTGGCTTTTATGCATCGTCAGCACTGTTTTGGTAACGTTACTTTTATAAGTAACTTGTTACATTACAACATTACTTCTATTAAGGGGAGGCACTTGGGCTATTTTGCATTCATAACGTGTCTTCTTTCAGACAAGTGGAAATAAAACATCTAAACTGCACATGCAGGTGTTTATTCAACTACTTTGTTGATACATTTCTCCTCATTTGCATATTTAATTTCTTAGTAATCAAACTGGGTTGAAGCTTCATGGTGATATCTATTAGTTACATGTTGTACCCGATTCACATGTAGGGTCTTAAAACCCTTCAAACTTAAATTAGTTTTTTGAATCCGAGCCAGAAAACTCAATTTCAGTAGCACTTATAGACACCAAAGTTTGCAGTTTCCTTCCCATCTATATTCTGGTGGTTTTACAGAGGAGCTTGTTCATATATCATTCATAGCCTGATTTATATAACAGAATTTGTATTCCTAAAATCATGGCAAAAATAGATTTTCTGATGGTTGTTGACAACACTTTCTGACTTGTGGAGTGATGAAAAGAGACATCTAAAATCCGCTCAACAAAATGACAGAAGCATATTGGACCTAGCTTTATCCAATGTTAAGATTTCTGTTCTGGAAATGCATGCAAATTATCAAATTTTTAATAAAATATGCCTCATTTGCTCAGCAACGGGAGACAAAGTTATTTACCCAAAGCCACTTCCACCTCTAAGGTGAGGCTTGTCCTTCCAGGCTGCTGGACCGAGGAAGGCAGGAGGGGCGGCTGGCTTTCAGGATAATGATAATTCGTTTTCACAAGCCCAGGTTTTGTCCCTTCATACTAAACAAGGGAATGACAAACTAACGAGCAGAAGCATTGCCCCTCTGCTGTGTAACCAGCAGAACACTGTTTCAATTATAATTACTTTCAACCAAAGACATTGTTTTTCATTTAAAAGACTTGCCAGCATGTTCTGTGGATTACACAGACCGACCTTTAATCCATAGAACATGCTGGCAAGTCTTTGAAATAAAAGAATAAATATGTGGTTAAAAGTAATTATAATTAAAACATTGTAATTGGTTACTTTTTACCTATTACTCCTTAAAAATATATAAATTATCACTTTACGTATAACTTGGTATCAAAAGTAATTAGTTACATTACTAGTTATCATACAATATTACCCCAGCAATGCATCCATCCATCCATCCATCCATTATCAGCCGCTTATCCGGGGTCGGGTCGCGGTGGCAGCAGGTTCAGCAGGCCGACCCAGGCTTCCCTCTCCAGCTCATTCTGGGGGATCCCGAGGCGTTCCAAGGCCAGCCGGGAGATATAATCCCTCCAGCGTGTCCTCGGTCTTCCCCGGGGTCTCCTACCAGTTGGACGTGCCTGGAAAACCTCTAATGGGAGGCGTCCAGGAGGCATCCTGACTAGATGCCCGAACCACCTCAGCTGACTCCTTTCGACACGAAGGAGCAGCGACTCGACTCTAAGCTCCCTCCTGATGTCCGAGCTCCTTACCCTATCTCTAAGGGTGAGCCCGGCCACCCTGCGGAGGAAGCTCATTTCGGCCGCTTGTATTCGAGATCTCGTTCTTTCGGTCACGACCCAGAGTTTGTGACCATAGGTGAGGGTTGGAACATAGACCGACCAGTAAATGGAGAGCTTCGCCTTCCGGCTCAGCTCCCTCTTCACCAGGACGGACCGGTACAGCGCCTGTTTTATTGCTGCAGCCGCACCGATCCGTCTGTCGATCTCCCGCTCCACCTTACCCTCACTCGTGAACAAGACCCCGAGATACTTGAACTCCTTCGCTTGGGGTAGGCAGTTTGTCCCTACCTGGAGGGAGCAATCCACCGGTTTCCGGCAGAGCACCATGGCCTCAGATTTGGAGGCGCTAACTCTCATCCCTGCCGCTTCACACTCGGCTGCAAAACGCCCCAGTGAATGCTGGAGGTCACAATCCGAGGAGGCAAACAGGACCACATCATCCGCGAACAGCAGAGAGGCGATCCCGAGACTCCCGAACCGGATCCTCTCCGCCCCCTGGCTGCGCCTAGATATCCTGTCCATGAAGGTCACGAACAGGACCGGTGATAAAGGGCAGCCCTGGCGGAGGCCAACACCCACCGGGAACGTTTCTGACTTACTACCGAGGATACGAACACAGCTCCTACTGCAGGCGGTCGGAGCCTCCTTTCCAGCACCCTGGCATAAGCTTTTCCCGGGAGGCTGAGCAGTGTGATGCCACGATAGTTTGAGCACACTCTCCGGTCCCCCTTCTTGAAGATGGGAACCACCACCCCGGTCTGCCAGTCCATGGGCACTGTTCCTGACCCCCATGCGACACTGAAAAGGCGTGTCAACCAAGACAGCCCAACAATGTCCAGCGCTTTCAGCATCTCAGGGCGGATCTCGTCCACCCCCGGCGCCTTGCCACCAAGGAGCTTTTTGACTACCTTAGCGACCTCTGCCAGGGATATGGGAGAAACCACCCCAAAGTCTTCCGGCGCTGCCCCCTCTCCGGGGGACATGTTAGCCGGGTTTAGGAGTTCCTCAAAGTGCTCTTTCCACCGCCCGACGATGTCCCCAGTCCGGGTCAGCAGTTCCCCCCCCTGCTGAGAACAGCCTGGGGTAGCCCCTGCTTTCCCTTCCTGAGCCGTCGGATGGTTTGCCAGAACTTCCTTGAGGCCAACCGAAAGTCCTTCTCCATGGCCTCCCCGAACTCCTCCCATGCCCGAGTTTTAGCATCCGCGACCATCGCAGCTGCAGCCCTTCTGGCCTGCCGGTACCCGTCAGCTGCTTCAGGAGACCCCTGGGCCAGCAATGCAGTGTTACTTGAATTAATAACTAGCATAATTACTGTTTTTGAAATTGTAATCCCATACACTATGTACTGAAGGAAGTAATACTATTACTGTAACTTGTTTCTGCCCAACACTGGTGACAGAACTTAAAACCTGGCAGATAAAACCCAAACTTTCTGCATAAATAGTAAACAATGTTTTTGTTTGTGAAATGGGCAAATTGACACTCATTGTTTTCCAATTTTACAGAATTTTTCTTTGCTGTAAAATCCATGGAGGCTGTGGCCACAAAAGCAATACTTGACAGTACTTGTTAGGAAGATAAATTCACTGTGGGTTTTAGTCTCTTCAGGGGAATCGCTAATAGTACTAAAAATATGAAGTAACGCCAGCGTTAGCCTTAAAGGTCATTCATTTGAGATGGCCTGATAACGTGTACGGGGCGATCTTGTTATTTCTTGGTTCGACCCGTCTTATAATTTGTCAGCGCTGCACACTGGGTGCTGACGCGTGCACGTGCCAGCGAGTGCATGCCGGTTGTTCTGCAATCTCTGTTCGCTCGTTGGCCTGGTTGGGTTAAGTAGTTGATTGTGTGGAGAGATTGGGAGGGAGGACTCGTGTTCCCCAGACCCGCCGCTTGTCCGGCTCATTTATTTCTTTTTTTTTCTTCTTTTTTCCTCCTTTTAAGCCAGAGTTTATTTCTCACAAAAGAACTGTGCCTCTCCGAGCTCTACAACACGGGTATGAACATTCATACTCACACACACACACGTATTTTGAAGCACAGTTTTTCCTTCCCTAGAACATGAGTAGCAGTCAGTGCCTTTGAGGCTGATGAACAGGCCATTATTCACTGGCTGCCCTGTGACTGGACTGGGACCTTGTTTAATGGGGAAACTGTTGGCAATTACCAACCATCTATGTGCTTGTTGCACTTTTGTACTGGCCTGAAAGTCGATAAAGTTCAAACATGCTGATTGAATTTTTTATCTAACTCTGAAATGGAATGTGACTGCTTTTAAAGAGGAAATGTGGTTTTAACCGCGAACACACAAAAAACCTGGACACAAAATGTCAAAAAGCATTAAAAAAGTCCTCCATTTGATTCATATTTACATTCGTTAAACACCAGCGCTGTAATCTAATATATGATCTCGCAGGAATTGTGTTCACAAAAAGGCATTACAATTAGTCATGCTGAAAGGCACTTGTCTGCCCAACTGCTCCTCGTTCTGCAATCAGCCTCAGTCTGAAAATAGAGAGCAGCTTTCAGCCACTTGCTGCCAGATTTTCTATGCTCCCTTTGTGCATTAGCAGTCCGCCAATTCCTGCCTGCTACCTGCATGCAATCTATTACCTGTGTGTTTGGACCACCTGTCTGCCCTTTCATCGTCTCCTACCTGCTGTTGCTCCTTTGGTTCTGTTTGCTTATGCGGACTGACTCTAAAATGTATGTGGAAATATCCTGAAACAGTGGATTGACTAAACCATTATAGTTGTTCCCATAACAATATACTCAAATTCAAAATCAATCACCCCTAACCCTTTGTAGCCCACCAAGTGGGCAGGTGGATTTCAGAGGTTAATTAATGTGGTTAAAGCTGCATTCATTGATTTTGGCCACTTGGCGGCAGTGGAGCAAGATGCAAATACAACATCTGACATATTATCAGAAGTTATTGAAGAGCTGTCAGCAATCGGACACGGATCAAAGTAAGCGTTCATTTGGATTCCGATTTCTGGCCACCACTATTTTCTATTCTTTCAGTGTCCCCAACACTAGAAACAAGTGGCAGTTACCTGCTAGATGTTACACCTAAAGTTTTTATCCCTGAAAACAAAATGTCTGCAAACGCTATTCATAAGAGCGTAGGTAATGGGCCAAAAGAAAGAAAAAAACATAAAGAATAAGCTGAACGAGGCATTCTGCAGGTTTGTCACTACAAGTGACGCCAATTGAATTGCATTATGGGAAGTGTTGGAACCCAGGTTTTTGGAGCTTGACATATGCCCTTTGCTACTTGATTCTGACCATTCTTTCAAGTGAAAAAGTAAATATAAATACTGGAGTACCCCCTAAATATGAAAACATATTAAGGCGGCTGTACGTCTTTTACCATTTGAAAGCAAGTATGTGTTTGGCGTCATAAATAACTTCTAAAATTAAAAACTCAAGTAACTGCTTGGCTTAACACCAACAAAACAAGCAAGCACATCATCGCCACCTCTGCAAAATAAAAAAATTGGGTGTAACTTTGCCAGAACTATCCCACTGTGTTGTTTTTACTGCAGTGCATGAGGATGCTCAGGCAGAACCCATTATTCTGAAATGATAGTACAATGTATGCCTCAAACTCTGGAGCACCTGCAGAGTGTGTGTGGGCAATTTAAAATACCAGGTGTTATTTCATGAACATGGACCAAATATACTATACTATTATATAAAAGCATTTCACTGAAATCATCTTTAACAAAAGGAGCACAATGTTATTATTTTAATGATGGGGCTTTTAGTTTGGTAAATTGGAGCTTGTATAGGAAGACAAACAGGTCTGACTCTTGATTAGCATCCAGGAGAGAAATTTTGACTAACACCGCCCAGGTGTGATGACAGAAAGGCACATTGTTGGAATTGTTGAGTTGTTTTGGATTGTGTTACAATTTGACAACTTTACCATCCACCCTGTGGTCTGTAAAATAAAACCTGACCTGCCTTCATCAAGTTAAGAGTCAGATGGCCACAGCCGGAGGAGGCCTACCAGCTGGAATGGCTGCCATCTCCGCTCAGCCTCATGTGAAGGACGTTGCATTTTGTGTCTAATCTAGCAGCCACGGATGAGTTTGCCGCAGTTTCTGGGAAACAGAAAACACTCACAAAGAGAACAACCAGAAACATCTTCACATTAAACTTAAAACACAAAAGGCTTTCAGCTGGCAGGCCTTTTAGTTGGAGCGTCGGCCATGTTTCCAAAAACATTACAACAAGCGTGCTCAGCCACCCTAAAGCCATTGTCTAAATCCTGGTACAGACAGAGGCAAAGGGCAGAGAACAGTTCCACAAGGTTTCCACATAACTGACTGGAATACGCTTTATTCAATATCACTTTAATTAGCAGCACAATAGGCTTCAGGCCACCGCGAAACTTCTTTATGCCTGACCAGATCTTAATTTCGGTACATTTTACTGAGCTGTGGCTGATTGTGTTCTAAACCAATTAAGATGTCATACACCTTCGCAGCTAAGGTCACAGTGTCTGGAAACTGCATCGACAATACCAGATTTCTAAATCAATTTGCAGCTTTCCGAGCTAAATTGCAAAAATGGAAATAGTCCATTCGCAGTAAGGGGTTTAATAAGGCCAGCAAAAAGTGCAGCCAGTAATTTAATTGTTGTTTCATTCAAATGAAGCACTTGCTGTCCTCTGAAGTTGGCTGATTTTCAAAGGGTCCTTTCACTCCTCTAGCTTTAGAGCCCATTGTGTGTCCGGCTAATGGGCTTCAGCCAGACAGTTATTGTATATTGGTAATGTATCTATCGCAAGAAGAAACAGCTGCCTCACACACACTCACAGTCCATATCCTTAGCGAAATGAAATGGGCCATTTTATGAATGTTTAGCTTGGTTTTTACAAGCAAATGAGATTCCCTCATCTAATTTCTTGCATAAAAACACTGGAGATAATCTGAGTCAGTCTTTAAAATAAGGAACAGGAGCAGAACTGATAATGAACAACTGTGTTTCTGTCCTCTGCCTTTCTGGAGTCCTTTTTCTCTCTGGTATTGTTTCCCACTCTCGGTGTCCCTCCCTCCTGACTCTCCAGCCCCTCTTCCATTCTCCTCACTGCAGCCCTCTGATCATGTTTAATTCCCCACCTGCTCTCCGTAGATTAACGTCTCCTTGTGTAATCCCATTAAGTGCCCTGTGTTTCTGCCCGGTGCTCATTACTCCTCCAGCACACCACGGTGGAGCCTGGAATTGACTCAGGCCTGACATCAAGCCCTGCATGAGGCCATCCACGGTCCCTTTCCCCAGCCTTTAACATTCTGCGGCCCCAGCTGCCCTCACAACCTCACTTTGCTTTGTCCTTAAGACATGGAAAGTTTTGAGTCACGTCTAAGGAAAAGTCTAGAGCAGCTTCCCTCCATTGTTACTACTTGCTGATATTTTAAATACACTAGCGGTGTGGTCCGTCGGTCTGTTGTCTACCACTTTGGCCCAGACTGAAATATCTCTTTTATAACAACTATTAGATGCATTGCTGTGTAACTCAGTACAGATATACAAGGTGACCAGAAGATAAATCCTTTCCCTCTAGCGCCACCATCAGGTCAATCTGTAATTTTCAATCAAATGGCTTCAAAACTAATGACATTTTCGTTAGCCTCAGATTTACTTAGTATTCGGTTATATTTAGCAAAAGTTAGCATGCTTACAATGCTAAACTAAGATGGTAAACATGACAAGCATTACACCGGCTAAATGTTAGCACGTTAGCATAGTTTTTGTGAGCATGTTAGCACGCTAAGGTTAGCGTCTAGCTCAAAATACAGCCTCACAGAGCTGCAAGTGTGGCTGTAGACTCTCATGTCATGTTGGGAGATGAATTTCTAACCTCCACTAAATTGGGTAATAGAAGAGTGGTTCGCACTGGTTGTGGTTTTTCTGTGTGGAGCTCGCATGTCAGCCGCGTGATTTACTGCCGACATGCCCAGCGTGCACCCTGCCTCTCGCCCAGTGTCAGCTGGGACAGGCCCCGGCCCCCCTGTGGCCCTCAGAGAGAAGCAGGTAGAGCTAATGGATGGATGTTTCAACTTGTGTCGTGAGCATGTGTTTTGTCACACCGTAACAGGCTCACTATCTCCAACAGATTTTCTGTTTGATTTTTTAAAATGTCAATACATACTGTCGTACAGGGAGAGGAAATTGCCCGCACTCAATCATTCGGTCTTGCTTATTGAATCAATGGGCAATCAACAAAATTTGCTTCTGGGGGGCGATGAAGAGGGTGATAAATTGCTGTCATAAACTAATTAGAGTATTTGCTGGTGACCACACAGCCGGGGGGAAGGGTAGCATTCAAACACTTCTTTCAAGAGAAAGATTTGGATGTGGGTATGGAAGCCACCTCCATGACTTCAATAAACTCCCTATTGTGTAATACAATAGGCATTTATCAGCTTGTTTTCTCAACCGCTCTCTCTAATGGCCGACTGTCGACTGTCATTATCTCTCCCATATATCTGTCTTTCTGTCTGTGGTGTTTTCACCTCAGTCGGAGTACGAATTTATTGTGGACACATCGAGACGTGTGACACAAACTTATCTCTCAGATGTGTGGGAGTGCGATTAAAATGCTATCACTTTTGCACTTGTGTAATGAAGCAACATTTTGTTGGCTCAATATTATCTTTATTTACATCTCTGCACAGTTAACGCAAACCATTTCCGGTTTAATTTAATATTCTCTGTGTATAGGTTGCTGTTGTGGCTTCTTGTCTGATCGTGACAGATAAGATAAAAGCACTCTGGAATAAAGTTACCATGGTATCAACGTGATCTCACAGAAATAGAAAGTGAAACGACCACAACCTCAACAGATTATGTGATGGGGACATAATGCCGGCACCATGGAAACAATGCAGATGAGAAATTGTCTTGGTGGACACACAAACTCAGAAATATGTATTAATCAAAATCTGCATAGGGGATAACACAGAAAATGGTGTTACATTTTGTCCGCCACCACTTTAATTTAACATTATGTTTAGGCAACAAAACTGTTGGTTGTAGGTTGAGAAAGAAAACAAGTTAGCGTAAAAGAACCATGCTTGTTAAAAGTATCTCCTTTACGCAGCTTACGTCATTTAAAATAAGTCAACCACCCCTCCCTACTCCCTATACAGACTTCTAAAAACCTTTCGTAGGAAAATGGAAGAAAAATCAGAGCTAACTTTTTCCTTAAGATATCATACTGTGTACATTGGGTCCTGTCACATATTTCTTTGCAAGATTGTGGAATGCAGTCTGTGTCGGGCACCTCCAGACTGAGCATCTTGTCAAGCGGGCACACAGGATTGAAGCATTCTGGAAAAAATGTGTCTCCCCTGCACTTAACTGTGATTTATGTGCAGCAGGAGACCAGTGAGAAGTTCTTAAAACCTCACAAAATGTCTCCTCCTGTGATCCCTTCAAGGTTGGCAGACAGTAGAACAGTACTCGGGTGTCAGTCGATCACCTGAAACACTTCTAATGACATCAGTATTTTATATATGCATCTCGGGTGACGAGGGTCTGTCGGCTCTGCCCGCCATCCAACGGAGCTCTTTGACTGTTTTTTAATGGGAAGATGCCGGAAACGCATCCCTGCTGGACCAGCAGCACAGTAACTAACTCCCGCTGTCTTTAAAGTCTGGGCAAGCAGGAGCACTCGTTTACCCAAGCATCATTAATCTTACTTTTCCTCGGCCTGTCCTCCTTCCACCTCCTCTTCTCCCAGGGTGGTCTCCCTCGGGCACTCGTTTGCCTCCTCGGCTCATTTTGCTTCTGTAAAACACGCATGCATACACACACACACACACACACACACACACACACACACACACACACACACACACATACCCATGCCCTCTCCCTCACTCTCCCTCTTTCTTTCTCTCTCTCTCTCAGCTTAGGAGTTGGGTAGGTAGTACAAGAGCGGCAAATGTCCTGAGCTACTGTAGATCAGACAGGGCCAGGCCAGAGGAGAGTTCACAGACGCAGACTGTGATTAGATGAAAGCAGCGAGGGAGCACGGATACTGGCTCAGCACCTCAGCTTTGGTCGAACGTGCACATTAGAATCCTATTTCTCTCTAAATACATTTATACAGTATATGGCCAATTAAGTTTTGGGGGAAAAAGTTATTTCTGTCCGGATACATTTTTCTTTTCTTTTCCAAAGCAGGAAGTTTGACACTGTTATGCTGCACAGAAGTCATTGGGAGGAACTTTGGGTGCATGGTTGGGTGTACACAGCACAGACATTGGATTTAGGTTAATAAACCCTTTTCAATATTTAAAAAGGGACCTTATAAGACGGGTTTCACATTCCCAACCACATACTTTTCAGGTCCAATGTGTTGCACTCTGTAGCTCACGTTGTCAGAGATTTGGAATTGAAAGAGTGATGGAAGGGTTACTCCACCCAATCCTAACTAAGTGTTTTTGGTGTCTAAATCTAACTTCCTGTGAAGGTGGAAGTTTATTTTGAAAAGACGTTATGCAGGAAACCAGCGTTTATGGACATCACTTTCATGTGTATCCCGCAACCGCACTGCTAGTTTGCCTCCAAATCCTACCCACTGGGCCTTTATTGTGCAGTTACAGAGACAAACAGTACATCAAGTTGCACCTTCTGCTGCTTGAGGCGGTCTGCTTTTGTTTTAAAATAAGTCAAAATAAGTTCACAGCATCTGCAAATGCACTCGCTCTCCCTCTGCGCCAACCAAAGCAGATGAAGGGAAAACGACTCGCACGTTCAAATCAAGTGTCAAGAACTGCATAACTGGCTGTTTAAATAAACTGGAATGATACGTTTAATTAGAGCTGATGTTCGGAGCTGATGTTTTAGCTTCTTTGTTACACACAACCATGGGATGTGTCCTTGTGCTCACAGAGCAATAGTAGCTTTTATAGCTAACAGACATTCGCCTGATGAAAAGTACATTTGTTCATCTTTTTTATGTCATGAACATTATCGGATGAAATGCATTGTGTTTTTATAGTGATGAATTGAGCAAATGTGCACTGTTCGATCAGGTGTTGCACTGGCTGCTGCACTGTTTAGAAGAGCATGTAGGCTGGAGAAGGAAATAAAGGGGTGTGGGTTTGCATACGCTCTCATATACATGGCAAAAGTTTGTGGCCAAAAAAAAAAAACGTCATGAGAAAGCTGCAGTGACCTGAGAGAAGGGTCTGCCTATGTTATGGGTTTTTATTCAGGCATACATAAGAAAAGTAAGGACGGGAACAAACCGAGCACTCGGGTTTGTGGGGTAACTTCAAAGTTACTGTTGTTTGTGTGCATTTCTTTGACAACCCTGGCATGGAGAAACGGTGGGTAAAAGCAAGGAAGACAATGAAATCACTTTGATGTGAATAAGTGAAGCTCGATGCGAAGGATGAGGAGTCGACTTTGCATATTATTGAGCCTCGAGGGTCAGAGTTTGAGGAGCTCTTCATCAGTGCGCTATTGTGAGAACTAGTGTTGATTGCTGCCTGGCATTAACGGTTGTTGTGGTTAAAGTTACTGTAGTCCCTCTTCAAGATGGCGACATCATTGTTTCGACAAGAAAAGAGGATCCACTTTGCTGCTTTGTGATGCCGCTGGGTTGGCTTGTCCTTCTTTTCTCATCAGTAGTCAAGATGTTTTCTTCACCGGTTCCAGCTGCATTTTATAAGGCTGGACAGCTTTAATTTATGTATTTATTTGCTAGTCTTAGCCAAGGCAGCTGCAAAGCTCCAACACATTGACGTGACTGTAACACTGAATGAGGGAGTATGTTTGGTGAGAAAGCACCATTGAGTCCAACTGTGAAAACGGGCAGATCTTTTGTTAAATAAATGTTTTTAGTCAAATGAATGTTGATGAGTGCTTAGCAACCCTTTCTTTAATACCCGGTTGAGATTTTCTTTTTTAAACACAGCTACCTTCAACCTTCGAGAAACACTGCCCGAAGAGAAAATCTGGAGATTATGATTTTCTGAAAAGTCTCTGATCATGCACATTACTGCAGGATATAGTATAACAATAATATAATATTTGATCATGTCTGTGATCTAACATTTTCAGGAATGATGTTTGGCTTGTGATATTAATGTGATAACAATATCTACCTTTTTACTTCATCCAATCGAATACCTTGAACTATACATTTAATTTAGCTGGAAAGCCAATCGCTGCATATTTTAAATGTTTCTCATCACTGCAAAGTAATAAATTCCTCCTCCTGAAAAGGAGAGTTTAATATAAAGAATCAGAGACGACAAAGAAATACAGGAAGGGATTATGAGTAGGTCTGTGGGACTGCAAAATAAACCGCTCTGAGAGTTCAGTGTCAAATAGAGTCGCATTCATGAGCTGCGTTGTCAGAAAATCCGGCTAAGAAGCAACCCAAAAAGCAAGTATCAACAGTGAAAAAACCTGTCTGCCTTTGACAGCTTCTTTTGTTTAAAATATGCTATTCGTCAGACAAGTGTTGTTATAGGTATCTTCATTGTAATGTTAAATGCGTGTAGAACAATGACTTTATATTAAAAGCATTATTAATCCACAGGAGTGATGCAATAGAATACAAACACACTGTCAAAGAAACAAAATGACAGATTCAAACAGGAAAGTAGGGAAATGTGTTCACTTCACTCTAAATCATGACTACTGTCCTTTTAAATACAGTTTTAAAGTACTTTTACTTTAATATGTACAGTTAACATTACGTTATACACTCTTCCAGAAGGGCTGAGGTTCTATCCAGAACCATTTGCTTCTGAACAACCCTTGAAGAATATGCTTTTCAAAGGTCCTTTGCCCAACAAAGGGATCCATCAAGAACTTTTTTCATTCAAAGAACCCTTTTTGGAAGTAAGAGTTCTTCAAGATTGTTGAACGCATGTGAGTAAAAAGATCCTCCCATGATTGCTGCGTTGTTCTGCACCTGATATGAAAGGGGACCCTGGTTGCGTTCTAGATGAGACCCATAAAAGAGTTTCGGCTAGCACCTTCAGAACATGGAAAGGTTCTGGATTGAGCCTCCAGAGAGGGTTCTCAGTGAAACCGTTACAGCAAAGAAGGGTTCTCTATAGAACCTCTCGAAGGTTCTGGGTGGAAAGTTTCACAGATGGTTCTAGGTGGTAGAGTCCTCTGGAAGGGTTCCAGATCTCCTATGGGAACAAGCTGAAGATCTGTCTTATTTATAAAAGTGTACATTTACTATTATACCACTGAAAACTTTGCAGATGTCGGAGTTGTAATCAGTTCCACTCCTATAAACGTTTCAGACAGTTTTATTACAATTTTTGTTTGAGGCCCAAAGAGGTAAAATTATCCAAGAGGCAAAGATTAGAGAAAAGTCCAAAAGATGAAATCTAATTTGCGTAGCAGGACATTTATTTCTTTCCTACCCCATTAATCATCTCACGACTCACAAAATGTATCCTGTGACCCTCAGGAGGGGGTCCACCCCTTGGTAGGGAACCATTGGACTAAAGATGACCTGCAGTAAACTACTCACATACGATGTGATAATAATATCAGTCATAGGGATCCAACTATATTATATGCCAGTGTTTATCCCTGCACCTTCTTGCTCTCCCTGGCGTACACATATTTGATGGCAAAGGAAGGATAGTGACAACAGAGAGTGCTTTTATTGTTGTACAGGATCCTGCCCCCATACTTACCAGGTGGCGGCAGTGATTTGGCTTTATTTGGATCATAACTCCCATGTTAATTATTTCGATGACTTCTAGCCGTGAGTCATACTACCAATAATACATGCACTCGTAGCCTATGGTTTAAAACTTTTTTTTTTTTTTTTCCAGGGACATTTCAAAGGCTAATTGAAGCATACATCTATGCAGTGTTTGTTTAGCACAGGGATGCAAAATGGGTTTTAATGGTCTCCTCGGGGCAGAAAAGTCAGTTGGAGCTCCACAATCACTGTAATTATTAAAGAAAGTGAAGGTCACCAGGAAGGAAGGTAAACCTCTGACTGTTTCTTCTTCTTTTGTTTTACGGTACTGAAATTGCTGCTAGGCATGATCAGAAAATGAACAATGTGAAAACTGTCAGGAGAGTGTGGAAATTGTCAGGAGAGGTAGAAGCAGCCCAGTCCTTCTTGGTGAAATGAACGGCTAACGTTAATGAAGGTTCCATTGAGTTACAATATGATGAGCACAGGCTCGGCGAAGTTAAATTTAAACGTGATCAGGATTTTTTTCAAATGTAATCTTGTAGAATTTTTTTCACAGCAATAAAAAAAAATGGGCATTAAAGAGGGAATTTCGAGCTGTTTAACTTTAAACACACTGGTGTCAGTTCAGCACTCGATATCGGCCGATACGCAAGTTCGGGAATCGGAATCGGTATCTGGATGGAAAAAATGGTATCTGAACATCTCTAGAAGATAGCACAAAACGCTATGCATTTAATTATTGTATCATATATATATAAATAAACAAATATTTGCAAACTGAGTCACTGACTGACACTGGCTGAGGCACTCAGCTCAGATTGTGCAACTTTCCAGTAATTGCTCAAGCTAAAATGCCATTTAAATCGACTATGTTAGGCCTGAAGGATTCTCGATGGCAGTAGTGCATAAAAGCATCGCGCTAGGTCTACATCTGCGGATTCATGTAATTGGTTACCTGTAGATATACACTTAGTTTGCCTTTTTATAGTCATTTTAATTGGTTAAATCATCACCCTGGTCGGTTTCTGAATGCAGACTAAATAAAGAAACAACAGGGCAGGAAGACATTTCACAGTGCCTTGCATTAGATTACAGTTGTAATTTCTATAGCTTTATTTGACATTTTCAAAGTAACAGTATTGAGCAACATGCCTTATTTCATGAAGCGGTCTATTTTTTCTTCTTCTCAAGTGCGTTGATTGATATGTTGTTCACATCAACAACTGCCTCTCCGACAATGTGGTGCAGTTGAGGGGGGTGTTCATTAAAAATCCATTGTTTGAGAGAACAACTTCAAAAGCCTGGCAAGACTGCCGGCCCCTCTCCCAATGAGTGCAATTAATGTTCCCAATGGCTCCTAATAATAACATGGTGGAGTGCAGCAAATGAGAGAGAGAAATTCAGAGAGAATCAGATGTTCGGCATGGGACCAGAGGGAGAGGGAGGGTGCTCTTTATCTGGCTCTTTATGGATTCCGCCCTAATTGACTGCCTTATTATGAGTGATTCACAGCAGCCTTTTGGGAAACATCCTCCTGTGGCGCTTTATAAAGACCAGAACTTGATTGCCCAAGAGGACAAGAACCACAGGTGACGTAGGTCCAAAACTACTGCATTGTCTGCCACTTGCTTTCAAAGCCTGTACGCCTGTGCAGCTGATCAACTAATAAGGACGGAAATACAGTTCCTTGTTTACCATGAGATGCCTAGGATCCAAGATGTGGGACTTGTTGCCAAGATACGACTAATTGCCTGACTTGTGGTTGTGATTAGATGCAGTTTAGCACAACACAACTGGTTATGTCTTTGTTTGCTGTTAGTCCGAATTAAAGGGATAGTTTGGATAATTTTTTAAACAAGGATTAAATTGGGTACTACACGGACTATACAGAATATAAGAAGTGGACACATCGTGACGTCACCCATTGGTTAGTGGACTGCCGTCGCCATCTTTGATTATGGCCATCATGTTGTTGTTTTTTGCAACCAATGGTGGGAATCTTTTCTCTTGGTTCATTGTTTCTCTCTTTAAATTTAGTTTTTATCTTCCTTGTGTCGTGGAAAACTTGGAGACAGTAGAAATCTGTGGAGAGGTTAACTTTAGAGAGTATGCTTTGTGGTCCATTTTACTGTCAACTAAACCATAATTTACGATGCAATACTATTTGCATGCTGTATTGAAGAAGACTAATAAATAAAGTGAGAATTGGGGTCATTTTTTCATAGACTTCCAGACAATCGGACTTCTTTTTGCAACCGGAGGAGTCGCTCACAGGAACTATTCAGATGGTATTGCTGTTGTAGATCTGTCACTGGTAATTATACACAGCAATTATCTTTGGAACATTTTGTTCTGTCAAAAGATTTATTTTCACCAGCATATATACTTCTGTGGTGCGGTACTTACCGTACAAGCAGAATACGAAAGGCAAATTCACAAAATATGGATGCAAGTATGCATCACTTGCAATAGCTACCTGCTTCGTCTTAAAGGCCACAACAGATATTGCACTCAAGACATTACAGTGCAAACACATCCATAAAGTTTTGCAGCTGAGTGCAAGTTGCCTTTTTCTTTTGCATTTTGATTAATAATCAACGTGGCAAAGCATTGACGTTGCCTTTGCACCAAAAATACAGTCGCAATAGCAGGCAGTAAAACTTTTTATTTTTATTTTAGAGCTACAGGTTCTGACTAACAAGGTTCAGAGGAATTCCTCAAAACTTCAGTCAATGGATGTAAATGTGAAAAAACCCGCATATATGGGATTCAATATTCCAGCCTGTCAGTGCTGTTGGTGTTTCAAACGCACACCTTCAGACAATAAAAGATGATGGCGTGATTTGAAGCGGAGGACAAAAGAAAAAAAATACCATTCATAGCTTTCATGATTTGAGTGTGACAGCCATTAAAAATGCGCTTCAGTTACCATCAAGTCTCAGAAAGTGCTCATAATTGCACTGCAACTGCATTTGGCTATTAGCACTGGTCTTTGTGAATTTACAATGAGGCTCATTTGCATTGAAAGGGGACAATTTTGTGCCAAATATGCGCATGCTACCTAATTTATATATGATTTAAGTAGTTTAAATAGCTGATGTGTGATCTCTACCCAAGAAACTTGAATAAATACAGTTCTTTGAACGACATCTTTTTACAGTAATATAGATATTACAGAGGAATCACGACCTGTTTAACTACCTAATACTAGCTCATGCAGCTCATAATCAATAATTTAAACTTCCAATTCAAATTATTGTTTTTATCAATCTTTTTTTGACGATTTCCTTGTCATTTGAAATGTTTGTTTTATGCAGGTGGTTGAAATTATTTATTATTATTAACAAAAAAACACCAGTACGGGAAGATATGGTTTAGCAACAATCAGCAATTCTCTTTTTTCTGTTGATATGATCTGTGACTCAAAAGCGTGATTCGATCCCAAGTGTGAGAGTTTCAAGCTGTTGCAAAAAGCATCGGCGCACCAACACCTCACTTACTTGGCAGTGCAGTTTGAGAGTTAGACAGTTTCTTTCCGTCTTATTTGAGTAGGTTTAATGGCCACAAAAGCAATGCAATCCTTTTGTGAGTTTGTCCTTGAGTGCCTTCACACAAATCATGATGAACCATCTCCAGCAGGTGCAGCATTTCTTTTCTTTTAGTTCCAGGTGTCTAGTTCATACTTAAACAACTATACATGAAATAAATCAATGAAGTAAGGCACGCTGTAATGCTCACATTTCATCTTTCAACTGTGACGTTTTAATTTAAAACCATGATATACCCAAAGCCAGCAAACAGTTACTTATAGGGAAGAGATACCTCTTTCCAATAAGGAATATGTTATGAAGTTAGTATCATAACCTTAATTGTATATAAAATGAAGACAAATAAATGTAATGTTATGTATATAAGGCTGTTTAGTTTGGTTGGTTAAGCTTGACTTTAGTCTTTTCATTATGTTGTATGTATTTATAATCTTAATTTTGGATCTGATTTGATTGATATATATATATATATATATATATATATATATATATATATATATATATATATATATATATATATATTATTTAGAATGTCTTCCCTCAAGTATTTAATTATTGTTTGCTTTACATAACACATACATGCGTTCTACTGTTTCTAAATGGTCAAACTGTTGAAAAGAGCTCATCTATAAAGTCATGATAAATAAAGTAATTCCAATAAAGAGTAAACAATATACCAGCTAAATGTCAATCCAATAAATTTTTCTTACTAATGGGCAATTAAGGATTCATGATAAATAACCTAAAAGTCAACAGTCACAAGATAGAACCAAAACCTGGGCCTTATTAGAAAGTGGTGACAAGGGAAAGAGACATAAAGAGGTGAGGTACAATGGTTAGAAGGGCGGTGGAGGACAGGTCTGGAGGGACAGGATCAGGATGAGGATCCGTGTATATGTGTGGCTTTGTGTGGTAGCGGGATTGGTTTGCAGAGCCGGGAATGCAACTTAATTGGCTGAATTAACAAGGTGCTTTACGGGGTTCACTGCAGACGGGAGGGACAATTCTTAAAGTAAATAACAGCCACGGCTCAACCGCGGGGATATAGCAAGTGATGAGCACAAATGACTGGAATAATTGGTAGATAGTGACACATCCGCTTAGGCTATAGTGTTAGTACTCCCTGACAGCCGGGAATTACAAGGATGGATGACATGAAACGGAATCCACCCGCCCCTTTCCCAAAAAACCCTCGCATATGTGTCTTCTGTGAAACATTTCTTTTGAGTTCTGCTCAAAAGAATGAATTGACTTTGTCATGTTCCTCACTGTCATTCATTATTAAACCCTCTTGTTTGCTCTTCGCCTCAGGGGCAAAGCTTTTCTTGCCTTTAATAACCTTTGTGCTGCTGCTGCAGGTCTCTCTGTTGTTGTGTTTGGTTCTATGGTGGAATGATGGTGGGGATGAATAAGTAAAGAGCAGTACTGGCTGCACCTCTCTGGCCCGTTCCTCCAGCTGTGGTTTCTCTCCCCTCCTACAGGAAGTGTAATCCTAAATGACTGTCAGGTAAAGGTATAGAAACCACAGACTTTAGAACATATGACTGCACAACACATCACCTTTAGGGTGGACCGGGTTAAAGAATAAAGAGAAGGAGCTAAGAAGGATGGATGGATGGAAAGCTGGTGGGAGATGATGAAAAATGAAAGGCAGAGTAGATGAATTCCTCGCCTTCCCACCCGCCTCTCTTCCTCTCATTACTCTTGTTTTCACTCTCTCGGGAAAGGAAAGCGTTGGCCTTAATGTGAGCTCCCTTGGATAAAACATCCATTACTTGATCCAACTAGGGGTCATTTGCTCGTACAGCCATAGCGCCGGCAACGCTATGCTAGTTTTGTGAGCTGTTGGCTGATGTTGGATTAGCTGCGTTTTAGCCCAGCTTATGTAATATTAGTTTTGTGTGCCTTTTAGTTTATCTTGGTTTGAGTCGGGTAATGTTGGAACATGCTGGGCATGCCAGGATTGGGAATAAAATGATGAAGTAACACTCAATAAATTAGTCCAGACACATCACTTGCAAACTCCAACCCTAGCTGACATTGGTCCAGGGTTCACCACCTAGTATTGTTCAAATTTAATGTTGTATACTTTTGTTTTTAATATCAATATCATCAAGTATTAGCAACTAAATCACATTTAACTCTCCCTGAATGCATTTACTTTGTCTCAATCATGAAGCACTTTTTCAATAGCATAGTTGTGATTTGTAAAGAGTATATCTCTTTGAAATGGCTGTATTACATATTCAAGATAATATAAGATGATGCTGAATAGGCAGTAAAAATGTCCAGGAATGCTCACTTACACACACATTTGCTCTTCTCACAGTTTATAAATAAAGCGAATTGGGTCATTTTTTTTAAAGTGTCTCCCCAGGAAAAAAGTTTGGCGCCAACGGACCCAACAGAACTCCATCAGCACTTTCACAATCGCCTCATCACAGAGAGACTCCCCTCACTTCATCCCCAACACAAAACACCGGCCCTATGTCCTGCCCCTTATCTGGTTAAGAGACTGCTCTGCAGCACTCGGCCCTCCTGCTGCTGATGTTGATGTTCATGGAAGACTGGGTGCACAGGCCGAGCCGGCAGGAAGGTCCCCGAGGTGCAAAGGCCGGCATTGATGTTCACTGAAGCCAGGAGGTTAAACACAAGTCATCCGAAACTACTGCATTGGTTTGTTCTGAATGCAGCTCTATATTTATTTTTCAGCTTCATTTCATGTCTTGAACCACAAAATAAAAATGGAAGGAATAGTTGTCAAATAAACAAATCTTCAGAGGATGTTTAGAGTGAAAGAAAGAAACAGTGAAGCAAAGCAAAGTGAACTCTGTTATAGTTGAAGGCAGGATGAAAGAGAAGAGGCTGAAAAGACTTAATTGCAAAGCTACAGTTGCAACGACCTTCTCATGGTCACAAGACAGAACTTTTTTTCTTCACTTTTCAATTTTACTTTAGTTAGTTTTCAGAGTGCGTTCGCTCATTCATATGTTTGTTTTTTATATATTACGCTTTGTCAGAGCTTTGTCCATGTCAGAGCCAGTTATAATGTCTGAGAAATATGCCGCTACAAAATGCATGGTTGTGTAGGATCAGCCATAATGTTTGAATCTTTTGATTTGGGAATCACTTTTTCACTGCCACAATCTTGTTGACAACATTAAACCTGAGATGAATAGCTTGGATAAATGCCATTTGATCTATGATCTTGAATCATGCTTTTGGTGTTTAATTACTAGACGGCCCGTGTAAGACAACAAGGATTAAGTGAAGCAGCTCATTTTCAATGTCACAAGAGTTAATGGAAATTCATGCTCTCTCCTTTTTGGGGGTATATCATTATATTATAACTCAAACTGAAATGAATTCCCATTCATTTAAAGTTTATTTGCATTTGTTTTTAACAAGGCAATATCGTTTAAATGTAGTTTTAACCTGTCTTCAGAGGTATCTTTTTTTAAATTTAGTTTCAGTTGACGACAATATCCCTCATTGCTTATTTTGCTTTTCGTTTCAGCTTCGGTTTTCCGATGATAACCCTGGGACGGAAGAGGAGAGGCGCTGCACATTCAGAACATTTGAATGCAGAGAGGTGGAGGGGCCAGCGCAGACAGCTGCCACGCAAGAGAAAGACGCACGGCACGGAGAGCAGGCAGCTGCCAAACATTATGCTCTCGTGGTCTGAATATTAATGATGAGAAAAATACAATTCTGGTGACAATGCGAAAAAGATATGATTAACACGGCTTCCATCATGGTTATGTTTTGGCTCCAAGAAAGACTCGATGGTTGCTCCATGTCCTAAAATAGCTATTATCAATATGATCCGACTGCTCCTCCTCAGTAAACTTGCTTTGACCCCGGGGACTCTGTGTCTCCGAAAACAACAGTAAGCAAATGCATTTTTGTATTCTGGCCAGTCGACATAGCATAGGCGTCTGTACGAGTGTCTTTGCTTGCATTTCAAAATGTTTTCCAAGGTGCTGTGTGTTTGCATGAAGGGTGAATCCTGCTGGAGAACGAGCTCTGCACTGAAAACATCAGGTTTGCAAAAAACAAGAGAGACACTAGATTTACACGAAGGACACGTATTGCACAGCAAAATTCACACACACACACACACAATAGGGTACTCACCCATAAACAGCACAGATAGGTATGGTAAGTAAGCGATGCACTGCTTGGAGGTCTAATTAATGACCTATTGTATAAGACACACCACTGAGTTTCATGTCTTCACTGAGGGATAAAAAATGGAAATGAAGAGGATCATTATGCGTAATGCATCATTAATGAAAGCATTTTGTTGCACTTATGCAAAAATATATATATAAAAACAAAGCTGAGATGTGCTAGAGGGCAAAAGAGAAGAGAATATGGGGCAGTCGGATATTATTCAATCCCCCACACCTTGCTATTCAACCTCACACTATTCATTCTATGTATGCTCCCATGTGTTACTCCATAATTCTGGCACACCAGGAATTCCTGGTATTCTTTGACAGACTGAAGGTGTTTTTCTTAGAACCAACACAAACTGGAAACCTGTGAATGGTTATTTTAAGAAAAAGGTATCAACATGAAGACAATGTATAACAAAGCCCTAAATGATTTCCTTCCATTAATTTTCAGCAGGTGGTAACACTGACATGTCTTGGCACAGCAGGGTGAGCACTGCATGCATTCATTAAAGCTTCCTAATTTGACTGAAATTGTCCATAATGCAAAGTAATTACACAACGTACAGTAATGTGAAGGATGTGCATCAAAAATGGAAAATCATAATCTCGAAACTGCAACCGTTCTCATATTTCTCATTAAGCACAGCAAACAATGTTTTGTTGGCGCTGCCATGCCAACCCTGTGTATCTACAGGCATTGCAATTATGCAGATGATGCTCGTGGCTTTAATCTGGCAGCCGTATTAATTTATAACAATAAGCAATAAGAGTATAAGAATATCTTTTAGGATTCTGACAACGTAAGTTCTGTTTGTTTTTAACTCAATGTACTGCAAATAGCAAAAAAACATACAAACGTTTCCTTAAACCCACAAAATGGTGATCTATCGTTTTTAAAACCTCTCGATGCGTATTGCTCCATCATTAATGGTCTTTCATATGTTGTGTTTTTGTAATGTTGAGCCAGTGAACGAGTGCTCAGCGCTGCAAGATGGTGATTCAAAACGTGATAGCAATGCTTCTGGTTTGGCCCCATAAAACATAATATATAGTGGAAGTGAGTGGAAAGCCGGTGGGGGATAGTGTCCTTGATGCAAGATACAAGGACTTCAGTAACGGAGGGAGATACAGAAAAACATAGAGCACATGCACAGTCTTAACAAGGGATGCTACACTTTACTTGCTAAAAAGGATACGATGTGTGCATTGCTCCATGCAAGAACTTTTGTGCACAAATCAAAAGTTGTCTTTACACTCCAAGTCTTGATAGATAGATGCATTTTACAAAAACGCACTCAGTCCTGCAAACTGTCTAAAAGCTGAAACGAGCCCCCACACCTCAATCCACCAAGACAAGCAGGCAACAATATTGCCAGGATTTGCTGAAAAACTGACGATCAATATTCTGTTGTTATTTCAACGAGCAGAGGAATTATGATATTTTGTAATCAAATATACAAAAAAAATGAGAGAATACAATATTTGCTATGGATTTTATTTCAAAATCACACTTTCCAGGGAGAGGAGTATACAATCTTTGCAGAAAAACACTCGAGCCTAAATCTGAAGAGTCTTGTTCAGTGCAACTTCTGTTCAGCGAGTAACAGCTTGCGTGTAATAAGTACAATGGCGTGGACGTCGCACCACGCTGCTGTCCAGAATGTGAGTTTTATCGCAGGGAGAACCGGCAGAGGCAACGGTCTGAGATCAAGCCTCAGATGAAGTGCGAGGTTGTGGATTCAACACTGTGTGTGTTGGGAGACAGTGCATCAGATTGAGGGAATGTATTTATTCCTGAGGGGGAGAAGGAGAGGTGAGCCAATGTCATAGACCCTTCTGTAGCCCGGCTGTCACTGACTCCAGTGGCAGTGATTAATGAGATGGGGTGTGCAAACATGCTTCAGAGAGAAATATGTGTTTGTGTACAGCAGTGTCTGTGTGAAAGTAGATCAATTTAGGATAAGATCTCAATTTGGGTTCAAATCAGTATGTTTGTTACGTACTTAAAGGTGCAGTGCGTGAGGGGTGGAGGATGTCGTGGTGAGGTTGTCCCCATCTCTGCCCCATACTGCAGGAACATTGGGGCCGATATTGTTGATAAAAACATTCCAAAGTAACAAAAACACAACAATTATTGATAAAACCCTGAAGTAAACTACTTTTAAATATTGTTTTCCATCAAAACATGCCTCCAAACAAATGCTAAAGTTACTCCGAGTCTGTTTTTAATTTAATTTAATTATTGTATTTGCAGCTGATATGTTTGGAGATAATTTTTTCCTCTCATTGAAAGCCGGGCATACTAACCACTGAGCCACAGTCGCCCTCATTCACGACGCCCGGCAGAAATTCTCGTTGTTCTCAACCATGCATTGACTGATAAAATGTGATGGCTTAACTGAAGCTATTATTACCATCGAACATTATAACGACTGCAATGTCCTTTATTACAGTTTTGCCGTATACCACCTGATCCCCACATGCTGCTCGTGGAGCGCTGCGTGCCGCGAGCACACGAAGCAGCGGTTAGCTAAATGTGTTGCATCGTTTGGGCCTTTCGCTTATAGAAACAATAACTGGAACGACACTTGGTTTCATTGTGAGGTATTGATTTCATTTTGGAGACTTCATCTGGGCGGCGGCTGTATGCAGGTACAGAACAGTTGGACAGCTGCCACATCAACACTTGTCCTCCGTCACTCTGCCACTGCGCTTGGCGTATTTAGCATTCAAGAGACCTTCCTCAGCTGATGAAGGACTTGATGACTAGAAATCACATCTGCTGGGACAAGAATAGATCTAAAACATGGAGTGGAGATTTGTGACCCAGTGCTCATGATGAAATGTAGCTCAGGATTAAAAAAAAAATCAAATAACTATAGCTATTTTTTACCGATCCTTGTGTGCATCGTGAGAGAGAGAGAGAGAGAGAGAGAGAGAGAGAGAGAGAGACCGACCCATTTAGCTTCCAAATGGTCTGATTTACATGAACACTTTTCTGGGCTAGGCTGCCAAATTACCTGTCGGGGGTAGTTTATTGCTACTTAAACAATCATTTTCACAAGCCTCCTGCATTTTCCTGCTATTAATGTAGCATCACTCATGCCTCACACTCTTCTTCTTTTTTTTTTTAATCAGCTTGGTTCTTTCTTGCCCGACCAGCTTCAAAGAGCAAATGTGAGGCACAACGGAAAGGGGAAGAGAATCAGTTGCAGAAACGCAAATGAAAGTTTGCGTTTGCTGCAGATGCTTTCATACAGTCACATCCCTTTGGTCACAGAAGCCTCCATGCACTGCCACTGGCTTAGGAAAACTACAGGAGAAAGCAGAGGTGTGGACCCGAGACTTGGACCACTTGGACAAGCGAGGCTCGAGTCAAAAATGTGAAGACTTTAGACACGACTTAAAAAAAAAAAAAATGCAATTCTACTTCAACTGAAGCCTATACTGGAAACACACTTGATACCTTCCCCCAAAACACAGAGATTAAACAATGTATGTTATTTAAATAGTGTATCATGAATCAATTAATTTCCCTTCTGACTTAATTTACGTTAACGCTAATCATTCCAAGTCGACGCCTGATTCCGATCCGACAGCATCAGCAGTACAGAATGGTACCAAAGATCGGTTGGTAGCTACAGACGGAGACGTAAATAGCATTACAATTGGTGAAGAACACATAATGACTTGTTTAGGACATGAAACTCAAAGTTAGGGACTCGGCCCGTGTCAGTCTCGACTTGGGACTTGACTCGAGGTTTACTTGTGACCAGCAGAACAATGACTTGTTCCCACTTCTGGTAGAAGGCACTTTATTTTCAACATGAACAAATACAATCTGCTTTGCTCGTGATGCAACAGGAAATCCATATTGTACTTTTTTCATTGCATCATAATCTCCACGAAGGACCAGATAATATTAGCTAATTAAAAATATGTTTACTTCAGAAGATTTTGTATTTATTTGACAGGCTTAATTGTGTTAAGGCGTGGATATATATATTTACATACATATTTATACGTGAATATGTAAATATGTATTGCGGCTTTGTTTTTTCATGACACACAGTTTCAGTAATTCATCACACGTCATCATACTACAGAAGGACAATCCTAGAAATAATGATTATATTTATAATCCTCAAATACAGACTTCACCAACGTATCAATAAAATGTTAAATGAAAAGAACCCAAACTCAGGAACGTATGCTATATATTACGTATTTTCTTCCACGTTCAGTTCTAGTTGATGAATGTAAACTACTATAGGTGGGATCTATACTGGCCAAGTTGAAACCCTCTTCCTTCTGGTTCTCGATACCCGACCCTACTGACCACCAATCTCTTGGCCAAGGCTCCATCTGTGAAGGCCTGTCGGTTTAGCGGCTGCTTTCTGTTCCTCTTCTCCTCCATTCATGTCCATCCCTCTGCCTCTCTTTCACTTTTGCACTATCCTCCCGTTTCTCACTCTCTCCATCTCACCCGTCTTCCCCCTCATCTTCTGGTCCAATCCTCCCACTCTCTATCCATCTCCATTGTTACCTTTATCTCCCTCACACTCTGTCTGTTCTATTTTTCACTCAAAGAGTACATTCAAGATGCAGATAAATGTGATGGTCCACTGGGCTCGGAGCCCTCTGCAGCGCAGATTTGGCAGACGCTTCTCACTGTATAAATCTACCAGGCCGTTTTCCCTTTGCCTTTTTTTTTTCTTCCCCTCATGCAATTGGAGGATGCAAATTCACAAAGGAAACAGTCAGTATCCACTAAGGCTCTGAAAGTTTGAGCGACAGCTGTGGACTCATAAGTTCCACTTTGATGAGAGGCAAGAGACTCAAACCCTCTAAGGCCTAGTGTCAAATATAGCTATAGAGACAGGTCCATTTAACCCTAAAACACTAACTACAAACAGTAACACCATCACTAACGTTGAGTATATTTTACCCGATATAATGTACCTGATCTGATCAAATACACTTCTCATCAAAATATATTAAAACACAACAATACAAGGCAAATTGAAGGACTCTTCTCTTATTTTAACCTATAGAACTTCTCATAAAACGAAAAACAGGCATCATGGGGGTGGACCCTAAAAAAAGGCTCAAAATCGGGTGAAAAATTAGGGAATCGTCAAAAAAAACATGAGTAAATATATAAATAATGGTGCTATGAACTTGTTATTTGGTCCACCCGTTCCTGGGACATGTGAGCCTCGTCCGGTGAAGGAAAAGTCTTCCTGCAATGGTAATGTCCACCCGAAATGTTTCACCCTCTATCACTAACGTCGGTGTTAGTGTTTAGGTTAAAGAGTTGGGAAAAGAAGAAGGAAATAGCACTTTTTAGACTAAAGCATCAATGTCTCAGACAGCTACAGGATGAGTTTTACTGAGTTTTCAGACTCAGTATAAAAATCTGAAATCTTGTTGGACTCCTTTGTTTTTCAAATTGTGCGGGCACAAAAAAAAGCCCTAAAGAATAATGTCAGCCAAGTTGCAATTTCCTCGTCCTCTGCCTTGTTTTTTGATTCATTTGATCATTTGATTCCTAAAGACTTGGCAACCAGCACCAGCAGCCTGTCACCTTTATGGACTTTTCATGGAGCGAGTAGGAGTAGTTCACATTGATCTTTAGCAGCCGATCGCTAGTGGGTGTGCACTGATAGCTGGCACCACAGTTTGTCTTCGTCTGTGACCGCCATGGAAAAAAAGGTGGGAGGCGCATTGGATCCACTCCATGTCTCCTTATTGACCTTTAGTCTGTCGATGGAAATGCTCCTCGATGCTTAATGCACTTTGGCGGGGTTTAAATGTACCTTTTATAATGTCAGCCCCTCGAATGAGCCACAGCTTTTACAGGCATCTTACATTATGGAGTCTGGAAAGACATGTCATGAGGACATTTTAGTCTCTTTGTTGCCTTCCCCGAACCGTCCACCTCCTGCCCTCAGACGATAGAAATAGAATAGGCGAAGAATGGACATCGAACTGTTTGCTGTGGTCATTTGACATGTACACAAATAAATTGTCGTTGTTATGGTGACAACACACTTGTTGTCACCATGTGTCGCTTCGCAGCTAAACCGACAGCGAAGGTAGCCAGAGTTGAATCGAAGTCTGTTTAGGCCGTTTCATACTTTCTTCTCTCATGAAAAAGGACAGCCAGCTTGGTGGAACTACGCCTCACACAATAGCTGTTGAGTCACTGGTTGCAATGGCAACTGGAACTGTAAATATGGCACGCCGCTCATTAAAATTCACTGATTTGAATGGGATGGTCCGTTTTCCTCCTTTTCTATTTCTATGTCGGAGTCTCTAGCTCGTCCTGCTCGCCTGACATCCTCTCCCGCCGACACATTTGTCATTTCCCACCTCAGCTCTGTCTGGCATCCTCCGCCCACCTACCCGCCTGCATCTCACTCATAAGCGGTTGGTGACTTGTTCATTTTCAACAGGGAGGATACCGACCAAAGAGAGCGAGACTCCTGAAACGTTCACTAGATTGTCTAAAGGGGCCGTGATCAGCAGCGTCATCGGTGGAGGCTACTAAGCTCATTCAGATCAAGGATGAATGAGCTCAGAGACCAGACTAACAAAGTCAGTTAAACAACTATCAGCTCTCTCTCTATGATGCGGAGAGAGATGGCAGGTATGGGAAGTTAACAAGGAGAATACATTTAGTTCATTTTGCTAACAAATGAAAGAAGCCTAGTGTGTAAAACGTTACACCAGCGAGCAATTACAAGCATTCAAGTCACTAGATTCTTAAAGCTTGCTAATTTTCTGTTCCAAGAGTCAGAACTAAACATGGAGAAGCAGCGTTCAGCTTTTCTGCTCCACTCTGGAACAAGGTCCCTGAAAGCTGCAGGTCTGAAGAGCTCCTCAGCTCCTTTAAATCCAGATTGAAGACTTTCCTGTTTGCTGTTGCCTTTAATTGATCCAGATTTAATTGCTGCGTCTCACGACTGCATTCTATTTCTTAAACTGCACTGCAACTTTTATTCAATTTTTATTTTGCTTTTTCTTAACTGTTTTTAAATCCTGTTTTCTCTGCATTATGTTTTGATGCTTTTAATGGTTTTATGTGAAGCACTTTGAATCGCCTTGTTGTTGAAATGTGCTATACAAATAAACTTGCCTTGCCTAACTCATCAGGATCACTGGGACAAAACGCCAACATGTGTGCATAGTTTTGATGATGTCGGCAATAAATGGGTCTATAAAAAGGAACAAATCAAATGATCAATAGCAGAGATAAAAGGTTGCTTGTAATCAAAATGAAAATAATGGTAATTGATAAATTCAGCTTCTCATGGCGGGTCTACCTGCTAGTGCCATCCGACCTCTGCAGCTCATCCAGAATGCTCGACTGGTCTTAAACCTCCCGAAATTCACCCACACGACTCCACACTTTTTTTTTGCGTGCGTATAGTTTCTGCATCGGTAGAACACCTTAGCTAATGCTGTGACCGATTGTGGTCTCGCGTCCTCACTCGGTGCTCACAGACGTGCAGCTGCTGCAGGTGATGTCATACGCACCTCCAGTTTCTCAGGGTGCACCAGCAGAGCTCCTAAGATGTTTATTGGTTTCTTCTATTGTGTTCTGCATTTTCCTGCAGCCTGATCACATCCTGTGTTGATTAATAATTCAAGTCAAAACCAAGCCTATAAAATCACCCTCCTAATCCTACATTCATTTGTTTGTATTGGATCATGCTGACACTGAACAGATGGCAAATTAAGCAATTTTGGAAAACAGAACTAAAAGCATATGTAAGAAAAATCATTACATTTCAGCCATATGCTGCAGTCACCCTGTAAGTCAACCCCCCCTCCTACTCCTGCCTCACTTTTCATTATACTCACCCAATCATAGTTATCACCTCGGTGGATTTATTCCTGTCTCCATGCCCGGTAAATACCACAACAAAAGCACAAGTGGCTTTGTTCCAGTAAATGAAATGTCTCACTGATAGGAGAGAATCAATTGCCGTTAGTTTTACTGTGTGTAGGCAACGTGGAGACGCTGCGACTGTGGCCATGGAAGAGCTGTCAGAGAATGCTTGAGATCAATAGCATCCAGAGTCTGACAAGCACTCCATCAGCGGCAGACCGAAGATGGAAGGGCAGCATATGTGTATGTTTGAGGCTCTGTGAACAAGATATCTCCTGCTCTGCCTCCCTAAAGCACTGCAGAATGAGGCCACCATAACAGCCATATTCTTTTTGTCTTTCTTTCTCTCATTTTTTATTTATTTCTCTACACTGAGAGTGCTGTGACTAACACAGCTAGTCTGGCTTTAGTGCAACTTGATCCCACTTTGGTGAAGATCTTTCATTTTGCTCATGACCTTGGGGGCCTTGGTGCTCGATCCATCCATTGTAAACAGTGTGTGTGTGTGTGTGTGTGTGTGTGTGTGTATTTGTATCAGCATGTCAGAGTGTGGTAGATGTGAGCCGCGTGTGTCTTTATTTCAGAGAAGTGTTTGCAATGTGCCGGTGACGCTGATGGAGACGTGACTAGAACCTCAGTGGGCCACTTTAGACTCTCATTATGCAGGATTTGCTTGGACCCTCACACCCAATTGCCTATCACCCTTTCAGGCATACAAACACAACACACACACACACACACACACGGCCCACTGCATGTGCGGCACACTGGCAAAACGCAAAAGCACGCTCTTAAGGATAAATGTGCATATGCAAATGCAGGAGCACACACACACACACAACCATGTACTCATCATCACTCGCCGATATATTTGCCTGACTATTTTAACAAACGTTCCTCCTCTCCGCTTGCCCTTACCCCCAATTTCTCAAACGCTCTGCCCCGCTCTTCAGTGGCGCCTCGTCTCTCTTCTGGGCGCTGTCTACGCAATGCATGCTTTAGTAGAATTAATAGAAGTCTCCCAGGCTCATTGCAGTGAAACGGGTGCCATGTGCTGTGCTGTCTGCCAGCCTGTAATTCATGTATAATGCATCCTATCTTCCCCTCAATTGTATGCAGCGGAGGTGAAGAGACACTTACTGAGCGGATGCCAAGTAGGACCGCATGGCAAAGGAACAGGGGTCAGCCGGTGGGGGTGAGACACGTACTGTACTGTGGATAGAAGAATAAGACACCCGGCGGAGAGGCGGGCAGGGAGACGACAAGACAACACATGATGAAGGAAAAGTATATGAAGATACAACAAACTGTTAGGTTTTGTTAGTTAGCAGAACAGGTACAGTTGTTGGAGGAGAATGGTGAGGATGGTATGGAGAGATTCGACACCGATGGATCCGAAGAAGAAAACGAGTTAGACCAACCGTTTCTGTACATATAACTTGCTAATGGTTGACCATATTCTCTCTCTCACACACAGAAGGCGTGTGACAGGGTGATTTTGTACTGTTTTTGATTGTGCCATATTATGTGCTTAGAGGATTATCCAGTAGAGTGTGAGGGTTCTTCCTTTATTCATCTGTTGAACATAACGGGTCTCTGTGGGAGCTTATTAGCATAGCGCTTGTACTAAATGCTACTGTGACTTTCACAATCGGTGAATTTGTTGTCTAAACAAGAGCAAAATCACTGCAGCGCTGGGCTACTGTTCACTCCCCCACACGGAGCCCACATCAGCACGCTGTTTGACCCTTGCAAATGGTCTCTTTAAAGCACACTGCAAGACAAACCGAGTGAACCGAGCAAATGCACATTTGCACCATGATATTCAATCAACTTGTTAGTGTGAGTAAATGCAAAGCATGTTTCCACTCACTCCAATCAGCTTCATTTGAATTCAGTTTGAGTTCATTTGGAAACAGAGTGGATCAATTATGAGGGCAAGAGATTACGAAAGGGACTTTGAATGCATTATTTAGAATAATGTTGATGTCAAGTCACGGACTTGTTCGTATCAAGGCAAGGCAAGTTTATTTGTAGAGCACATTTCAACAACAAGGCGATTGAAAGTGCTTCACATAAAACCATTAAAAGCATCAAAACATAATGCAGAGAAAACAGGAAGCAGGTACCTTTGTGAGAGCAGATGCTGTTTTCACAAAGGATAGTACAAACCTTTCCTTCACTTTTTCAACAACACATGAGACCCGACATTAAAGGTTTCGATTTCTAAATTCCTTTGACGCTAAAGTTTGCATTGCCAATGTTCATCAATGTTCTCTCTCACAGAACGATGTGTATCTATACGTCCATTACGGATCATTTACTCTGCAGACGAGGGTATCGTGTTTCCTCAATTGAGCTTGCCTCATTATAATCATGCATTATTACTACAGCATTCAGTACATCTTTGCTGACTATTTTCCTACTCATACCAATATTTTAGAATTTTGAATGCATTCTCCCTTCCTTCAAGGTAGCCTCTGGTTTCCATTGATTCAGGCCGTATCTATGGCAGTTAACAGCATACTTACCATTATTGCCGTAGCGCAGTTGAAAGAGACTGCTTTAACGTTGTTGAGGGTTGTTTCATTCTAGGGGTTTGAGTAGTGGCAACCATTTAAGACTATACAGAGCAGTGGAAATTGAAATTCTGAAAGAAGAGTGACAAGCGTTACAAAAAGAAATGTAAAAGCTAAGTTAATTATAACAGCATTGATGTATTTAACATTTATGTTTTGGCACTTGGTTAAGGTCAGGGAAACTTCATGGTCTTGGTGTAACACAGAAAAGGTCTGCAGTGACTTGAAGCATCAGACACAAGTTGCTTTTCACAAACCCCAAATCTTTTCCTTTCCTTAACCAACAAGCTTTTGTTGGCTAAAACCCAACCCTTATATCTGGTGTCAAAGTCTTCCTTCATCTACTTCTATATTACTTGCTGGAGACCTTGGTAAGGTGGGCAGGACTTCACAAGATATTTCGACTCAGTCTACTTCTCATTCATAACCATTCCACTTTTGAGGGTTTGACAGCATATTGGTTTCAATGCTTGTGTCATTTAGGTGATTTCTGCTAGATATGTTTGAGTAGTGTCATGAGTAGTCTTTACCTTTGATCTATTTTAAAAATGGAGGTTTGTCCAATCATTTGTGCAGTTCAGTCCGAACTGCAGCCTTGAGAAGAGGGCAAAGGGACAGCTACAGTACATTGATATTTCCAAGCATTTTTTTTCTTCATTTTAACACAAATAAAAGGAAATGATGTTTGAAATCTTGACATAGCTTTGATTGCCTTGAGAGAAATCCATGTGGCCTCTTTGACTTCCACAGCATCTCAAATACTGTAGGAGTCCATTTGGTGGATATCGTATTCTTAGCATTGTTTCTAAATCTAATTGATGGACATTGTAATATATGTGCTATAGTGTAATGTGTAATATGATGGCAGCAGAGAATTTTAATGGGAAATGTGACAGTGAAAATGAACCTAGCAATGATCGTGGACAAATTAATCTCACAGAATGCAATTTATTCTACCAGGTTCAGCAATAGCTCTCACTCCATGAGCTAATCAGAATAAATAATACAAGACCAAACCAACAAGCCGCTCAAGAGGTATGACAAACTATTACCCATCAACTGCAGCGTGCTCCTTTTAAATGCAGCTCAGCTTTGTGGCCTCAAGATGAATTACAAACTGTCTTAATCTGCCTGAGATATAAGCGCCCAAAGAAAGTGCTTCATCTATGCCATTTGGATGCCATGGATATTTCTACTCCATATATAATTGGCTCTGGAGTTCCACATTATGACCCCACACAACTGCTGTTGAATGAAATGATGTGATACAAAGACAGAGGGTTTTTCTATGGAGAGGTTTGTTTGAAATGTTGTACAGCCATTCATGGGCCCCAGAGGATGAATCCTTCCTCAAGCACATTTTTTGCCTTTAGTAAAACCAGTGCGGTGCCTGCACGGTCAGGATGTGCGCTAGCTTGAAGCCTTGCCCTCACTCGTTGTCTCCAGGGAAGTGAAGAAGAGTTTGGTTGTATCCTTAGTATACCCAGTATCCAAAAGTGAACTGCAGTCAATGAGTCAAAGTCAGACAACAATGTGCTGATCCCTGAAGCCCCGCCCCAAATGAGCCCCAACATAGCGCAATTGCTTGTTTTTATTCCACCTTTATTAGTATTGAGCGTGACACAAATTGCACCAACTTTGGCTCTGCAAGTGTGAAGTAGATTGGATGAATGGTTCGCGAGATGTGCGTTACGGGTTGCTTTTTTCCTCCTTCTATTCCATGATTCAGTAAAGTGGCCATGAACCAAAGAGGAAATGGCATACGAGTTTGTGGGTTTAAGTTTGTATTGTGTAATGTTTTTTTGTATTATTCTCAGTTTATACAGTGTTCAGTTTTGCTCACATATACCTCTGACCTGTGTCAGGGTCTATGTTTTCTATACCTTTTTTTTATTTTCACAGGCACATTATGTATTTAGTGTTGGGCTATTTATTATTTTGGATTCCTGTAAATTGCACCAGATTATTGGGCACACGGTGATAAATTGTAAAAAAAAAATGTATGCAGTTTTGTAACGTGAATTGTTTTTAGTCTTTTTTTAAGTATACCTTAATGTTGCCGGACAGGAGTTTAAACTCTTGTTGTTTTGTTCACCCTGTTGGTGTATTTTCTATATAGGCCTCATAATGTAAATGTATTTAAATAACAATGAATAACTCCCACGTGATAACAATACAAACAGCTGTGTGTGTATGCATGTATGTATGCATGTATGTATGTGTTTACTGCAGCAGAATGCAGTGTGTGCATCACCAGGGTCACAGGAACAAATGTATTCTTCATCCGTTTTCTTCATCAAAACATCTCTTAACACATCTCAGTGCAGAACAACAACAACAGATTAAAGACAATTACTGAAAGAGAAATATGTTTTGCCTTCTGATAGCTGGTGATGAATTTAATGGGATTCCTTGAGAAAGTTTAAGCTAACCTTCAAGACAATTGTTGTGGATATGCTGGTTAATCATTGGAAATATAGAGGAAAATATGAACTTTATAGACAGACAATGCAAGTATGAGTAATGCATCCCTTCATACTAGTAGTAGTAGTAGTAGTAGTAAGTTCTCTGCCGTTCTTTGTACATGGACTAAATCCTGTATTCTCTCTCTGATACTGTCTCCGTGGTCTGCATTCGGGTCCTAATATTGTGCTCCCGTGACAACCTTCACATTACACCTACATTAACACTTGTTTAAATTACTGTTATCTTTATTTTTAGATTAGATTTTTTGATATTCTATTGTGAATGTAATGGGTTTCTATTTATTGCACTGTGTTTGTCTAATTATATGCACCACCCGCCATGACAAATTCCTTATATGTGAAACTTGGCAATAAACAGTTCTGATTATGATTATGATATGAGATCCTTATTTCTTTGTTTCGGTTACGAGTCGAGATGTACATGGGGGTGTTGTATGACTGATGGATTGTTCAAAAATTAATAGAAAATTATTTTGGGGGGCTAACGCAGCCAACTTTTCTGATTTAATTAATAAACAAATGGAAATAAGTCAACAATCTTCTCAGTTTTCTTGGAGGCAGTTCAAAAGCAGAAATTAAAAGTGGATTAGAGGGGGAAACAAAATTGAGGTTGAACAAACACCACCATTATCAAAAACAAAATCAGTTGGTATTCACACAGGATGCCGTCGTCCACCCACTCACACAAACCTGGGGACCCAGCAAACCGTTGCACACCTACGCATTCTACACAAATAAACACACATACCGCTGTAGTCACGCATCACACCACATGTTTTAGACGAGAAATTATTAAAGAAGAAAACACAAACAATTTGTGATTAATTGTTGTTTGAGAAGAGAAGCGAAATAACTGATATAAAATGCATGTGCAGCCAAACGGCCCTTAGATGTTAATGCTTGTCTATTCTTTGTTATGGTGCTTTGAGCAGCCAACAATTATGAAGGAAGACCTATTTCATAAATAATTGTAAAAAAAAAGTAACAATATTATATTGCACATTTAATTTAGAACTTAAACATAAACCATCATTGTGTTGTTCTCCAAGTCCACAAGGTCTTGCATTGTGCAACATATTTACCTTTACAGGTAAATATGTTGCCATTTGCTGGCCCAGCTCCCTCCACCACCACCACCACAACCTAACCTCCTCCAGCTTTTGGTATCGCTGATTTTATTCATACTTAATGTTCATGTGTGTGTTTGTTCAGGGCGGATTCGTTCTCCCAGCAAAACCGTTGTCGCTTGCTGCTTGGATAATGAGAGGTTCCACAAAAAGCAGAGCCGTTTCCTCCCAACCCAACTGGATAACCACATCCTACACAGAAATGTCCCTGTGTGGATTTATTTTTGTTCTTTTGAAAACCTGACGGGAATATTTGTTGTTGTTTTTTCTTCTTTTTTGAGCTTGAAAAGAATGACAACACTCACATGCCCCTGTTGAATAATATTGGATAAGATTGTACAGGTGTACCTTGTGAACTGCTAAAACGCACATATAGACAATCCAATGTGCGGTGTTGGATTGCATTTTAATACCTGCATTGCATTTTAGTACCTAATGTATTGCCAGTCGAAGCCTCCAATATCTGAATGTGTGTGATTTTTGCACCAGCATCAAGATGTGAATCCAAAAGTGACACTTATTTTAACCAAAACTATGATCTTTTACAAAAGCATATCATCTTATAATCTTGATATACACTAGGCTGGTCTTATTCAGCAGTCGTAGCTATACCTACGAATAAGAATGCACCGTAATTCATAAATATCCCACCATATAATTTTGCATGTTCTCACTTAATCATGAGCAAGGAAGTATAAAAGCACACAAGGCGGGAGTGGAGGTGGATGGGTCCAACAACCAGCGATCTTTCAGTCAGGAGACCTTTGTTCTTTCCCCATGTTAAGAAAGATGTCAACGTGGATTTATTTGTCACGTATCTTGCTAATATTTTAACCCAAACGACAATATTTTCCGATTGAAGTATTTTTTGTTGCCTAAACCAAACTATTCCAAAAAGTTTCAAAACCCTGTTTTGTATATCTTCATTTCAAATCGGGGAAACGCAAAGAAATTAGAATAACGGTAACAGGTGTTATCTCATGCAGCTGCAGCCGTGCTGTCTTTCTCAATAAATAAACGAATAACAAACACCTGGGGAAAGAGAACGTGAGAGAGAGGGAATATCAAATAATTCTGGTGCACAAGACTTATCTTTAACATGGTCTTTTCAGCAGCAGCAGATGTCTGCATCATGACTTGTCTCTCCTAATTCCTTAAAGCACATATGTCTCTCTGTCACTCTTATTCTTATTTTCTTTCTTGCTGACATTCATGATGGCATTTATTACAGTCTGTTGGAATGCACCCTCAGACTGTAATAAATGCCTGTTTCAAGTGGAAATATAGACATTTCATGTACACTTGTCTCCAGAAGGTCTGCTTTTCTGTCAATATAAAAAGAAATAAAACTGCCCAGCACTCCATCTTTAATTGAAAAGCTCTTTGCCTTAAATGAGTTCTGCAAATTTCATGAATTATTGAATGAATGAAGTGATGGAGGTAAAGTGGACGGATCTTTGATACTGGCTAAAAAGAAAGAAACCTAACCTACTTTGCAGCTGCTCCGATCCGACTGCTTTCCTTTTCTCACTGTCAAGAAGTGGCAAAATACATTTAATTAGCTAGATGTTTTGTGCCCAACCACTCTCTGTATTTCATTAAGCTGCGAGCCAAATGCTTGAGACAGATGGACAACAATTCCAGCTGAAACCATTCCAAGCGTCCTGTCTCTTTGATCAAAATAAGTTTCAGCGTGGTGATAATGCTTATAAAAAGGTATTGATTCCATGAAAGCATCAAACATTCATATTTCATCTAATTGTTTCTGTAACTTTTTAATTCAGTTTTCTCTCTAAAAAAGGGCCAGGTGGGTCAGTTGGGTTCCAATAACTCTTCACTGGCTGAGATGGCTCTTTTACATTAGTAGCATGTTGTCTACAGAGCTACAAAATGAGGAGTTTCCATTGTCCACTGACTCATTCATTTTCTGCATTTCAGTGTTAGTTAGTGTCATGGTCCAAGGGTTTTTTGCTTCCTGTTTTACTTTGAAAGTCCTCTCTTCTGCTCCGCCTTCATGAGTTTCACCTGTTGCTTGTCAGCCCTGCTGTCACCTCTTCCTCGTTATCTGCCTCTTTTACTTGGGTATTTACAGGAATAAAAAAGGACGAGTACAACATAAAATGTGTATCTAATGGGGACTGACAACACACATCAGCAGGGTCATAAAATGTTTTTCAGCTCACGGGGAAGAGAGCGGACACAAGGTATTAAGATCCCCAATGCTTTTCTTGAGGAGACCAGCCAGCCCTGCCTTGCATTCAAACTCTAAATTGGCCCAAATGCCCAAGCCAATGAGCTATCCTGAACTTAACTTCTTGAGGTCAATGCCAAAGCCAGCTAACACGGCAATGTCTTGCCAAGAAATGCAGTCACAGCAAAGCAACGGATGGAGCGCCGTGGAGATCGGCTGGATCGTTAGCTAGGTAGCTTCTTCTAGCTAGCTAGCGAGCTAGGTGTTAATTCCACCATGCTTTAAAAGTTAGTGGCCGCTATGGCAAATGAGACTGTATTTAGAGCCCTTCGCTATACCAACCCTTAGTATTACATTATCCAAGAGACGCCAGAGTTTCTATGTTGAGAAACATTGAGCATACCATAAAAAGAAAGGTGGGAAAAAAACACCTCCTCCAGCCTCACAACGCTACAGTACATATCCTTTGCAGAATTCACAGACTTAAATGTTGAAGCTCAGAAAGTGAGAGGGAGAACTTGCATTTCATTAAAATGTTTAATCGAGAAAATTGTGTGTGTGTGTGAGAGAGCGAGCGATGATTTGAGAAAGAAAGTTGGAGCCGAGTGCAGGAAGAGAGAAGTGGAGCCGATGTGTTGTCAGATGGACCCATAACCTGGTTAAGGCAGATCAGAGAGGGAGAGGCAGCGAGGGGGAGAGATAGGCGGGTATGTCATGCACAGCACGAAGCCTTTTCTTCTCCTGTTGTCAATTAAAGCAGGCGGCTCTGCACCTGCATGTGGATGCCAGGCTGGCGCTTCTAGCCAGCATTCACCTCGGCTCCGAGCTCGCTGTCCGTCCGGCTCTTAATGAGGGGCTTTGTGTGGATAAAGGGGGCTGGCGCGTATACTCGGGCGCCCATACATGGCAATTAGGGTGAACCAATCCTGGGGAGATCAAGGACTCATGCCTCTCTCTCTCTCTCTTAGTCCTTTTTCTTTATACTTTGCTTAAGTAAGACTGATGGACGGACGCGTAGATATGGGATTGAAGATTTTCAAATACGTGGGTTTGGAAATGACTAACTGTAATCCTTACAGACTGAATCATAGCTGATGCTTTTCTCACCGGGAATGTTAAAGCAAAAACATATTATAACATGGAATTTACATATTTCATCAAAGGACAAATCTTTGAGCAACGTTAAAAAAAAAAAAAAAAAAGATTTTTTGAGAGGCACACTTTGTCCTTGGAGTTATGGGAATCCGTACATTTGCATTGGGATACATTTTACAGCTTGCACTTGTCTGCACAACAGTGAAACAACATTTGATTCTTAAGGCTCAAACAGACGTTGTAGGTGTCGATGAAATGTATTGTCAGTAACGGCAGTTGAGTCACTTCCAAGATGTAAACCCCCAAATTATCGATTATCTGCTTTCAAGATTTACGAGAGAAGTCTCGGGCGCAGACGAGGACAGATATTTAGCGAGCTGTTACAGCAAATTCTGTTTAAGTGTGGCTTTTTGCTTCAAACCAATAATGAATTGTCTTTCATGTGGGACTTAATTTAGCTCCAAACAGTGGGTATTACCTGCATTGAGGGAATAAACATAGGTAGCAGAGACAGATGTGGGAAAATGTCTCAGAGCAATAAACAAGTCAAAGGTGACATTCGGAGGTGAAGAGGATGACACGTGAAATCACACTGAGGTTTGTCTTTTTTAGCCCTCCCACAGTCGTGAGATTGGCTTCAAGTCACTTGTTGTTGTTCTTATCTGTAGTGATCAACACCAGAGATTCGTTCTGCAGCAAGACAAATAAAGATTGATGAGATGTTGGCGTGTATTAGAAAGTAAGAAGAACAGAGAACGGCTAGGCGGAACAACGATTTTGCTCTGTCAGTGAAAAAAATACAAATAAAAACACTGACCTGGAGAGACAGTGCAGGAAAGGAGAGTATGAGCTTAAAGATAAATTTGACTTGAGGAATTTTAAAAGAAGTGATTTCTCTTAAACCACAGAAAAATCTCTCTCGATCTGATGGGTGGTCTCTTCTATCCCTGGGTGTTCTTTCTGCAAATAGTGAAGCAAAGAGGGGTTTTCTGAAGTCATTCCTGAGATGTAGACGAGTCAAACTAGAGGTCTTGTCACTCCCAGGTCTTACGTGAGCGGCTTGCCAACTGCTGCTGAAAGCACACACCTCTTTAAGGATCGTCCCGGCATGACGGAAATTGTATCCTCGTCTTTTTGCATCTTGCATGCATGAAAGCAATCACGTTTAGTTCTATCTAGGACGCTATTTTTGACACACAAACGACGCAGTGAACAATATTTTTTTTTCAATCAGTTTTGCCACACCTGCCAAGCTGCAAAAAGACTCCCAACACATCTAATTCTGTCAGCGAAGGTGATCCATCACTCGGATTGAGACGATAACTAACATGTTTTGCCAAGTTCCTTTAGATCAGCGCGGTGTATGATGGCGCACTGCTTATCAAGCTTTTAACCAAGCGTGTAATTGCGTGACGGCTGCCAAGCAACAATGCCACTGTGTTCTGTGTTTGCACTTTAATTTATGTCTCCCATGTATGTTTTCAGTCAAGAAATGCTCCACTGCTCTTATTGCACATGCAACAATGTTGAACTATATATAGAAGCAAAACATGCTATCAGATGTTGGTTTAGTTCGTACATATTGCACAAATTCAACTTGTATATTATTAACGTACTCAAGAGCAACAAAGTAGACAAAGGGAGGAGGTTGGGGCAAAACCCAATGGACTTTCACATAGGAGCCCATTGTTCCTGTCCTGTGTGAAACCAGAAGTCAACATTCATTTATTTGTCACGTAACTTCCGCACTTAAGGAAAGCCGTGAAAGACATGCTTGACCCAAACTACAATCGTTTCTTCTGTGCAGTAAGAAGCTGAAATTGACCCGTGATGCTGGATATTCCACAAAAAAGGTGAATAACTTTTCTTACGAATCACGGTAACGAGGATACGTCGCATAAACGCATGCTTACAGATGCTACAAAAATAAAACAATGTCTTAATAACTTAAAACTCATGCGGACACAAAAAAAAACTTTAATTGCACACAAAAGCTGATTGACAAACTTTCTGGTGCTGTATTGAAAATATTATAATTGATGTGTCATGTTTGAAATTTTGTCAGATGCCTCATCTGTCTGCCCATGAGAATCAGCCCATGTTCAGCTTTTTTGCGCAGAGCGTTGTTTTTTTTTATATCTTTGAACAAGTCAATAGTTTCTGTAGTGTGCCTCCTTTCAAATACATAAATTCCGTTCCAGCTCCATTTGTCATTTTAAAATGGGAAAGGAGCCATTTGCAGAGTAGTCGGGCCAGTTTGAGGATAGAGAGGGACAGAGGAAAATACAGCCGCTTTTTGTTGGACTGAAACGGTGAAATGGGAAACCGATGATCAGGTAGCTTTTTTAATAAATCAGATAGAGGAAAAGGAGAAGGTTCTATTTTTTGGTTACGTTCTGGTCTCCAAACAATATTTCAAGATGACACCTGAATTCTGTCACAGTGCATGTATTTCATCCAATGGGTTCAACAAGTGCAAGGCTCACCGTGTTGATATTGGCCAAAGAGGACCTACATATACGTGAAAGGTCCCCACGTCCGTGACATTCAAAAAGTCAATGCCTATGTCATGGCAATTCATGGCTGCCACCAGGAGAGTGACATCTGCACCTCTGCATCATGAGCCTGTTCTCCACTTAGTGTGGGTGGATATGGATGTGGTTGTAGCAAACCAGAGCACTCACTGCCACCCGTATAGCTCTCCCTACATCGCCACAGCAATCTACCCCTTGTGGATTCACACATGCTGCACGGCTAAATAAAGCTGCTTTCCTCCTCAATCCATCCGCAACGCAATTTGCCTGTCATTGTGTAAGGTGCTGTTGATGCGGAGGAGGGAGGATGCAGTGTGTGGGATTACTGAACAACATGCCACGTTTTGTATCATATAGAAAGGGTAAAATATCAGGATATTTACATGGATTAAGATCAATGAGCTCGTCACTTGCTGAGAAGATAACATTATGATTCGCACGATTGTCAGTAATAACTTGACTAGTTCGAAATAAGACCTCCTTTTACTCCCTTTCGAGAAAGTTCCACTCTGCTCACTAAAGATCCCATAATACAGTTGTTTTCCCTAATTTGCACTCAATTCCTCTTCAGGCTTCCTTAAAGGATTCCTCCAGCGTCGGTGAGAATTAGACTCACTACCCCGACAAGACTTTCTCCCTGGGAAATGTACTGCTGTTGTTATTTAGCATTTTTCGAGAGAACAAATAGTTTCTTGTCCTGTGTTTTCTTACATAATGACCCAAATTATAGCTTGTTGGTTTAATTTAATTTCCACTTCAAGCCAATGTATAGCATTTTAATTAGAGCTAAAGCTGGCTTACTAAAGTTACAACAACTATAAAAGAGTGGATGGCTTATAGAAAATAATTTCTTATCACCACTAGACAAGTTCTTTTCAACTTATTTGCTAGATCTGGTGACCTAAAGAGCCATTTTAGGTTATACTCCAAATGCAGGTTAATTAAAAAATATGTTATTTAACTACAAGGCAAGAAAAACTGTGCTCATAATCATCACAAATCTAGTATGAGAGCAAAGGGCAAGAACAGGTAGTACTAAAATAGGATTCCAAAACAAAATTGCATGCCGTGTGTACATAAAAAGCAGATAATTAAGGCAATGCTGCCACACAACCAGGCAGCTTTATGGCAAAAGGCGGCAACAAGCAAATTTGCTGGGCATAGAAGAAGTCCAACGATGAATCTGTCCTTGCTCTTCTACTTACTGAATGATCTGGTCATTATCTCCTCTGAGGTGTACAGGGTGAAGAAGAAAGAAAAATCACTCCACAAGCCCACGGCCGGATTTCAAGAGGTAAAAACTGCTTATCTGCGTGTACGAACATGTCCATGTGGACACGATGAATAGATAAACAGTGGAGCATTTAATGTCGCACTAATGAGTGTTTAACCTTCAAACACTCAAAATGTAAAATTTAAAAAAGAAAATATTGGTGGAAACTGTTTAACAAGTAACAATCTGATCACTAACTTGAAAAGTAAAGTACTCTTCTCAAGGTAAATTATCTCTTTTTAGGACACAATCAGACAATGGGATTCCTGCATAAGCACCACTCCTGCGAACAGATTTGTTTTCTCAAATTGCGTGTACCGCTAATTTAGGAGAACTTGCTGCTTTCACCAATTTAAATTATTTTCTCAGGTATGAATACCATTTAAGATAGGTCCAGACCTTGTGCAATAAGTCTGCACATTTTTACCTCAAAATTGCTCCCGAAGACTGTGGACTGGGTTTATAAATGGCTGTGACTGTGAATGAGTTTAATCCTGATGGGCAGGTGATACCTTGCATGGCAGCCTCTCCCATCAGCGTATGAATGTGTGTGAACGAGCAAATGATGGCGTGTGGTGTAATGAGCTCTCAGTGGTCGGAGGACTAGAAAGGCAATATACAAATGCAAGTCTATTTGTCATCTCATATGTGATTACTTTGAAGCAATTTTTGAGTTGGAAAACCTACACTTCATAATTATGTTGACACTCTTCAATTAATTACAGGATAATAGAATTCTAAATGTACCATTCATTTAATTGGCTATTTACGCTATTGTATATTACTACAATAACACTTCAATATGAAACTCTTAAACTGTGAAAAAAAAGGCAATTATTTGGCCCCCTTCCATTGCTGCCATCGATCACCTTGCTGTGGCAAGATATTTTTCATGCGGAACCATTTCCTCTTTTTCAGTGACAGTATGACCCTCAGGTGACATTAACGGCACTCGTTATTTCCCCCCACCCCATTTTCTTGGATTTTGCAGGTCCATTTTAATTCCAATGCCAACGGTGTTACAAATTATAGACTTTCCTTGATGGATCTCCAAAAGTAGAACTTAGGGGGGCAAGAAGTGTAGCCTTATATGGCATCATTTGGGCGTTAATTATGCTAATTTACAATTCTCATGAAGGCGCACTCATTTACAGGCGGCATTCATCATGTTCACGCTGGTCATTAATCTGACGTGGCACAGTCGTACGAGAAAAAGTCCAAATGATAATGCAAAAATGTTCTCAGTGTTGTTCAAGAGAGAAGTAGGAAAACCGCCGCTTAGCACCGACCACCGCCTTCAAGAGTCTCTGTGGACGCGTGGTTAGGTGAGGGTCGAGACTCCAGCATGAATGCAACTGGCAGCATTGCAGCAGCGAGTTGGGCGGTGAATGACTTGTCTGGCTTCAGGCACCGACCTGTACTCGTATCAGTGGGTGGAGGAACATCAATGCTCCATCTGATATAGGTGCCCGGGGTTTAACGTTTGCACCAATTACATCTGTGCATCAATTGATTTTTGATCCCAGGTGCCTCAAAGAGATGAACCCAATACCCTCATTGCCATTTGATTCCTCTGTGTACACATGCACATGCATATACTACGCACATGTATGTAATCTATTAAAAAGTAGAACACCAATGGCTTGCAAATGAGGGTTAAGGAAGCACCATGAGTCAGACGGCATCAGTGTTTGGCATCGTTTCAACACAGAGCCGGTTTGAGGCAGAATATCGGTCCCAGCTCAGAGTGACACTTCGGATCAGTCAAATGGGCTCGTAGCCCAGAATTCAATCAGGACTAAAAGAATGATGCTCTATTTCACTGGTGACGAGGCTTTATATTCATTTCGCCCCAGCCAGTGATAAGAGTGAAGATGGATTCACAAGCTATATGGTGGCTGCAGCTCAGCCACGGCTGCGTTTGCCGGTTTGTCTGCACACGCTTGTGTGATGACGAAACTTTATGAAAGCGTCTGAATTTCGGCATCCAGACTGAGATTCGTCGATTTAAGATGTACACGGGAGTTTACATTCTCCCTGTGCTATTTTTAGCACTCACTGTGTCAGCTTTTCCCCATTAGTAATTAAAGCACCGCCGTCTGGCTAGCATCTCTAAATCACTGGAGTGCAACGTTGAAAAAATAAAACATGATCCATATTTGGAGAAATCCTGCAATGAAGGAGAAGAAAAGACCACATTCTTGGGACAACAACGAACGGGACGAATCTTCGTGGCTCGGTCAGTAGCACTTCGAGGTCAAATATTTGTCGACCAGTCCCTCTGGCCTGATGTTGCTTAAAGCTTGATAATTTATTTTGCAGCCTCTCGAATGTGGGAGAAAGGGAGCGAAGTGCATTTGTGAGTCCGAGGGTGATGCAGTCAAGTGCAATCGCTGCTCAGGTGCTGCACGGTCGTATCCATGCACTCAGCTTCTTGAAAGCATTTGATTGTATAAGTGTACCTGTATGTAGAGCCGGCCAAGTGGAGGGTTTGGTGCAAAGTGGTAAAATGGATTTCACCATCAGAAACAACAAGCAGACAGATGTGTTATTAGTGCAGTTCCCCCGTTTCTCTTGTTTTGATCTCAAACCACATTACTCCCTAAAACTGTTTTATCTTTCCTTTTTCTTTTCCAACTCCTACGCCTACCCTCTTTACCTTTCTCTCTGCATTATAGGCCTTCCTTTGCCAAGGTTGGCGCATTCCCACTTAACATATTTCTTTTCAATTTTGACCATCTGTCTCTCTTACACAAACAGTTCTGCTCCTCTTTCCTCTCTCTGCTTTTTGACTGATCTCGCTCTCTCTCTGATGAATACAGTTGGATTTTTCCTTTTACTTATCTCCGTCTGCCAGAGTGCCTGTGATTAAAGATCCTTACACAAATAAGACAGTTTTTTAATTGGTTCTTTTTCTTTTTTTGCTAATTCAATGCAACTTAGAGGTTGTGAATATTAAAGTGAAGTACCATGGCTTCACCAAATAAAATATTCTTGAAGGGTGCTCAGTTGAGTTATTGAGCATATAAGCCCAGGATGTCATTATTCTATGACCCTTCTTTATCGCAGGGATATGAACCTGTAACATAAAACTCTCTATTTAATAACTAATTACATTAATGTTTGGTTTTTGGACTCCCGGTTTGAAGCCTCTAGTTCGGCATTTTTGCAGTCATCATCTTGGATTTTGGCAAGTCTCCATCTTGGTGTTTTGGATGTCACCATCTTGGCTTTGTGCAACCAGAAATGACACAACAAGGTGGAGTTAAGTACAACCAAACACTGAAAAAGTGATAAAAAATGACTAACTTTAATGAACTGAAAACACATCATGAAAGGATTAAAGTTGTTGATAGCAACGCAGAAAACTGCAAACACAGACAACGCCGTAAAAGCAACCTGTCACTCATAAGATAGCCCCGCCCTAAAGCATACACTTTATGTTCTATTTTACTCTATATGGACCATAATGTACTAAATGAACATCATGCTGTAGTGAAGACTTGAAACTAAAGATTGAGACCATAAACTCATGCTTACAGAGAGAATAAATCATTTTCTCATAGACTTCTATACATTCAGAATTATTTTTAAAATATTTTTATAAGAGGAGTCGCCCCCTGATGGCCATTAGAAAGACTGCACGTTTAAGTCATTTCCAAATTGGCTTCACTTTTCAGACCCTGAAGCTTGCCTGGACTATGTGCCGGGGAACTGGGGAAGCCGCAGAAGTTGTACTGGAAAATGTCTTCATATCTGTTACAATAACAACAACAACAACAACAACAACAAAACAACTCCCACCTTATTTGTTTATAATTATTCTAATTCTATTTAGTTTGAGTTGTGTAGCTTGGGTTGGGCAAAACTTGCATGCAATTATTGAATCTCGCACATAAATCAACGCTCGCCTGACAGAGGATTTAAAACTGTGGGTCCAAATGAAAAAGAATAACATGCCACATGCAATTTGCCGCAGTACTATGTCAGCTGGCGTGCACGAGAGGGGCCCGCACCAGACGGCACAGAACGCATACAGTGCAATACCGCAGGGGTATAAATCAGGCACAACCCCGCTCACACTAATGCTCCAAGAGTAAACTGTACTTGTGAGTGAACAATGCTGCATAAATATCCTTCTAAGCGAGGCTGTGTTCAGCTCAGTGGGTTTGTGTGCACTGGGGTCATTGAGATGGTCAGCGGAGCCCCAGGGGAGACCATGGTTCTTTCTCTATCAGACGGAGACTATGACAGATCTTTATTGTAATTGGCCTTGGAGGTAATAAGCAACGCTCATCGCCCCATCGGCCTCCCACCGAGCTCCCATTCCCATTATCCCCTGCTTGTTCCGATTCATTAAACCTCCAGTGAGATTGGTCAGAGTGGTGGAAGAGAGGATGGAGCATTCATTTTGGTTAAGAAGATCCCTATTCCTTTGACGCTTCGCCTTAAATGGGCACTAATTGACAGAGAGATGTTAATGGTGTGAGAAATGCTTGATAAATAGTAGTGAGCCTCTCATTAAATGACACAACTCGTGTGTTCTTCTCCTCGCTCTTTCAGGCCGATCATGACCACACTGTCCGGTGGAAACTGGCGACAGGAGATTAATGCATCCACTGTTACCCTCAAGTTGTCATTGGGGTCAGTTTTGCACCAAAGCATCAGTGTGATGGGTGTGTGTGTGTGTGTTGGTGTGCAGAAAGTAATCTTGACAGATCTCTCTGAAGCACTCAAGAGTCTCCCCTCTGGTCTGCCTTCATGCGCCCTTCAATATGCGCGGCCGACAGACCGTGTCTCTGATATTATTTCAATTTTGCAACTATGTGTCTATGCCTGTATTTGCGATGTTACCTTATCTCCGGTACGATCCTCACAGCCAAACCGAGGTGAGGATCCGAGCTGTTGATCAGGGCTGTGGTTTGAGCGTATCTCCGATCATTTAAAACATTAATGCCCTTTGTTGTTCAAAGATGCCTCGGCTGTCTTCCTGTCTGTTGCTCTCCTCCAAGCCTCAGTAGGTGCACAGAGGGAGTTTTACCTCACAGTGCCTTTTACTTTGTTGAAATAAATTAAACGAGAGCTGAATTTCATAGTTAGAGCTGCACTTCAAGTCAGAAAGGAGAGTGACAATCCGGCTGTTTGGAAAGAGCCTAGTATAAAAAACATTACGTTCTCATTCAACAAAACTGCAAGTTCTATTATGTCTCCAGCAAAATGTATTTCCTAATACATTTTAATCATAGTAAATTGACGTCTGCATACAAAGCAGAGTCCCGTTGACTGGATGGAGAGGTCAAACAAACACAATACTTTCACCCAGGAGACCACTGTTTATGTCCTGTGTAAAACCAAAATTCTGTTCACTGCATAACATTAATAGCATTATATATATATATATATATATATATATATATATATATATATATATATATATATATATATATATATTATATACTTATTTTAAGCTAAACCCTGATGTCTTCCAAAACCAACGCATTTGTTTTGTGGAAAAAGGTTAGTTGGAAATAGTTTTGCTTTAATGTTCTTTTTAGCAAATTTGTAACGAATCTGCATTTCTACCAATCCAGGCAGTTGTTGATTTCAACTATTGTCTTGTATAACAATGTAATAACAGGCTTTTGAAAGGTGCATGTCTTCAGTGACTGATTTTCATTGCATACAGAAATAAATGGAAACCTATGGCTGCCAGAAACATTGGGGAAAATACATTCAAATCATCCAAACCTGTATCGCATTTATTTGAAATGTAATCTGCGTAATAAACGTTGCACCACTAAGGATAACAATTTAGGTTTAGGCAACACAGCTACTTGGTTAGGTTTAGGAAAGAAAGATCATGGTTTGGGTGAAACTCGTAATTTGTAGGTTGCTCATAATTATTGCATCTCCATTGGTATCGTTTCCGTGATACCGGCTCGTGATTTAAACACATTACATACCACCATCACGAAATGCGCCGCTAAGAGGTCACGGTCATTTAATGTAATATCGTGATTTTTCTCCAAAGTACTTCCATGTTTCTTTGCCCTCCTAAACGGCTTCGATGGTCTGGTTTAAGGTGTTAAATTCGGATGCCCAGGGCAAACATCAGAATAACTGGAAATAATTGCAGTCTTCTGCAGATACCTCTGAATCATCATCACCAGTTGTGGTTAATTCTAGCAGCATGATATAAAAAGAGCTCCTCTGACTGAAGTGAGTACATAGCTTGAGGCCATACAAACAAACGGCATTGCCACTTGTGTGCAAAAAGCTGTGGCTCAAAATACTGTGTCCAGGGATTTTCTAGATTACCCTCTTGCTGAGTTCAGTCACAGTGCTTTAAAAAAAAAAAAATCCTAATCAGGTGCCTGAGCAGCCCCCGGGGGGAGAGGCCGAGGAAGCACTCAGTCTTGCTTTTCCTGATGTTAACTCTCTTATTATTAACTTTTCTGCAAGGTATGACATTTTTCGGAGAAAGTCAACATGAGCTTGAGAATCGTGCCGCGAAACACCAGTAGCTGTTACCACGGTGCATTATTTCCTTTCTGTCCTGTGGTGGCTTTGATGGGACAACAACAAAAAAACATTACAAACATTAAGCACTCCTGCTTTCTTCTGGCAAGGCACTGTCATTTATTAAGACAGGAACATTTGCTCTGTCGCGCGCTCTCTCTCATTCTCTCCCTCAGCCTTGACTTCACTGATACTGTCATTTCGGAAACAGCATTTCTCAGTAACTCTCCATCACACCCTCTCGCCATCTCTCTGCTCTTCCTCCTTCTGTCCTCCACTTGTTCATTTCTCACCCTCTCCTCCTCCCTGTCCTCCCTGCTCTCCAACGCAGGCAGAGCACAGACAAGATAACAGGCAGCAGTTTCAGTCCTGGCTGTGTAAAGACTCAGCACACAGCCTTTTGTGTCTCTTTCTAGTCGTGTCATGCACCTCAGGTAACATGGGGGGGAATTACACAATTCCACCCGCCTCAACTGAGGAAGAGAGGAGCATCGCAACCACAGAGTCACCTGCTGAAAGTAACAAAATGCAGCCAAAATATAAATCCCTTTAATGATGCAACGGGGGATAAGAAAAACACGAGAAGGTTAATAAATTTCAGACACATTGTAAATCCCCACAGACACATTACAATGGTGTCTCCTCAGCAGCACTCCACTCCCAGCCTTGGCAACACAAGCAGAGCACGTGGTCCCCTAAATCATTTTAACAAAGGTCTATATTCATTCCACCTTTTCTGTGGTGTGGAACGCAATAAAATCCTCTCGTGGAAGAAAAAAATAAGAAGAAAGAAAAGAACTTGTGCTTGGCTGTGTTGTGCCGGGGATACTGTGCTTTTGCACCCGGCCGCATGGTGGCAACCTGCGCTGCGCTGCACGCGCGTCACATCCCAACGTTTCCTCATAAAGAACCCGGGACTCGTCCTCCTCCGACGCACACCGGCAGCCGGGCTCTCCTCCACGGCAGGCTCCGACCATGACAGCGTGACTGCGTGCAAGTTTCTGTGCACACACCCCCACCCACCACCACCCTGCTGCTGCCCCCATTCTCTGCTCTCAGAGCTGCTGAACTTCTTCCCAGGGCTCCTGTCAGGAGCTGGATTGCCCGACCTTGACAGCGCGCTCTGGGGCAGGATTCGAGTTCAAGTCTGTCCGCTAGTTCTGGAAAGACCGAACTGTATAACGCGAGGGTTGCGGACAACGGCGAGGGTGGAAGTTTGAAGTTAGAAGAGGCAAGGAAAAGAAGAAGGAGAAGAAGAAGAAGTCGGCATCTCAAGGACGCGTCGGTGAAAAAGTACGAGTCGCAGGTTGCCTTCTTACAGGTGCAGCGAGATGTGGACTGTATTTGGACTTAACCTGGATTCATCAGCCTGAGTTGCATCCGATACTTCAGAGAAGCAAACTCAGACTGCTGTCTGTGGAACTAGAACACTCAAATATAGACTCCGTTTGAGTGCATTTCTCCGGTGCAGCAGCAGCAGCAAACGGCTCGGGGGTTGTTTTTTCCTCGCGCTCCCAAATCGGCGCGCTCTGCCCCCGGCTCGAGGTGACGGCGGGGCTTCCGGACAGAGAGAGCCGACGAGCAGGCGGACGACAGCGGACCCACGCCGGGACTCGGGACGCAGTAGTAGTAGTAGTAGTAGTAGTAGTAGTAGTAGCACGCCCACCCCACCACCTACTCACCCACCCAGCTCACCGGGCACTTGTTGTCCAGTCCTGCCCGGGTTTGGGACGATGTTCGGGGACTCCTGGAGCGGATCGATGTGGCGCGCCACATGGATTCTATTTTTTTCCTTACTCATCCACTCCACACAAGCGCAAGGTAAGAGGGGCACCACACTCCCCTGCAGCTCTCCTCCTGCGCGCGGCGTTGGCTGTGGCATCCGCTCCGTGATGTGTTCATTGCGCTTTGCCCTTTTGCACGTAGCCTGTAATTTCCTCATTAGGCTTCACATCGCTGTGACACGGCTCCATGTTAATTGCCTGGTAGAGACTCATATCGGCGGCTAGTAAACGTCGATGCAACGCGTCAGGGAGACTTTTATCCACAAATCCAAACTTCACCAAAGACAAAAACTGAATTTAAAGTACAAATCATGCTTGAGGTTTGTGTGTGTGTGTGTGTGTGTGTGTGTGTGTGTGTGTGTGTGTGGGTGGTTGTGTGTGTGGCAGATAATATGCCATTAATGATGCTCTGTTTTTTTTTTTTTTTGTGCACGCATTGAACGTGTCATTAGAAGCGCAGCTGTTTGATTACTATACTACTGATTAATTAATCAACCCGCTCCCTCGGCAATAAAAAAAGAAGTTTGCGCGGCAAACAAGCAGCCGTAAATAAACAGAAGGCCCTACATATTCATATACAGCGGTTAGCGCGAGCGCGTGCACGTTGAAATGTCGCAATGGTGGAAATTAATTGGTTCTTTGAGAGTTATGCAGCCTGTTTCCCCTGAGCACGAGGGGAGCAACAGCCACAGCAGTTTGCAGGGACTGGAATATGTGGCTGAGTTTTTATTTTTTTCCTCTTTCTCTCTCTCTCTCCCTCCTCCTTTTGCTTTAGTTGGAGTACGATTCAAATTCTCACCGCAATAATCCCTCAAGATTTCTGTAATATTCCTGTGGAGACTCGGAGTGGGTCTCTGGAGCCCAGCATACAGTCTACTTGTAAACTCAGGCCCATTACCTTTTATTTTTACCCAACTCTCATGTCCCTGGAGATACTTAAAGAAAAAAAGATGTTCCCGTTAATGACAGTTTGTTTCTGGAAGAGAAAAGTTTCACTTTTAGATGTAGAGCAGTGAGGTCTGCAGTGAGCACCATGGGTCCTTGAGGGGGCACCAGGGGGATCCTCAGCAAAGCACCCAAGTATCCTAATTGCTTCCTCGCTCAATATGTAGGTTTCTCTCTCCTCCCATGTAATCCACAATCCTTTATCACAGGACGTGCAACGTTGACTCTTGCATGGCGACACAAGGTTAAAAATAAGCACTCTTGCTCTTTGCTTTCCTCCACTGCACACTCTCCACTGGGATTATTGGGATTCAGGTATTGCTGCCACTGCAAGGAGGGAGTATTACCTCTCCAGATAGACTCTAAGCCCTGGGTGACGCTCACTCGATAATACAATGTAGAGGAGATGAAAAAAAAAAACAGGCAGATATCCATCATTCATGAGGGCATATCCTAGTGCCTGACATTTGCAGGAGATTGATACCTTGTGTGTCCTAGGGATAAAGAGTCCTGACATTGTGGCTTCCTCCTCGCTCACCGTATCTCTTCTCTGTATCTGATTCTGGAGGCCTGCTCCCAGTCCTCTCTTCATGCTTATTCAAGGCAAGCAAGTTAAATCCGAACACATTATTTACAGTAGCGTCCCGAGGAGAAGGCCTTGACAGCCGGCCTGCTCTCTCTCTCTCGGCTCGGTCCATCCAGCAGCAGCATCCCTCAGATTTCCCGTCGCTCGTGGACGCAGGATTTAATTGGGACTCTAATTGCATCCCGAACGAACACTCAGACCGTTCGGAGTGCGGCTCGTTGAAAAGTGACCCCGGTGTGGGCCGCTCTCCTTCCACGCGATGATTAAAGAACATGATGAGGCGAGTCGCATGCCTCTGGACGGACATGTCAGCCACCGCTTCCCACATTTTAATGACCAGTCCACTGAAACGGCTTTTTAACGACGGGCGAGCGGCCTTCATCGGACCAAAGTGCTATGAAGTCTGGCTTTAAGGCTTGCTCAGCAGAGAGAGAGATCTTGTGTTTTGTATTTTTCCTTTCATCATCATTGTGAGCAGCAAGGAAAAAGAGACCCAGCGTTTCTGTTAATATTCTCCGGTGTCTGACTGATGGCTAATTTACACTTGGTCTGTCAGTTGGTGTGGTGTACTTATCTGAAATGGGGAAGCGTTCTGCATTTCAAACAAAGGCCCCGTGACACTCACACACCCTATTTTTGGTAGCTGACACATGCAGTAAACACACTCATGGAGAAAAAAAACAGTCCGTCCTCGCAGCTCGCCCTGGATGTTTTGTTTAAAGTGACAGTTATAGGAGCTGTCTGGTCCGTCCCACTCTTCACTTCCATTCATTTACCGAGGTCATGGCGAGACAATGCTGTGCTCGCCTGCTGGTATTGTCATTTCTAACACGTCTATTTCGGAGCGGCAGGAGGGGGGGGCACTCTATTGGAATGTCATGTTTGGCATACATACTTCTGCATCACTCAACGCCTGCAGATTAGCCTGACTGGGCTACGGCTCGACTTTAGGAGCTTTAGAGGGAGTTGAGGTCTTCATTCTGTCAGAGGCGTGGCACTCAGATTAGCATCCATGAGGATGGTTTTGACAGTGTTTGGGTGGGTGGGGGGTTGGCCGGGCCGGGACACTGCTGGCATAGGAATCGTCTATTTCATGCTGTCGTCTGGCGCGTTGAGAGTGACGGCCTTTTTCTTTTTTTTTTTTAGCTTACTGTATTGGACTTGGACCTTGACACAGTAATAGAAGTCAAGGATGTCATCTCCATTTTAAATCTGTTAGAAGATTGGATTGAAATTGTACGGCTGGAATGAAATGCAAGCAGTTTGGGAGCACCTCCCGACTGCTTCAGAGGGAAGTCAAATTGGATGCATTCTTATCACAGGCGACCAAAGTAGGGCGCATAATCGGCGGGAATTTCCAGTGAGCACGACGATGGCTTTCAGATGAAAAAGGTGGAAGCTGCGGTCGCATGTGTAGTATAAGACTGTTGTGCCTCCAGTAGTTTCATCTTTTTTTTCCCTCTTCGACGTGAGACATCGTCAAGACATTGTGTCGACATGTGTCTGTGTGTACTTGAGACCTTGAACTTGAGGCCAATCTCCAACTCTATGGTGGTAGAACACAGACGGCGGATGCCTGCAGTACCGCCTTTTAGATTGTTGATCAAAGCCCGTCTTTGATATGAGACACTCTTGTATTAGGCACCAGGTACACATTCTTTTTAGGGTGATTTGAAACTGATGTGATGGATGTGACCAAAGCTAGAGGACAAGAACCAGATTGTGATTATAACGTGAGGGGTGCAGATGGTAGGGTTGAGGGAAATGTCTCCAGACTACAAGTGCCCTGATTTGTCACTCATCTTAATTGACAGACTAGGGATCACTGTTTCCTCGTAGCAGCTGTGCACTATGAAATGATTTGCAAAAAGAGAAACAACAGGGCTGTCCTAGATCCCTGCAGCCAGCACTTCGGCAAAAGGTCACAACATATCGTTTTTAGTATTCAGGGCTGGCGATAAAACTCATGGTCAAAGTCTAGTGATGGATTTCTCAGAGGGATGTCTGGAGTTTCACTGCGCTCCGTTCAATAAAACAAAAGTTCCCACCCAAGGTCCCTGGCAGTGGCATGTCCAAGAGAGAGGCGTAACTGAAAGACCTTTTTGTTTTTCCTCTCCAGAGAGCACTTCCAGAGCTCCTGCAAGTGGGACTGTTTTCATCGACCCCGGCCTCCCTTTTCCAATACTAGTCCAATCGAAAGGGGGTGTTTCTAAGTGGGATTCTGTCAGCGCGCTCGCTTTTCTACACATGAGCTCTGTGAAATACAATGAGAGCGTGAGCTAATGGCTTACAAATGAAAATAGGAAACAGAAACACAAAAGATACACACATCGTCCTAAAGAACGCTCGAGTCAGCGACTAAAGGTATAAGAACTGTGAAGAGGTCATCATCAGATCCTCATTTTGATTTAGACACACGTGTACATGAACTTACAGACTCCTTATATATGCTCCTTAACCAAAGTGCTACTATATATTTTCTATGAAGTACGGCGAAAGCCAAACCTCCGGATGATTTGAATGAATCTAAAAGACCCCAATAGTGAACTGCTCACCTATTGATGCCCATAAACACAACTCGGCACTTTCCACACTCCCTCTCCTTGATGTCCAGTCCTGCCTCCCCCAGTGCAGTAGTATGAATATATTACTCATAATCATCAATACACTGTTCTTGTTATTACCAAAGATAGGTTCTATTATTATTCTGACAGCGGTGTTGAAAGGCCCCCCCAAAAAAAATCATTTAAAGTGTGCAATATTGTGCATAAAAGACTCCTTTGTTCGTGATTAATATGAATATATGTGACAAGAGGGTTTCATCACTGCATCTTTCGAGCTTCATCCACTTCTGTCGGGGCCTGCTGTGTCCTCTCTGTCGCTGTGTGAAGACGCCCGTGTTCGTACAGACGTGTAAAAGCGCGAGGAGGGAAGGGTGGGAAGGTTCGACATCTGTCAAGCATCTTTATCATAAGCTTTTTTCAAGGTTTATTCTAGGCTGTGACATCCTGCCAAACTCGATATGATTTTTCTGCACTCGGTATGCTGCGTGACATTATCCAAGACACCTATTTATATTGGATAATCCCCCCACATTTAAGGTACCAAAGAGGCACCTTGTTGAAATGCCTGTAGAAATGTAAACAGGCAAACGCACAAACTTCCCTTTAACTCCAAAATGACTTGTGAGTGCAGAAGCTCTGGCTGTGTCGCCAGCGCATGAGAGTAAGGTCGCGTTCAGACTGACTCTAGTACACAGGCATCTCCTTTATTCCAACGAGGCAAATCTGGGTCATCCAGACAAAATGTTTAACCTGGCTTAACCTTTGCTGCAACTCAATGTGATAACTTTCTGGAGTTGTAAAAATAATTTGAGTTTTATTAACCGTTCTTCTAAAATGCCTGCCAATTGATACTCTTGTAGTGACCAGAAAGAAAATAGCCTGCCTCCATACGATGAACAACATCATATATTAATACAGACAAGCATAAAAGGCTTAAAAACATTCCCTCTGAATCACCCCAAAGCATGCCTGTACCAAAGGATCGACATGCTTTTTGGTCAGACTTTATATTTTGTGGCTCTGAAGCTCAAAGATCCCTGAAATACTTTTAATGCAGCAGGGACAAAAATAAGGTCAGCCTAATTTGGGCGGGATGACATAAAAAACGATGCCACCAGGAGCGTCTCGCTCCTCCGAGGGTGCTTCTGGGTGACAATGGCGCGCCATAATCAATGCCATTTCACAGCTATCTGTTCAGTGACCGCATTTGGCTCCACATTCCCTCATTGGTATGCCAGCCACTTTTCAGTTTTCTCTCTCATCTCATTTAATACATTCTGAGAACTCTAATCCTCAAATTTCTGCCAGTCCTGCTCTTTGAAACACTACTTATGTAACCCAAAAAAGGACTATTGGATTGGAAAAAAACTAAAACAATTGAGGATTGTACTCTTTCAAGTGCCGTGCGGCCCAGACACGTTGACCAAAACAAGAACTGTTGGGCTGAGACGAAAATGTAGCTGCCTTATTCACAAATAGTCTCTATTTAAGCCCTTGCCATCTTGCCGGCTGTCTGGGAACATGGCACAAAGGAGGCTGGTCAGTATTTGCCAGAGCTGTTCTATTTGTCTTCGCATGGCTATTAATTTGGGTTCTGTTCGCATTACTGGGTGGATTGAGAAAAGAGGCCTCCCAGGCCAGCTGGGAATTCTCACCATTGATTCAGATGGATAGGGGTCAGTGTGTAATGACCTGTTGGATAGAAAAGAGTGTGGCCAATAAAAACAAAAAGGTATCACTTGTCTACCTTTTGGCTTTAGTAATGACGCACTGATTATCATTGTGAAGCCATATATCCTAATTGGGGCTATGACTGAAATGTATTATTCTGTTGATTCTCTTTTTTTCCCGTAGTCTTACAGCGCTCCTTTGATCATTATGCTATGCACTAGGGCAAGCCGGATTACACGCTGAGGAATTATTGCTCTCTCTGTACCTTGTTTTTGCGAGTGCATATTTCCATGTACAGTAGGTCTTACATGTATAGAGGTGGTTTGAAGAATTTATTTGCGTAGCCTAAGCTTGTGCACCTTCATGTACAGGCGGTAGTATTCTACCTTTGATGAACAGTAAAGAGAAGCCCTGATAGCTTACATGTGTGTCGTACCAGGCTTTTCAGCACTGCAGCGTTGTTCTTTTGATGCTGCTGCTGCTTTCACTCTCCTATGTTCAAGTTGCAACAATAAAGCTTCGGCCTGGACAAGGTTTTGCGCTGAAAATGGATTGAAGGATTTACGCTAGGGCATTCCATCTTGTTTTAATACCGCTGCAGTTGAAGCGTATCCTGTGTTTTCATATCCGCTGAGCCAAGCCAACCCACGGTTCTGCACTCCCAAATTAGCACCTGGAGACCTTCTGCACTTTTACACCACACACCAGGTTCAGCTGCCCGGTGCCAAGTAGTGAGCGTGGTATGCTCCTGCACACGTCCTTCAAAGTGGGCTCCATAATGACCCCTAAAAAAAATTATAAGCCAGAGGCAGGGATGTGATTATTGACTTCAACTTTTCTCTCGCTCTTTAAGAGGTCTATTATGCATGCAGGGCCAGACATGGGGGGGGGGAGGCAGCAGAGTCGAGACTTGTTTACCAGCATCATCCCTCATATGGAGAGATGGAAATGAGCGTGGACCTTTGGAGTGACACTAGCTTCGGGAGGGCCCCGAACCAGACTCACTCATGTGGATCTGTGTGTGTGTTTATAGTAGAAAATGGAGTCAGATTGGCTCTGGGTTTAGAAAACCACCTCTGAACCCTGTAATTGCTGTTCCCTGGGGGAGGTGTTTTGTGTGAGTGTGTCTGCAAGTGGACTATTAATTTGTATGCATATATAAGTCGGTGTGTGCTTGCGGGTGTCCGTCTGTGTACAAGTGGCCAGACCAAGCTAGAGGACATCGATAAGATGTTTGAAAAACTATTGTTATTGATGGAACTGGGCTCCGATAGTGGCCGATGACTGTTTTTAATGGAGGCTTCATGCATGAAGTCAATATGTACTTGAGATGCATTTTAATGAAAGTTAATATCTATGTGCATGAGATCAACTCCTGATATTGGCAGATCCGCGGCTATTGGTTTTGTCTTGCTCCAAACCATCGTCCTTATATCGACCTTTAAAACTCCACTGCTGGTTGAACTATTGTCCAAACCAACAGGCCAATGAGCCGTCATTTAGTCATCATCACACCCCTGACTTGCTGCCACGCACCGGGCTCCCCTGGGGCGATAACAATCTCCCTGCAGTGCCGAATGAGCAAGAAGTTCATGGAGTTCCTTGAGGGAGCCATATATTTTGTGGATAAAAATGGATTTTGCCTAAACTGCTCCTCTTTTCTGCATAGTTTGATACCACTGGCATGATTCTCTCTTGAAGCAGCCGGATGACAAGCAAATCAATGTAATGGCTTGGATAGGGATGGTAGAGGGCCTGATCGATTCTGACAATCACGCCATCTTTAACAGACGTCTCATCAAAGGCCCATTCCCTTTTTTTTGCCATCCCATTACCCATCTATCCAGCACTTGGATCCACTGCCTATTTACCCATCCCATGCAGGAATAATGTGGCCTTCACCCCCAGTTGGATTAATCAGCCATAACCATATGCTACCGTGTGCAATTACGCTGCAATTTTGACCAAGGGAAACAGCTGTTGCCATTTGAAAGGGTGGAATAAGATTGTAATTGCCTTAACTTTGATTTGTGAGGTGCTTTGATTTGATGAGAGAACACATTTTTATGCTTTACATAATAATAACTCGGAATGAAGAGAACTATTAGAACATGAGACTTTTTCTGCTTCCAGCTATACGATGCATTTGGAGGATAAGCTCACTGTTATGAGGTATTACTCACACATTATAGGACGCGAATGAGCCTGTTTATTCATTTGGGTTTGAATGGGATTTCTATTTTCGGAGGCTATGTCTTAGATTCAGTCGTCTAATGACATTTGAATATATTTATGCGAGGCGGCGCCATAACATTTTGATACAGGAGGCTTTTCTCTCTAATCCCCCAGGTAAGGCATTTGCATCAAATGTGATGACCGCTGAAATCCGTCACGCTGCCGCCTCCTATACCTCTCATCTGCCAGCCCTCTTGTTTACACATGCTTTTTTTGTTTTGTTTCAATTTGCTGCATTTGATGACAAAACCTACCCACTGTCCTAAATTACAGGGCCTGTGATGCATTTGTGTTCATGCCCAGGCATCCTGAATATAAAACATGCTTTTAATTATTTTATCCAAGACAAAATTGTTTATGTTGACGTGGATGTACGCTAACGGCAGCACTGATCTCAGATGAGGTGCACTGATTATTATGGAACCCGTGACAGACGATGTGCAATGACCCCCAAGAAATTCACTGTGTGTGAGTCCATTGCCTCGGGAGACTCTTCACTTGGGTCCCCCCTTGCACTCCCCGCCAAGTGTTCGCGGCCATCAAATTTATCTTGTCTTTTGACTAGAATAAAATCAAATGGCTCATAATAGGTTAAAGACGCATCTTGTAACCACTCCACGATTTTGTGCTGTCTTGAGATCTTGAATCAAATTGTCTGGAACAGGCGCCATTTTGTATAAAAAGAAAGTGATGCCTGCACTCGAGTTAAGACGCATCGTTCGTTGGACCCTGTGTTAAGACACTGACAAATGTATTCTCTTCAAATCCCAAAAGATAAACAGCAAATGGATTAAAGATTGAAGAAAAAATAAAGGGCAGGCAGATTATAGTTGAAGTGGAAGCATGCGGCGCATTAAATGAAATGCAGTGTGACAGTTACGTTGGCAGTGGAGTGTTCGCCATAATGGAAGCGACTGGGCTTCAGCGTCCGATATGTTGAATACTGTGAGGAGAATTCTTGGTGGATCTCTCAATTTTCCAGCCTCATTTTACACCTGTCAGTCGAGTAGACAAGCACGCGAGGCACTGTTTGAATTTTTAATATGACTGGCAATTACTGGCTTTTCTTTTCTGGTGCTTTTAAAGAAGGACGTGCTAATTGATACATGGCTTGCTCTGCAGTTGGTAGATAAATTCCGTGCCTTTTTGTAATTAGCCAAAGAATTACCTTTGCACCGATTGAGAGCTACAAACGAGAGAACGTAATAACGAGATGTATTTTTTAGGGCTGCAACTAACGATTATTTTAATAATCGATTAATCGGTTGATTATTTTTTCGATTAATCGATGAATCGGATAAAAAAATGTTTTTTATCAAAAAAGCGTTCATTTCCAACCCTTTATTCAAAAACAGAAGTGACAGTGCAAAACATCTTCAGAAAGTGCAAAACATCTTCAGAAAGTGCACAAACAGGTTGCTCCTTGAACATCCCTGAGCTGTAAATTAAAACAACAAAATGGACTAACACTAAAAACATACACATCTATGCTTTACATCTGCCAAATGTGAGCCCTTTTTACTGTAATTGATCCCTCCAGAGGCTGCATTTACATGCCCTGCGTTATCAATATGTATGAAATACTGGGACAGAGGGAAGCTGTACTGCTCCATATAGAGCGTCCTCTTCCTTAAACTCTTTCATTCTGGGTCTCTTATGACCACGACATCACGTTGTTGGCTAAGCCCAACGACGTGATTTGCTTCATTCTACTTTGAGTAAAAAAAAAACCTGCAGCCAGATCCGCCGGTTTAACGTTAACGAGTGACGGCGTGAACTGAACCAGACCGGGGGGTGACGGCATGTTTCACCACGTTACGTTTTTTTACAAGCAAGACTGAACTGTAACGGAACATAACGTAACTTTAACGACAATACACAACCCAAACACGTTAGCTAACGCGATAGCAAGCTGACTAGCTTCCATTAAAAACAAGTTTGAGGAACATGAAGACGCTGATTGGCCAAGACTTTTATTTTTGAGAACATCACATCCTCAGCTTTTCTCGCGTCTCACTCCAATCTCAGAAACGCTGGCCGGCCAGTTGCTCTGCTCCGCTCTTTTTTTTCTTCTCCGCGACTTATTGCCCGGCGTAATAATCGCGCGACACAACGAATCGATAATGAAATTCGTTGCCAACACTTTTGATAATCGATTTTTATCGATTTTATCGATTCGTTGTTGCAGCCCTAGTATTTTTAGTGCATCAACTGTGTGAGGCCTACAATACAATAAATGACTGCTGCCTTGTGTTGCTTTGAAAACCTCACTCATTGAGATTTCTGTAACATTCTCTTTTTTTCCTTTTTTTTTGTCCTCGTTTGACGCTTCAGGGGCCAGTCTCAAAAGATGCAAGGCATGATTCCCTCGTTGGAACGCGTCTCACATCTCTGAAAAGAGAACGTGCTCTGCTGGTGTTTGCACATTGATCATGGACGGCTATGATATTACTTTTGATGAGTTCTTTTTGACTCCTGCCAAACACCGTGTAAACACCAAACACTGTTCAAATTATCGTTTTCTTTTCTTCTTCTTTTTGAGAGCAGATGCACTTCACAATTGTCTTCCTGAGAGCGACGTGCAGAGAGAAAAGAAAGGAGGTGATGGCAGCGTCACCAATTACCTGGAGGCTCATCATAGCCTTCATTTGAAACTTTTACAAGAGTCTGACATCTTTTGTCACTCGCTTCCTTAGCCAGCTCCTCCATCACCGCATCCAGCTATTGGTACGTGCCTAGAACACCTCGGATCAGACATCACCTGTTAATTGAGATGCTTACCTTATCTAAACCTCCGAGAGGTGTGAGAACATTGCCCATTTTTGGAGAGAGTACCTTCGCAGCAGTCCTTTACACTTGAGCAATGGAGATTTGTTCTATTAACATCTTGATTATCATTTGCTTGGATGCACTTCACACATGACCGAGCCACTTAACACTCTCCGCCGTCTACTTAATGGGAGTGACCCAATGATAATGGAAGATGACAGAGTGAGGGATGGATGTTTGGACGCGCGGCTTTGACCCGCAGCATTACTCTCCCCTGATCCCTAACTCGAGTACCTTCAGCCCCGCGCACATTTCGTGGTAACGCGCACACCCTCGCATTTTTGCCCTCTGATGTGTATGAGTCGCACAAAGATAGTCGCATTCTCAGAGCTGAGCAGGACGGTGCAAGAAGTGCTTCATCCATCTTGATTTGTCAATAGTTACAATTTTAATTACACCTGAGTGCTGTCAGCCTGCCGAGCCAGGCGGGGAGTATTGATTCGCTCCGGCTAATTGATTAATTGCTGTGTTCAAGGGGGCACATCTCCCTGCAACCCCCATCTCTGAAGCTACCATGCCCTTCATTCTCTCTTTCTGTATATTGTTTTTACTGAGTTTCACCTGCAGGCAGAGTCGTGTTTTAGGGAATAGGGCGAGCGAGGGCTTGTAAAGAAGACCTGCCACATTTAACTCCAGTAAAGAAGTGGCATATTAGAGAGAAGGGGGGCTTTTTTTTTCATACCATAAAGCAATAGGTAACGGTTGGATACAAGGCAAGGAATGCAGTACATCACTGCTGCCATTATTTGACAGTTAAAGGAGCTGAAAGATTTGGAGGCACAGCCGCAAGAGACCTTTTACTCAAAACTGTAGCTTAAATTTGTGTGGTTGTTTTTCAAACGGCTTAACTGTCTGTTGGAATGGGCTTCTACCTTCTTTTTTTTTTTATGCCATTTCAGGCGACGATATACACCTGTGACCAAAGACGTGTAGACAGCCCAGTGGATTGGCTAGCGCCGCAACCGTCTCTAAATCTCCCTTCCCTCCTGGCAGAAGTCTTAAAACCTCTCATAAAATGACAGAACTGTGGAGCTGCTGTGTATCACAGCCAACCAGACTGCTTACCACCTCAGCTCACATCTACATGAAACGAGCCCACTTAAAAAGCTAATTTTACCATTGTCTGTCATTGAATCCTCCGAAAATTGGTAGGTTTTTGTAATAATCTCCATCTCCAAACCATAATTGTGGTGGTTTACTGTTGTTTGACTCCATAAATGAATAGAATTCAGTTTTTGTAAGCTATGTTTTTATAGCATTTTAAATGCTATATATTGTGTTTGACAACCTTTGTGAAATATGTTATACAATTGGTTGAAATAAGCTTAAATTAAACAGTTGGTTATGAAAGCAAATTCTCTCCAGTGACTTCAATGCCTGACTCGTATGGTAAATTCCAGCTTGGCCTTTTTTAAATATTTATACTCGGTGTGTGGGCTATGTTTAAATGAACGAGTTAATGAGTGTTTTGACAGTGTTTGTTTCTTATGGTCGGTGGCGGTGGTGGTGGGGCTGCAGCAGAGGCATGATGACTGATGGAAAGTAGGTGAGCGTGGAGCGAACAGCCGGTCCCCCAAGCATGCGTCACCCTGAGTTTATATTGCATGACACATCACAAAGAGTACGGGCACAGTTACAACATAATTATGACAATCTGAAGCTGAATTTGCTCATCAAAAGATTGCCGTCCTGAATAAAACGTAGTGGTTTACCATGCTTAGTTGTCTATTAGTTTCCACTTTGGATGCTTTTTCAAGCGGATTCTGTATTTTCCGATGGAGATTTTGTATTTTTCTCCCTGCCAGAAATCCCAGCATGCATAGCTGAAAGGAGTGTGTTGAAACTCTGAAATAAGTGTGTTCATTCTCTGCATGACACGATTCAGAATTGTTTAGGTTATGTAACGTTGCATGTACAAAAGCTTATACTACAGACATCCAAAGTTTAGATGTAAACCGTCAAATCCTGTTTTAAACCTTTTCAAACAATAGCTTTTTGGTGAGAAAGGAGCACTTGTGATTGTTGACGTTTAAGACAGCTGGAGAGAGAGTGTGACGGCAGTGGGGAGGGATTGACTTATGGTTAGCATAGGTAGCCCTGTCACATAACTGCACTATACAGAACATTTCTGAGAAGGGAAAATAATAACTTCTGATAACACAGGAAAGGGTGAGTACGCTCAGGCCGGGTTAGCTCTGTGGTAAGTAGAATAGAGTCGAGCCCTGAAGAGAGATGCCTTTTAAGTGTTACTGCAACACTGAAGAAAAGGCTTCCTACGGTGGCCAATTACTTCCCCTTTCAATCCTCCTCGAAGCTGCATACGACACAACCTACGCACAGGTTCGCCATCCCTGTCTCCTTCATGGTTCTTACTCATCACACTCATGTTCACAAACACACACACACACACACACACACACACACACACACACACACACACACACACACACACACACACACACAGCTGCGTGGAAAATTACATTTTACACCGTGGGGCTTATTCTTCTAAATACTATTTGAATATACAAACAAATAGACACACACAACGGCAGAGTGCTGCATGCATACTTAAGACCCCCCTCACGCATGTGGACACACACACACACACACACACACACACACACACACCCCTCCCTCCCTCCCTTCATGGAATGAGCACAGACAAGCAGCACTGTTTCATTCCCCATCTGTTTCTTTCTTCTCCTGTGGGATCCAGGAAATGATTGTACGAGGGTGTAGCGGTCTTTACGGACCACGATTAAAATTGTGAAAAAAAGGCATATTTACAGGGGCAGAGGAAACCGAGCAGCACAGAAAAAGCTGTTTCTTTGAGTTGTCGGCAAAACAGTGAGTGTGTAACTCGAGCTGCCTGGTGTGGAACTTTTTTCCATTTTTTTTTTTTTTTAAGCTTTAAATGAACACTGACATTTTGGGAAATATCACTTTACCCACAGACGGATGAGAAGATTGATATCTAGCACAGATGGTTGGGTTTGTTACATAAATGTCCTACATAGAAAAGGTGCTGTCTTCTGAAATATCTGTTTATGTTTTATATATTTAATAGAATTGAATAATTTAGAGCTCCTTCCTACAAAAGAAGACAAACTGTGGGGTAAAAATATGTCAGGGAAATGCAATAAGTGTGGGATTTTACAAAGAGTCTAAATTAATCATATATGTAATTGTATGACACAGAAATTTCAAATTTTTCAAAAAGTTGAAATCATCCGTAGCAAAATACAGATTCATTATCGATTTAAGTACACTTTTGAATTAAAATATGCACCAAAAGATATTCAAACAATAATATGTTGAACAATATGTGAAAGTATTTCGGCTCACGTAAAACAAGATGAATTCTTTCCTCCAAATACTGTCTCATTTATTACTCTGTCTCTTGCCGCCTGCACTCACTGCAGAGTGGTTGTTCTTCAGTGCCCGACAATGATTGGACAAGACGCAGCAGCAAGTTGACCACTCACTTGCTGCTCGCATTGATAAAACTCTATTAACTTGTCAAGGCATGAGTCACAGCGTGGCACGGCCTCACTGCAAGAGTCTCTCATCTGGTGTTTTACTGGGAAATATCTCTAATACCTGAGCTAATTGTTCCTATAAACATTGTCATATTATCTTTGTTTATCTGTGTTAGTACCATAGGAATCGAATAGGTTTAGAAGGGACTTTCCCATTCAATGTAGCTGGATGGTCAGAGCGGCGGCCATTTTAATGTGCACTGTTGCTATTGCAAGCCTTTAAGTATCATGGATTTAGCACGCTAGCTAGCTAACTATTTGACAGCTGGCTAGTTAGCTAGTTCTCTAATTCCGCCATGCTAAATTGGTTCGAAAAAATGAGCCCAACAATGGGCTGGTGGGTCTTATGGTTACTCTTCGTTCTCAAGAAGGTCAAGCTAACGTTACCTAGCTAACTAGCCGGCCTTCCGTTTCTAAAAACGATTTAGACTTGCAGAGTGACGCTAACTTTTGCCCCTGCTTGCCGTCTTCTGGGTCATTCTACGAGATGGGTGCCTTTTCCACTTTGTAATTTTCTATTTTTTTCTAAGGAAAAACTGTTTTTTAAGACACTCACATTATGAAAGACATAGTAGACCTCCAAAAAAACATGTTTTCCCACCTCCGGTATTAAATCCTTAAAAATGTTACAATATAAAGTGTTACGGGGTGGTACATTTCACCTTAAAATGGCTGCAGCTCACCATGTGGTCAACTAGCTGAGCTAGCAACTACACTAATCAGACTAAAATATCATTTTCTTTACATTACAAGTGGATTCTTTTTTTTATGAAAACAGTTTCCCTATCTATTATGCGTTACGGTGCAGTAAGGCTAAGCTTGACGAACCCTATCTAACACATAAAAACAGCAAAATAAACAATGTAAAATAATATGGGAACTTGCCTGCTCTTGAGCTTGACACCTGCAAGGGTTCAAATTATGTCACTTCCTCTCTGTGATGTCATTTAAAGCAACAGTGCATTCTTAATATGCAGAAACTGTAAGCGTTACGGGGTTGTAAGACAAAATAGGGGACATGCACAAATAATGACTTTTTTTGCAAAAAAGAATGATTTATTTTGAATAAATATATTGTATAGTGTCAGGGGCATAACTTGGTATAATAAAGGTTTTGTTTAGAAATAACATTTTTAAGTTAATAAGTTTAATGCAAATTCCATGTTGGTCATTGCGGACATGGCAAAACCAGCCATATCCTTACTAATAATGTCTAAAAAGTGTTTGTTTTACTTTTGCAATTCCATTAAAACATTAGTCATGTAATTAACAACACTACCGTTAACAACCTTGAACTTTTGGAACACATTTTGACTATTTTTTACATCTTTTGAAGCTCATCAAATGCTGTGGACTCAAATGGCACCCGTTTCGTAGAATGACGATTCTACCATAAACATGACCGTGACCTGCCGTGATGAAATCAGTGATCTCTCATCTTACTCTAGTTCAGACCGCAAAGAAAATTGTGTGTGTTCCTTTCATATTATTTTGCTGGAGAACCACGCGGTGTACTGAAGAAGCTGTCAGTATTTCTTTCGCACAACTATTTCTTATCTGATCTATTTCAAACATTGCTGGCGGTAGCCATCGGGCCTGCGGCTAAAGGAAATTATTAAAAAAAAAAAAGTTGAATACTACACGGAAACTTCACAAGGGGATATTTTCTGCTGGGGAAATGATTCAGTTTCCTCATTCTGAATTCAGTGGGCCGTATATGGATTTAGATGCAGTGTCCTGGTCAGATAGTCCCTCACAACTGTCATTCCCTGGCCTCTGCAGCTGCTGCCTTAACCCTCAGGTGCAAACACACATAGGCTTTGATCCTTTGACCCACCAAGCCTTGTCCTATCCCCCAAAATAGACCTGTGCCCACGATCCGTCATGACCGTAGAAATCAGACGCGCTTGCTTGGCCGGAAGACACTGTCAAGTCAAAGGATGTGGCGCTTCACAGCGATGATGTTCCAGCTGACAAACACAAACAGGCTGTTTGATGTTGTACTAACAGAGCCCTTACGAGACTCCTCCGTTTCGCACCGTTTCTCCCCTCGACTGACTGACATTTTTTCCCTCTGTTATCACGGAGGATACTTTGAAATATGATTGACAGTCATGATCAGAAACGATCTCTCCCAGCCTGTTACGGGAGGAGACACAGGGTTAATGCTGGCAGCTTGCGGCTGGACTGACGGGCCAGACGGACATGCTGCATTTGTCTCCGAGAGACAATCTGTCGGACTGGGGCGCCGTCTCCGGCTAAATCCGTTGTTCAGCCATGGCTGAACAACAGGGCCGGATTTAGCCGCTTGAGGGGCAGCTGTGGGATCGGTGGGCTGTCAACTGTCCATTGCCTCTTCCAAAAGGTACAGCCAGGCGAGAAGAACCAGTTAGATTTTTTTTGGTTTTGCCTCAAGGCATCAGCTCTCTTTCATCCCTCTTTCTCTTGTTTTTTTAATGGAGGTTGGCAGTTCTTTCTTTCTCACTCGCTCTCTCCGTCTTCCTTGTTCTCCTTCTGCTCTGCTCCGCTTGTTTCTTTGCAAGGAGCTTTGAGGGATGAGGAGAGAAGGAGGGAAGATCAAAGGGAGCCCGCACACTCTGCCCTCCAATATCATTAGGCTATTTCTGATAGCATTATTATAGCTTCTCGTGTGTGTGATTTCTTTTTTTCGTGATTTTTTTTTTTTCCATCCTTGTTTGAGTGACTGTGTGTCCTTGTGTCTGTCTCTCTTCTTTGCATGTGTGTGTGTTCTGTGTGTGCACACGTACGCCCGTATATGTATCCACTACGTGCTTTCTCTGATGCTGCCTTTGGGCCGCCCTACCATCAGCCCCTCCATATTGAGCAAGACGTCCACGCTTCCCTCCAGCGCCGTGCACGAGGGAGCTGCCCTCTGTTTGATGTCACTTCTGTTTTGCTCTGATCTTCCTCCACCAAAGCCTCACAGTAGCGCGGTCGTACGCAGTAGCTGTGATAATGGAATACCACTGTGACGGAGTAACATCTGGAGTGTGCAGGAGCAAAGGTCTCAAAACACATGCTGGATCAAAACTCACCTTTGCTGCATTTCCTGCACCGCTTGAAGGATAAGGCTGGCGCTATTTTTGTCTTTTAGTGGTCATCACCAATGAATGCACCATATGCAGTCACTCCATTGTTCACCAGAAACCGTTAAAAGGGGCATACTGTTGAGTGACATCTCTCTCAATGCCATAAAAAGAAGAAATGTGTTTGATTCCTCTCATCTCATCAAAGTGCATACTTATTCTGAGTTTGAAAATTCAGTCTCAGTTGTTTGAGAGTTAAATTGTAGTGAAGGACTAGAGATCACCTTGCAATATGATCACACCAACTCTAAATCAGGCCAGGAGTAAAGTGGTTGGGGGCATTGGCCCATACCTACTTCTGATGCCTCTGCTCGGACCACACCAATCTTCAAACTCAGCCTTCATCTCGATCTCAACTGCACATGTGTACAGTTTCATCTCACAGACACTGAAAACAAGTGCTCAAAAAACGCCTTTGTGGTCACGAGTCTTCGGTAGGATCAATTCTTTGTTCGTCCTGATCTCTTCAGGTACATGTTGAGTCCTGTCCCTTTTTCATATTGTGTCATGGCAATCCATATGAAATATTTCACATTTTCCTGGCCACTTTTGATGCCCACACCTCTCCTTTTGTCACGATCAGATCACTGCATTAGAAGTGGCCCGCTGGGCTGGAGATGAAACTGCGGACCTGCATTTGCTGGCGATTTGTCCACGTGAACATCACACGGTGGATGTGAAACGTAGTAATGCTCTCAGAGCTCGTCGCGTACCCACTGCCCCTGCTGATCTCGTCATAGCAACGTGCTGGGTCCTCACTTCCACCCACACACACACCTCCAGGTGGTGTTGCTGTTTGCTGGGGAAGGAGGAGAGTGAATTGGGAGATGAAGTAGAAGCCATATGAGGCATTGGGGGCCGGGAGTTCACCACCTGTTTGAATTGCTACACAAGGTCCATTTTGCCCTGAAACTGAAAGTCCCTGCTGTGTGTTTCCTCGCCTTTCAATTCACCATCGTCTGTTCTATTGATTCCTGGGCCTGCAGTGGGGCCTCGGCTCGCGTTTGTTGTGTGCAATCTTTCCGTGCGAAATGCATGCGCTCGCGTGTCTGTAAAGCACAGTTGCTGCAGCCCTGCAAAGCACCCTATAGCTGGACTGTGTGGTGCGGGGGCGAGCAGGCATGCAAGATGAAGGGGTTGAAAGATTGAGAGAGACAGGAGGAAGGGGGGGGGCACGGAGCCCCCCCCGCAGTTACTGAATCCATAAAGGATGAAAAGGGCCTTGGCAGGAGTCTTAAGGGGCTAATAAAATAAAGTTCTCTCAGATTAGTTAGCTAATAGAGCTGTAACATAGCGTTGCGTCTTAATGCTGAGGGGAACATGGCCCCTGTGTGCTGGCTGTGATGTGGGGGGAGTGATGAGTCAGGGTTGGGCTCTAACAGAGCACCTGCTGTGAAGGAGCCCTCCGGGTCTGGGCATTCAGTCAGGGGTGAGCATGGAGACGAGACTGGGAGAGGGAGCCTACCTGGCACGAAATCACTCCTCCAACAGCTTTAGGACTTACTATGTGATCAATGCACTGGCTATAGTAGCTACATGTGTTTCAGGAAGCTCACGGGGGTTCGTGCTGTCAATGAAGCATCAAATATGGGATTTCTGCACTGTATTAAGACGATTGTGTGGTACATCAAACGCCATGTCTACACCAAGGATTCTGGCTGAATTGTAAATAAATTGGCCAAGTGTGAACATTTCCGCTGCTTCAAATCTCCTGGAGCAGCTCTTAAAATGTAAAGAGTGAATCATCCCCAACTTTGATCATATCAGTATGTGTTTGTTTTTGCTATTCTTTTGGCATGAAAATGAACTTGTTTGCATGCGATAACAAGAAGCCAACGCGGCAGTGAAGTTATCAGCGGCAACACAAAAGAACAGTTCGGCAGAAAATGGAAGATGTTCTCTAAAGGAAGACGTCCGTATCTGAACCAACAGCAAAGCAAACACACATGGGGGTGACCTCCAGACGGAACAACCAGGAGCAGCTTTATCCTCGCCAAAACTAAAGTGAACATCGACAGTGTGATGATAAATGAAGAAAAAAACGCTCTTGACTTTCTCTCGAACCGCTCGTGTTCATTCCGGCCTTTCTTTCGACGGCAGGAGCGGGGTGACTACGGCTCACCGTTCATCTTCCTCCCCCTCGGTGCTTAGATAGACATTGTGATGAGCGTGGACTGTATACAGAGCGGAAATCTGAGAGTAGTGGTGTAATGTATCCAAATGTAAGGACAAGTCAAGATGCACAATACGTATGTGGATCCTTGAGATAGGGGACTTGACACCTGTTTCGCCGATAGGTAGCGGAAGATTGCAGCTCTTTGTGGGTCTTTAGACATTAAGTGCAGCTGTAGGAGGGAAATGGAAATGTCTGTTGTGCGTTTATGTGGGTTTGTGCATCTGCCGGTAAACATCCATACTGTGTGTGCATCTCTCTTGCATGGTGTGGGCCGTATGTATGTACTGTATGTGTTCGCACAAACTGTACTTAGAGACGTCAAGAGAACCGGTACTTCGGTGCCAAGTCAATGCCAAAATTCAGAAAATGTGGCGGTACTCATTTTTGTACAGGGGGTCTCGAGACTTTAGGCATCTGAAATCCAAAAGGACGCAAGTAAACTCGATCTAATCGGCAGCAAGAGCGCTAGTTACTGAGGCTTTCTTATGACGTCTTCAAGCTCAAAAAATCAATTTTATTGAAAGTTGTTTGTTTTTCACATTATAGCATTCACACTTACAAAGCTGCAAATTATGACAGTTTGTACCTGGCATTTAGATTTTTATTCAGATTGGTTGTTGCGCTAAATGGCCACATTTACAGTCTGTGTGATCTGGCACCCTGAGATCTGTCGCTCATTAAACGTACTGTAGGGCCTATTTTAGGCAACGAAAAATAACCATCCTTGAGTCATATCTGGCCAAAATTCACCAAAGTTATTCAAGCTTCAAATGAAAGGTGACATTGTGCTCCAAATGTTTTGGCATGAATATAAAGCTTATTTATTGTCTGTGCCTCACTTTCATTTTTAGTCAGAAACGACATTTCAGTTGAGAGAGAGAGAGAGAGAGAGAGAGAGAGCGCTATCTGGAGTGAAGGTGCTGGCTTTAACTGTAGTGTCTTAACTAGAGAGCAAATTAATCGATCAAATGGATAATGTAATTACATCTAAGTATATCACAGGGGCTATAGGTCTAAGCCGGGCGACTGCAGAAGCCATTACTTGGGCTGATGGCATGGCGATTCAACATCATCCAAACGGAAAAATATTAGGGCTTTATTGGCCAAATTAACAAAGAAATAGGATATATGTATCTTTAGCGTCACTGCAACTCTAAACTGTCTCGGGCCACCCAAAGAACGGCGCTATAAAATAACTTTTAAAAACCTGGTCCGAGCATAATCGCCAACCCCTGTTAGAGAGACGGGCACCTGAGAGGCACTCAAACGATTGGGAACTCTTAGCTGAAACAGTAGCAGTTGTTTTATGTGCTGCACACACACACACACACACACACACACACACACGCATATCTGTGAGCAGAGTGGAACCGCAGCAATTTCAGCTCCACGCTCAAATCATCCTGTAATCACCCGGCTCTAGGCCGCTCCAGGTTTTCCATTTTCCACTTACCGATCGCTCTCTGCTCGAAGCGAGCGGAAAGCCGCTCTGGTTCAGTCCATAGCAAATGAGATCTATAGGTGATATAATATGACATAAATGTGTCCTTTATTTGAATTATATACAGCATTAAGCGGGATTTTCGAAAGCGGCACGATGGTTTTCACAAAGTCGATAGAAGGACGCGAGAGCGTGCAGATTGGCCCCGGGCGACGAAGACGCGTCGGGGCCCCGGATTGAAAACGTTTCCGCTCGAGTAAAGGAATTTACTGTTACATCCACTTTGTACGGAGTCAGTCGCGGAAACATAGGGACCTCGAGGGAAAATATGCGAAGCAGTTTCGAGTATTGCCACCTGTGCGTGTGACAACGAGGGCGATAAAGAAGTCATTGAGTTCCTTTGATGTGATACGGACACCATCCCCGCCAAATGTAATGAATTCTCTGAAAAGCTACTGCAGTACGTGCAATACATGCTATGTAAGATAATTACAAATAAAAGATGAAGTTGGATAAAGTCACAAAATTCATTGCGGAGCGACAGAAATTAGTTGCTACAGCAATATTTTTGAAGTATTGTTTAGGGTTTGTAGTTCATACAGTGGGGAGAGGACAGGAAATGAAGGATCAATTCATAACCCCCTAAATAATAGAAATTTGGGGATGGAGCGTCTGCATTCACTGTACCACAGTCGACGAAATTACAAATAAAATCCCTCCTCCTTCCCACAAACTCCTGAAATCTGTGTCAATGACATATTTTCTGCATAATGAATTCACAGAAGTGCATTTGAATCCCAAGACATTTTTGTTGTTGTCTCCCTATATTTAGCTAATTCTTTATCTGAGAGAAAGGGAGAGCGAGAGAGAGATGGAGTCTTTCTCTAGCGGATTAGTTAACGCCTGATTTGGAGCTCTTAAGCTGTTTTGTGCTTTTACAAAAATGACTTTAATTGAGAGCGTTTGTGTTCAGTTGTAGTCGCTGCATTTACCCCCTCTGTTTTATTCTGGGCACCACTTGTTTGCTCCCAGTGCCTCTCTGGATTTCCTTCTTTGCCATTTCGTGTGCTGCGGCATGACCAGAAACAGAGGGAGTTAAAGCGGGGTGCCATTAATTTTGACTAAAGCCATAGGCCGGTGCTGTAGCTGATGCTCTAATGATTAATGAGGACCGGCTCCAGCCTCAGTGGTGGTATCTCTGTTGAATTAGGCTCTGATTACGCCTGACTGGGTCACACATGACTAATGGCTCTTGGGCCTAATTCATCCTTCCTTGAGCCAGGCCATGTGGAATAACTACTGGTTGTTACTATCTGTGTGTGATCCGACGTCTATGAGCTGGCAGGCATTATGTACTTACTCACAGGATGTGTGTTTCTGTGAATTTGCACAGCAAATATTTTACTGTCCCATAGGGGGAGCATAATTTCTCCATAATTAAGATTCCACCATTGAAATGTGGGATTACGGTGGCACCTACTTAACTACAATATATTTCTTCTTCCCTAAGGGCTGTGTTTTTTTTCTTCCCATTAGGACTTCATGAAATGAACTTTTTGTTTGCTCATTATTATAGCTGGATTGTAATCTGAGTAGGAGATCATTGCCCTCTGTCCTCAAAGACAGCCGTAGGAAATTAATGTATGAAGGGAAATATAATTTACAGGACGGTGAATCTGCAGTGGGACCATGTCTCCGTGCCCGTGGAGTCATGATGGGACCTTCACTGGCAGGCTGATTCATTGACTGATTATCTGACACGCTGACTGCTGTTTTGACTGACAGACTACCTGTCTGAATGAGTGGAAGGCGGCCAGGGGAGGCTGGGTAACGTTCAATGACAGCATTTTTTTGGTACTATGGTACAGTAAGGTTCAGAAGTAATTGAGGTCAAGGCAAATGTCAATTACAGGACACAGTTTTTTCCGACCCTGGCACTGGATGTTGGCATTGGATGCAAATAGTGGCGTGCAGAATCGTCCATCATGGCCGTCATTCCTAGTATGCCGGGCTGTGATTGCAGGCTTGCCAAGGTGGGGGCAGAATCCAATCAGTGATAAATGATTCACCCTTAGTTTGTGTGTTTGGTAGCACGGCATGATTATTCAAATTGGCGCAACGCAAACACGAATATATTGTGTTATCTCTTATCCTTTGACTCTGGGTCATGGCAGACTCTCCAGCTGGCTGAAACACAGAGGAGCATTTCTGATATTTCCTAAACACATTGACATTATTTTTGCTGCAAAAATGCGAGTCCAGTTGGACTTTTAACGATCGAATTGCCAGGATTCTCGGACCGTCTCCGAGGCCGTCATATGTCATTTTATTGTTCCGGCTCTCGAGCACATCAATAACGCATTTGTTTGAAGTTCATTGCATGCATTATAGAAACCACAAGCGCTCTTTTAGACCATCTCGGCGACAATCTCTCCCTCACAACAGCAGCTAATTTAACCGATATACCAAAGTCATGTCTGTCGGGTTACAGTATGGTTAAGTTACGGTTCCTGCTTCCTGCTTCTTGCAAACATTGCTGTTTCATTACCCCGGTACACGCCCACTTCCACTCGCCGGCCTGTTGACTTGTCGTTTTGGCTTCGCTAGTCACCATTCTGCTCCATTTCCCGAGCTGCAATCACACTGTCAGTATCTGAGATGGTGTTAAGCTGTGGCTCATTGCACCATGCTGGGCGCGAGCCATGTGGAAGCGGCGGGGCAATGCCCCCCTGGGCCAGAGAGGGGTGGGCAGGAGCAGGAGCAGGGTCGAAGGAGGCGCTTTGGAGAGCAGTGGCGGTGGAAGGGATCCTTCTGCAGCTCCCAAACCTGTACTTTTCCCTTCCAGGCGAGCGTGTTGTTTTTACTGCTTGGCAGTGGGAGCGTGATGCTCTCTGCCAGGTGAATTTGTCCCCCCCCTTTAAAAACAGGACAGCACCGGTACACACCGAGTTGTAGAGAAAGATGCATTCAGATACAGAAGAAGAATGAATAAAAGGTTTGTGCAACAAAAAAGGAGAAGCAGAGACGGAGATGGAGGCAAAACACAGATGTGGAATGAGTCAGACAGGAGGAGGGAAAGTGAAAAGGAACGTGCAGACGCCAGCTTACCAGGCGTAGAGGAAGAAATGCAAAGACGGGGGACATTTATATGCTTGTTTGTTTTTTGGATGAAGGGGTGGCTCTTTTCTTGTTGTTGTCGTCTTCAAGTAAAGCTTGTTTGCTGCTCATTAGAGGACCCTGCAGACTCGTCTAACAGGGCGCGCTCAGCTGACCCGGCAACCGCCTGTGTGACAGCGGACGGCAAAATATGCTGCTGTCCCACTGTGATGAAATCGCCGTAACGATGATATGCTACCGTGCAAACATACTGAAATCCCAAAATATTTTCCCCTTTTATCTCTCCTTCCATTCTTTCCTCTTTGCGCTGCTGTATGTTTTCACTTTTATTTCCCCATCTCCTTCTCTCTCTGTGTGCTTGGGTCAGTAATGAGCTGGTTTTGTTTCTTTTTCCTGCCACAGGCATATTTTTCTTCCCATCTCCATCAACCTCCCGTCCACCCCCTTTTTTTTCTTCTCATCTGCTATCTTGTTTTTTTCTCTCAATGCCTCTTCCCCCCCAAGGACTTTTCAGGTTGCTTTTTCTCTGTTGTTCTCTTATCGTCTGCATTCACGTTCTTTTTTTTAGAACTTTAATTATATTCCCATGGCACTTGAGAATCCAACACGCAGCCCTACTGTGGGCTTCCTACAGCAAGACGCTCATGTTCAGCCCATGTGGTCCTCATCTGTCTTAAATGTGTGAAAAATATATGAGCGCTTGCATCGTTGCCCGCCGGCTAGACGCAGACAGCATCACCCACGGCTCTGTGGTAAAATGTTTAAATGAAAGGCATTCCCTCGCGTCTGGTGTATCACAAGGAAGCGTCCATGTAAGCACGCTGTGGTAGAGAGCCGGCCTTTAAAGGCCATGAAGCGCTCTGCCAGACCGGATAAACCAATCATGCTAGCGCTACATACAGTGTTCAGAAAATAAATGCACTGAATGCACACATGGTTGGGATCTGTCGAGCTGGGCAAATTGTGCTTGACACTTGAAACGGCTCCTCCCAAATGGAAAGAAAAAATGGTTTCACGGCCAAGTGTTACCTTGTACAACAGCTGGAAGGTCGCAGGGTCACATATCACATGAAAATCCATCTTGTCAAGTGTTGTATCTGTCAGCGACCGGACCAATCGGCGTCTTGTATGAAGCTTCTGGCGGCGACATGATTGGTGTGTTTATTCAGGTTAGTGTAGATGCTGCAATAGCATCAGTTCTATCAGAATTTGGGGCTATGTCTTCATTGAAAGATGAGTTCATAGTGGCACTGAAGGCTTTTCTCGTGGAAAAAATATGTGTTTTTCTCCGGTAAGAGCTTGGTTGGAAGATGGTTCGTCCAATAACCTGCCAAGTATCATTTTGAGAGTGCCAGCCTTTTTCCAAACCGTTTCCAAAGAAGACCTCTCAAATGGCTCTCTGTAACCAACAATCTGTTGGGTTAGGTTGGCCCAAGTGTTTTCCTGATTCCAAAAATGAGACCGGACTCTGTTTCCTGCACCTTCTTGTTTTTGTGAAAACAACACATATTTTGTGGTTAAGCTTATCTGGCACATTCTCAGAAGAAAAACAGGATTTTCTGTGCAGAGTAAATCCAGAGCAAAGCTCTGACTGTTGTCCTTTGGCCTCAAGACTGCCATATTTGACTGTAACCTCCTTTCCGCAGTGAGCGTAGAGACGGCAGCTTTAAAAGAAGTAGAACAGAAATGGAGAACACGCAGGGCAAAATAAGAGCAAATGACATGAGGGAGATATAGTTGGAGAGCTGTAGTTGCAAAGGAGAATTGCCATCAATCACTTCTTGCGCTTAAGACATTTTAAGTGAAGTGGCGAGTAGTTGCCGATTCACAAAGACGCCGCCGGTTAGACCCCCCCCGCTAATTGAAACAAGAGATGGGTAAAAGCTACAGGAGGGACACAGAGCTGCTGTTATAATTCATGGCTCTTCACGCCAATCAAACCTAAGCTCTCCTCTCGCTGTCATGCCCTGAAGAAGATTCTCACAAATCCTTTTTGTTTCCCAGCCCGATCTCCGCAGCGGTGCTTTAAAGTGACCCTGAGAAGCGCTCGCTGAAAAGAGGAGTTTGCACAATCTGTGAACTGCGTGATTAAAAAAAAAAAAAAAACCCGGTTCCATGGTCTCTCGGATTTAGGTGAAAGGATTTGCATGAAGGAAGTGCTCGCAGTGAAAGAATTAGGGACGGTATTGTGTCAGATTGATAGAGGGGTCAGGTGAGCTCGCTGCACTTGTTCAGCATGCAGTGCAGAGAAACAAAGCCCTCACTGATTAACATTGTTATTCATTCATGAAGAGCAGCCCAGCAAAGCAGAGCCATTTGTCTTAGATACATTTAACAAATGCAAAACCAGTGGGCGAAAAAAAAGAAAAGAAACAATTGCATAATTACGGCTCCTCGGTTCTAAACCAGGCCGGCGGGGTTCTAAACGCTTTCTGGACCTTTTTGTTTGAATACAGCTGTTATTATGGCGGCGTCAGGTTTTAGGCATTTTAATTCGCCGAGGTGCAAATGCCAGGCAAGGACCAGTTAACACACACAATGTAAATGCCAATTGACTGATGACATCCATGAGTAGAGCAATCAATAAGACGGAGCAGGCCTTCCTCCGGAGGAACAAAGAGAGGGCGATGGATTTATTAAGCTGTGTTATCACAGCATGATGTCATCATCGATACATTACAATATTTACACCATATCTAAAGATTGTTCTTAATGTGTTTATAACAAATTTTCCATGATACAAATATATAGTCTGTGTGGTTCACAATATTCATTGATAGCCCTAATTACTCTGCATTCTGAATAGTCAACAATGGTGCTATTTTAGTCATCACATCTTCAGTCACCTAACTGCCTCTCCTTCTCAGCGTTTCAAATCCTAACAGACTATTCCAAACAAATCCGTAGACGTCCTGTTTTGTCTTCTCCCCTGCAGAGTCAAATAAACACATGATAATAGATGGTCGCCAAGGCCCGGACCCAAGAGGTCTGTTTGTGGCTGGGGAATGTACACACTGAGTCCTCAGGACGGGGAGGGGAGTCTGTTTTGTTTGGACGACGCCAGTGACCTACGTCATTTTTACTGCCCTCAAGGTTCATTTCACTGGAGAACACGGCCTTCCTTGTTTGAAACCTTTAAAGCTCCACCACCATTGATTTTTAAATGCAGAACCAAGAGACGTAAAACAAGGATGAAATCAGAATCTTCCACGTCAAGTTCTTCGTATTTTCTATACTTTGCGTCTCAACTTTAGTTAGTTGGACAACATTTCCAATACGTTTAACCTCTCGTGTCCTCTAGAAGCCGAAGCAGAGATGCTGAATCTTTCCAGCCCAAAATGCCACTGTAACCTGAGGCTTGTTTCGGAGTTGGATATTACCCGACTGGGTCAATGAGATGCACTGCCATGTATGGCATGTTTGCAGGGCTTGGCACCTGTCCTGTCTGGGTGTGTTTTGTGATGCTGCTGCCTCAGCCAGCGCTCCTTAATGAGAGCGGAGGAACCACGAAAAGCAGATGGAATTGCCTGTGGGACTGTGGGAAGACTCGCGAGCGGCTAGAACTGACGACTGTGGGAGGAAGCTGGTGCCATGTGGTGGCGTGCCCACTCTGCCCTCTGGTCATCTCCGCTAGTCCTGCTTGGTGGTCATCCAGGCGCGCACTGGCCTGCCAATTAAAGATGGGCCCACAGTCAACCCTGAAGGTTCCTCTGAGCCCACGAGCCTCTCCCTTCCTTCCTTCCTTTTCATCCTTCATCTTTTCTCTCGCTCTCTCTTTCTCCTCTGTCTTCATAATAGTCTCCAGCCAACACCCTGTCACGCATTCTGCTTTGTTCTCGCTTTCTAACTCATTGGGCAGAATTCATCTGGCGGTTTTCCCGTTTTATTCCTCCTCGGCCAGATAGAGGTGGCAGGTGCCAGAGTCACGATCCGTTCAGCCGTGCGATATGTGACATTGAAGAAATCCTCTTTGGACATTGCATTAAAGGCAGAATTCAGATGTAGATGTGGATTAAAACTGAAGCTGACTGCTCGGCGTTATGACCCTACATAATATGGGAGAACTGCACTTTCAAGAGTAGGTTATCCAGAGAAGACTCAGAGTTCTTCACCCTGAGGTTTAAGCAGTCAATGCCGGCGGTCAGAGGTCGGAGGTCACTGGTCTGGTCGGCTTTCTGTAAGCTGAGAAAATGGAGAGAGAAATCAGGACAGTACAGTAGTTGGGCTGTCAGCAGAGCAGTGGAAACAGCTGACTGAGGGAGAATAAGTGGGATCACTGGGATTAGGGAGGCTCGTTAGGAAACTCTAGAAGCTTTGAATTACCATCTACCACCACAGGGTTCCATTCATAATATCAGAACCACGGTTGTCGTCATCTTCCTGTCACACTAAATGATGAAGACAGTTATTTGAGTAACCGCTGCCGAACATTGAAGTCAAAGGTGCAACTCCTTCCACTCTATCGCCTCTCTCTGAAAGCTGAAGCCGGGTTGTGTTCTACTTCTCGCCATGTCAACAGGGACATCCGATGGCAGGGAAACTGTCTGACTTCCATATGGAGTGGACAGATGTGAAGCACACATCAAGCGCTCCCATGTTTGATTCAGGGGGCGTTTCTTCTCGGGGTCCTTCAGGAGCCCCGCTGCTCGGAGGGTGATGGGAACGTCCTCACTCCTGATTTCGGTCGTGCCTTATCATTCTGAGGGCCCTCTGCCTCGGCCAATTTATTTGTGTTTTCTTCCTCAATGGAGTTGTTGCCAGGGAACACAGCTTTTATGCGTGTCTTCTGCATTCCAGGTATTGAAAAGTCCCAACGAACCAAATGGAGTGTTTTGTGAGAGGATGCTACATTTTGCAGCCAATCAATGCGGCTCCAAATAAAACTGTCCACGGCATTTCAGCTCCACTGCAGAGTCAATTATATTGATGCAGTCCTCTCTGTCTCCCTTTTTATTCAATTAGGATTTACAGTATTAGTCTAGAACTGTGGGGAAACTCAAGACTCTTACAGCTTTTGCAAATGTATGAAAAGATTAGAGATGCGCCGATCGAAATGGCCGTTTGCAGCTGATCGTCACACGGGGAGTTTTTCCTTTATACACACACACACACACACACACGCATGTCGTCTGTGAATAAGACTACAAGCTGCCAAGCTTTTTTTTTTATCAAAGCAAGGATTGAAATAAACATAAAAATCATGTACTTCCTAATCATTGAAATTGTGTTTTCTATGTAAAATAGCATGACAGATGTCAATATCAAGGTAAAAACATGAGGTCATGGATAACTATATTTTGAATTGTTGGCGGTTTACACTGAATTTGGGACAGTTGACATTATTATTTGGGACGGTGTTGAACAAACTATAGCCTTGCTGTGAATTTGGAATCGGCAGGTCAGACTTTGAATTCAGAATTCAGAATCAAGACAATTGCCACCACACTGCACAAAATGTGGCAGCAATCACAGAAGGTCTTTTATATCAAACAACAGTTTGATGTTTCGTTACACTAGCTTCTTTATTAACTGACCTTAGTTTGCACCTGCAGCAAAAAGTTGCTTCACGGAATGAATTGGTTTTCAAGACTTGGACCAATTTTTCCCATTATATCATATAATGTTAGGTGTGTTGCCATAAAGTGTGCCAAAGTGACTTAAATCTGTGTTTGGCGACCATTGTCGAGATATGAGCATAGAATAAGGGCATATTGGTTGCAGTTTTACTCCTGCTCAGGGACCAACAAATGCATAACAACAAGCTCTCATATTAGCTTTATTGTTGATGGACAGCTGCTGCAGAAATTAGCCGGATTGATTCAGCTTGACAAAGTGAAGGTCCGCAGTCAGGCTTACAGTACACACTGTCATCAGCTTTCATCTCCAATAACATGCAAGGATGCCTTCCTGCTATAACTATTCTGCAGTGTTGAGGATCTCACCCTTCCACATAGTGACATAGTGCTATGCTTTGCAGGCCGCTTAATAATATAATGCATCCTCTATCACCAATCTTGCCCCAACCTTGGGGCTGAGGAATGCATTATATATTGCCTATTATTACTTCTCAAACAACCCTTAAACAGCCTTTTTAAGATTTGAGGAGGAACCGGCCAAAATGTCATCACTCTCATCATCTAAAATTGGTTCTCACAGAGATAAAGTACAAGAGAACATCCCCCTACACTCTTTTAACTGGAGACCTTTTGATGTCATTTACACTGATAAATGTATCTCAGCGGTATTGCCTTGAATTAAACAATATTTCATCATGGGTGAAACAGTGGCAGTGGGATGGATGGTTGTCAACAATGAACTTGAGTGTCCAATGTTTTATTCAGAAAGGCAGTCTAAAGCTGACAGGACAGACACAATCCATTTTGAATAGTTCAAACATCTGTTTGAAAAACTGATTCATTCAAAAATTCGGATTTAGATTTATTTTTTTGGGGGGGATTGCTAAATTCTGGGAAACACATCTGTCAAACATGCTTCTCTTTGTGTCCATCGTAGCACCCAAAGTAGATTTGTAATTGTCCCCGAATGGTTTGGCACTTGATTGGAAATCATGATCTCAAACAGTGATGCTGCATTTATTTCATGTTGGCAATTATTTGTATTGCCTCCAACAAAGCTTCACTTGGGCCCAGCATGTCGTTTTGAAGTCGGAGAAGAAAGCGTTTTCTCTCTCGAGACGGTCTGACGATGAGGCCTCTGATGCGATCTGCTCCCATTGTGCTTCGCACTCCAGAAGGCGAGCTGAGGTTCTTCAAACCTTTTTCCGTGCTAATCCAAGGTGTTAGGAGGATTAATTGAAATTAATAATTAACACGTTCACTGCAACATTGTGAGGCCACGGCGACGGCAACAGCGAATCAGTAAAAACCCGACTGCGCTGCTCGGTGACGGGGAAACGCTCCAGTGAACATGACACGAGATTGAAAGCAACACCTGTACTCTGTCACACTTCAGCTCGGTTTCAAAGGCACACTGAGAAAAAAAAATGCCTGCACGTGTCTGTGCAAACATATTCAATTTGCACAATATATTCACATACATGTGTGTATGCGTGGTGGCAACATGACTCACGCGGCGAAGCGGAGATGGAGCGCCGTGCGCGGCAGTGTGACTGGATGTTTGCTGCAGCTTAAGATGCATTGAATGTACGGGAAATCAATATAGTGGAGCTGTTAGACCTCTGTGGTGGGTCATGCCCCCAAAGATTACACCGGGCTCCTGCAGTGTTGTCCCAATGGCAGACAGGATTTGTACACACAGACTGAGATGCATTAAAGAAGGGGGGCGGGGGGAGTTTCAGGGTCTGGATCGCTCCTCGTGGACTGTACAAGCGGCAGGGGAGGTGTTGAAGTTTAGGAAGTGGCTTCGAGGTCAATGGAGTTTAATTAAAATACAAACAAGATTATTGCGCCGAAGATTGCCCGGAAAAGGCAGATTGCTAGTGTTAGTAGGAGGATAGAGGGGTGAATGGAGCATTGAGCTCAGGGGACGTATTAATAAGAGAAAATTACATATGTAGATTTCAGAATTATCAACCCAGAATTCCTAATCTCATTAGTGAAGACTGGGCCACTGGGACAGCTGTATGTGTGTGGCTGTGCCGAATGATACCAAAAGGGAAGAGATGATCTGACAGGCCTTTTTTTTTTAAGGTTTCAATTTCAGCAGTCACGTTTATGATATTTTATACATTTATATTTGCATGACGTGCAAATATTTGTAAAAGCAACTTCAAGAGTCAGAGTAATAATGTTCACAAAAAGCGACGCGGTCTAAATGTCCCGCTGTGCTTGATTGAAAAGCTCTTATGTTTAAATCGTTACTTGTCACAGGAGCACACCAACGGACACGCCTCATCCCAGCTCGGGCGGGACGCGTTCGTCACTGCGTCTGTTGAGATTTTCGAAAGTGGCTCGTAAGCTCGAGTCGTAAAGTTTGTGTCGACTCATGAGGGGGCCATAATCCTTCAACTGCAGCTCATAAATGACAGTCACCCAAAGTTATTGTCACATACAGTCGCATATTATCCTCCCCTCTTCCATCCAAAGTTGCCTTCCCCCCCCCCCCCCTTGATATCAAATGTTAATTCTCGTGTTTTTTGTTTGTTTCATACATGGATGTGAATGCACCTGGATCCCCCTTTTACTCATGATTTTGTGTCCTAATTTATGATACTACTGATAACAAAATATATTTGCATTCTTCCAAAGACATCCGGGGAGGTCGAGACACCGGCTCGTGGCAGCAGTTGATCTCTTGACCCCTCTTGCAGCCTTGTAGTCTTGGCGCGAGGTGCAAGTGTGTGAAGGGAGATATTTCCGGCCCTTGAGTGCCAAACCATGCAGCATACCAAGCGATACATTTCAATTAGCGACCCCGCCTTCAGACGGCCGCGGCGATGCCATGGCTTCACACACCAGCGACCGCCGCGATGAGCGATTAGGCGCCCGACCGGAACGAGAACTAGCGGACCTTGCAACATGGAAACGGCGTCAGCGCATCTCACTGCACCAGCCTCCGACGGAGGTGTGACACGTGCACGCGTCGGATTGTATGTGTGAGTGTTTGGGCGGTGCTTTGTGTGTGTGTGTGTGTGTGTGGGTGTGTGTGTGGGTGGGGGGGAGATGGTCTGTTAAAGTGAAAAAGAATAAAAAACACAAAAAACAGTGCTAGTGATTAAGGTAGAGTGAGGCCAAGTGTACCTTACTCAATCACATGCTAAGTGGCTCTATTGATCACGGTCCTTCATCAAGATGCTTTTATTGAATTGGAGAGAGAAAAGGGAAAGTGATTTCTCTCTGGATTCTTGCACATGCTCTAGTTTAAATAACGTTTATTTATTTTGTACCTTTCCAAGGAGAAAGAAACCCAAGTATACAAGCAGTGCCGTTGCTTTGTTATAGCTGTGAAAAATCAACGTCCCGGGTTTCTCTCTGACGTGGACAATTTCTCGATCCTTGACACGCTTGACACACGATGCAGACGTGGACCTTTCTGCATCGGTGCGGTGACGGAACGTAATTGGGAGTTTTGGTTTAATTTCTGCTCAGTCTCTAGGGCGCGCTCGTTCCTCACCTCTCCTCTGATTTCACGCAGGCAACTTGTTGATCTGTTTCAACAATGTTGGGACTTAAACCAAGTAAAGGCCTTTGCATACGTGATGTGAGGACACGTGCAAATGAAAAATACTAGCCTGCAAGCATCTTATGTCTGGGTTTTTGTTTTGAAAGTTAATTAGGAAGGAGTGGATCTGTATAGAATGGAAGGAATAATAAAGTTTGCCTACAGAGCCTCTGTGTTGTTTCATAAATATTTGCGTCAACCGGTTTCGCGCAGCGTGATTGGTTAATGCCTTTATTACATTTAACGTACAAATAAATCTCATGGAAAAAAAGCCACCAGTGTGCAAAGGCCTAAAGAGTAGAAGAGCAGTGTGTTCATGCAGTGTGAAATGGCATCGGCCTTCAGGCAGTACCAGAAGTGCACCAGAAATAATTTAGGTTTATTTATTTTGTATTTTGGCTCACACAGATACTGGTTTTTGAAAAGACCCCGTTTTGTTCAGTCAGATTTCTTTTTTAAAGCACTTTCAAAATAAAAAAGGGAGTGCAGATGTATCCAACTGCTTGTATTCACTGATGTAAAAACGTATCCATGTGCAGAAGCACAATGCGACACATTGAGACGCATCGAGAGTTGACACGTGAATAGTAATTGAATCATGAGGACCAGTGGAGATTCACACCTCTCGTGAGAAACCAGCGTCTAAGCAAGCATCCATGCCGGCCCAGTTATTGATGTCCTCGATCAGAGTCGCGTCCTTTCGCAATCAAATAACGCTCAAAGTAACACATTTCCCCCTGAATAATAGCTGTGCCATTCCAACTGTGCCACATCTTTTCATTACAAAAAAACATGGCTCTGGAGAGTCAAAATGGGCGTGAGGCTGCAACACTATTATGATGATTCGTGGCACAGAGACTTTCCAGGGCACCAACCGAATTGTTGTCATCCCAAAGAAAAGAGCCAGCAGTTAGTGAGCAGATTGGATCATTTGTTTCTCGTCGCATGCGTAACTGAATGAGCCTCTAGGTTTGGTGCTGACAACAGATAGTCCTCCATGTGCACTGCACTACTTTGCTATTCTGGAACAGCGTTACAGCCCATTACTCAAATTGGAGGCAAGGACAAAGACCCGCTGCCACTGGTCCAGATGTCAAAGGCTTTTACGAAAATCCCTAATGTGATTCAACCTGATCCAGCCAACAAAGACCTCTTGTATTCCACACCAACACAATCAGAGTCTCTGTGATTGCAGCTGCTGAGCCCCCCATCATTGACAGATAAACAGCAGAGGGGAAACAGCTGACTGCGGCACGTTTGTAACAAAAACAAAAAAAAGCCTTGTGATAAGCATCAGAAAGCCTTGCTTTATAACCTGCAAGAGGCGCCGACACGGTTCAATCAAGTGTAGATGCTTTCTTCGCCTGTGCTTTGTCGCTTGCGCGGGGATCCTAATCACCAGTGTAATGTCTCTCGGAGCCCGGACAAGAGAGTGCTCTTATTCTGCCGTGTTAACTTTAAGCCTTTCCTTTAGCACGCCGACATAATGGTGACTCACTGGAAGTCAGTTAAGCTCTGTTCTCTGGTGCGACCTCCAGGCCACACATATTTCTTTTCCTCTCCCCTGGAGTTGCCAAACTACCACTGGGCCGTGACTTTATTTTTTACGGGCTACAGGTGGCCTGCTGGCACGGCCTCTCGCAGAGTGCTTACTGCTTATCCTCCGCGCAGCATGGAAGTCTTTCGCATGGGCCGACCTGCCCGTATGTTCTTCAGCCCCTTGGCCACATCGCCCCGGTAGAGAACAACTTGCCAACCGCAGGGACGGAGACGAGCGCAAACACAGGGACGACGAGGCTCAGCAGCAGACCAGCTGCGGGGCTAAATGAGGGCCATTCATCATGGTAAACCGATTTAGGAAACCCAATGCATATCTGCTGACGCTACCGGTCTGCCGATTAGCTCGATAAAACCCAATAACGCTAAGACCATCTTTACTGAAACCTCTTTTATAGTAGTGGTGTGATCCTGAAGGATTAACATGAGGAGAATGTATGTTACAAATGGGTATTAAAATCTACTTTGATAAAATATAAATGAGGAAAAAAAGTCAGCAAGGAGAAGAAAAAAAAGTATAGCAGCAATACCGCCTCCGTCATTCCTGTTTTTTCGTTCATTTTGCATTGTTGCATTGTTCTGAACTATAATCATCCTGGCTCTGAGGAAGTGGCTTTTTATAAGCTGTTTTAAGGTTTCGGTTGGTTCTGAGGCTGCGGGCCCAAAGGCCTTGCAAAAAGGAGGAGGGGGGGGGGAAGGCGCAACCCTGCTATTTCATCTCCATATATAGTCAGGCAGCTCGACCACAAAGTCAGGGCAGACTGCCTGTCTGGCGCTGGACTGGGTGTGGCCCCACCCTGCGAGCGTTCAGTGGGCAGAAAGGAGGATGGAGAGTGCACTTTCTCTTGTGTAAACTCTCACTGTTGCTTATTTTACATGTCCCCCCCGAGCACGGGGCTTGACATGGAAATGAACGGGCATTTTAAAACCCCCCCCCGCACGTGTCTCTACTTCTGCCGAGACGCACCGAGACGTCGTAGTATTAGATTTCATCCTGTTGAATATCAAACGCCGTCACATCAAACCCCGCCCCCCCGCTGCTTGCGTTTTACGACCAGTCGATGTGGAAGCCTCGCGCTGCCCGTCGGCGCAGTTGCCTCCGCTGCATGCCATTGGCCCTGTTTTGGTGACCGCCCGGTCAGAGTTTTTTTTTTTTTTTAAAGCACAATAGTATATCAAAGACAAGCGCAGCTCCCCTTCGCTGGAAGTAGATGGGGAGTGACAGCTGCATTTGCGAGGCGCTGTTGAAGGGAGCGGGGAGAGCGCGTCCCTGGAGGCGCCGGGCTCTTTTGGGGGCAGACGAGATGTTTCAACATATTTACTGTATGAACACGCATGCCCGCAAACCGTCCTTTCATCCCCAACTAATGACTCGCTCACACTGAATCTACCACCCCTCCCCCCAAAAAAAGTCCCAAAATACATATTCATACTCACAGGCAAACGTGGGAGAAAGATGGAGGGCACACATGAAAGTGACAGAAAAAAACATCATACATAAGGCAAAATAAGTCAGAGAGATTGATGATGCGAAAAAGGGAATTAAATAGGCTTTCTCCCAGCATGCTCATCCTAGAAAATGGTTGACGTGTGAACTTCAGGTTCCATCTTTTTCTACCCCACCCCTCTCAGGGGGCCCTTGCCAGTGACGGCTGGATGAAGACAGGCACACACACACACACACACACACAGCACCCGACAGCAGAGACAACTTTCATAAACTACTAAGAATTAGTGTCGACGTTCTCTATGCCATCGCTGATAAAAGTCCCTTATAACTTGACTTGTTAACGCCACCCTGTTCCAAAAACGGGATTAAAGAGTGTGCCGACTTGAGGCGCTTTTTGAAGGGAGGAATACGAATTGGCAGAGAGCGGTCGGGTTGTGTGTCGGGGGTGTGTGTGTGTGTGTGTGTGTGAACGAAGGATGGAGATAGAGACTTTGTCTGCAGGAGAGTAGTATTGGCTGAAATTGGCTATTTTCCCCTCACACTCTTGACATCTAGAGGTGCGCGTGAGAGGCATTATGAATTCATAGGCTCCGGGGAACCAAATGAGCTCCCGTCACCTGGAATTTACACGAGACAGAAATCACTTATTCGCAATGTATTATTTTTTCCCGTCGCACTTCCACGATAGGTTACCAATTTTTCTCTCTCTCTCTCTCTGCCTCCTCCGTCTCTTCACCACCAATCCCCCCTCCGCCTCCCCCCCCCCCAATATAATCTTCTCCACTGGGGCACAATTTCCGCGGCAACTTGGTCACACATTTGATTCAGTATTCTATAGCCTCAATTTCTTCAAAATCCAGTTTTCCTGTGCTGTCCTTTTCCTAAGTAGGTCGCCTATCTAACAGTACCACAAGCAAGCTGTAACCCTCCCCGTTTACATTCCAGGGACTGTACTGTAATAGAGGGCACTCAGACGGGGGGACGTGTCCACAGAGTGGGTGAAGCAGACACATGTGAAGCCGTTTGAGCAGCTCCGCCTCTGGGGAGCCCTCGCTGGCCCACTTCACCAGAGTCAACATCAGGCCTCATGTGGCATCAAGTGCCAGCGGGGGTATTGAGACAGGACTGATGGACCGGGGGTGGGATGGCGCCCTCAGAGACGTTCCCCCCCACCCCCAACGGTGTGTATTTTCAGGGCCATCTTGGAGCCCCAGAGCAGCCTGTTCTTGTCATCCACGGCCTATTCCTGTCACAACAGCTGGGGCATTATTGCGGCGTCTGAGCCCGGCCCCATTGGATCCCATAATCGCAGTCACAAAGGCCGTCTCGTTTTACCCATAGTCTTCGTGAGAGAAGGAAATTCCAAACGCGTAGCCTTCATCTGACGCATGTCTGCCATTCCATTGTACCCACAGCCCCGTATTCCACTCCAGCCCAATCACCCATTCCTCCGTTCCACTCTTCCCCTTGTGCCCTCCCTCCCATCCCCCGCATTCCCTCGCACTACAGTCACCTGATACCCTTGATGGAGGTTTTCCCTCAGGCCCCGAGGCCAAGCGGTTCTTCCACCCCCCCCGAGGACCCGAGGCCTCGCTAGCACCACATGGCCTGAGAGAGCGCGGGGCCATCCCCCCTCCATCAGTGTTACGGAGGATCGCACTCCCTGACAGATGTTTCCCGTCAGTGCATTTGTGTTTTCTCTTTAGACACAACAAATCCCTCCAGCCGCTCCTCCTCCTCTTCTTTTCCAAGATTTACTCAGGTGCTCCTTCAGTCTATTCATTTGCTGTGTGGAATGCGGTTGAAGTCCCGCCTTAACGGGGCGGCTGTATTTCGTGAGGAAGCGGTGAGGTTTTGGATTCCAGCTTGGATTGCTGTTTTAGGGGCTCCCGGGGTTAAACGAGGTTTGAAGAGACATCCTTTTGAAATGCAAATCTTCGTGTCACCGCTGCCCGGGCAGCGAGCTCTGCAAAGCAGTGATCATGAAGTCCTCACCATCTCGGGCGGGGAATACATAAATCAGCCGCGACTGATTTCCTGCTGACTGTCATAATCGGTTTGTTAAACCCACAAATTGCATTGCCGATAGACGGTTAAAGTCCACTGGTTCTCGGCGATCGGAAGATAACATGTGACGAAATCCCAATCCCAATGATTTTTCTTTTTAAAGCTTGATTAGACTCTCTTGTGGCGTTGTTCAGGCTACTCACACACGTTTGACATCAATAAAATATAAAGCACTCAATTGCAGTTGCTGAAGCAGTTGTGCAAACACATGTCTCGCTGATAAAGTATGAATTCCCCAATGTATACTGTATGATTAATCAAAACACTAGAAAGCAGCCACTAATTACTCTTGAGTGCTTATGAAACATTAAGTCCATAAATAAGCATATTTATTTATACCCCATTGGATTAGATTATTCAGTGTTTATAACCTATTGTTAATGTGTTTGTTTAGCCTCAGCTGTATTTGCAATAATTATATTTCTCATCAACATTTCAATAGGGCTCGCTTTTTTTTGTACTTTTCTTAGGTTACAGGCCTTTCATAATTGATGTGCTTAAGCCTGGATGATGAATCTATTAATATCCCCATCTAGATTACTCTCGTGTCGAGCAAGCCACATTTATTTATCACCCCGACGCCTTTCTAATGAGGGAAGTTAAATTAAAACATTGCATCAGACACAAATATGGACAACACAGTTTTTATGTGAGCTGTCATCTCTCGGCTTCAGCTGTGTAAACACGCAAAGTTTAACAACGAAAAGCAAGACACAAAAAGGAATACAGAGAGAGAGAAATATTGTTTAATCATTTAAAGACGGAAGTAAGGAATGAAATGAAATATCTGGGACAAATGAAAAATCTATCAAGAAAGCTGTCAGGGGGTCCGTTTGAGCGTCTCCGCAGCCATTTCAAGGCTTCGTTCTCCACTTCAAAGAGGAGCCTCTGATCCACCGAGAGGGGTTGGAAACGCATTTTGATCCATTTGGCTAATTTCTAGTTGAAGTAAAACGTGCAGCGCTTTCAGGCTCCAAGCCGCCCCGCAGCAGTGTGATGGGTGATCACGAGGTTTGCAGCTTTCGCACACACAACATCGCGCATGGAAAAAATGACAAACAACTACGGAACTAATTGGCATAATTGTCGCGCCTATCACGATCGGGGGGGGGGGGCGCTAATTGTCGTGTCGCGTGGGAAAAGTGTGACACGAGGGTGGCTCCTTTTTTGAAAATAATTTCTCGTTTCGCAAGCGACTTTGCATTTTGCGTGTCGCCCCCCCTCTTCCTCTCTTATCGATTCCTGTCCCACGGGCAGTGCATACTCAATGCACTGTATATGTGTCATGCGGTCAGCTCCCAGTAGCTTGACCCCCACGACCTTTTTATTAGTGATTTGCTCCAGCGTGCGACTGCACAGGAATGTTGCTGCTCCGGCCCCCCCGACCCAATCAATTACCCGCCGAGCTCTGCTGACCTGAGTGACTCGGTAACCTCCACCCAGGAGTCCCACACAGTTCATGGTTTCAGTGAGCAATTACACGCAGATTTGTGTTTTCATGCATGTGTTAAGTAAGTTCCAACTGTGTCCGTGTGAGGAATCTGTTTACACGGTCACATTGTGGGCAGGAAGTTGTTATTTAGACGGAAGGATTCGACAAAAGTCTTCATAAAACCTTTATAAGTATTAACTGTTCCGCATGTGAGAGAGGTGGGAGGCTGTGGCGCAGTGCATTAACCCTGAAGGTTAATACGGTTCGATCCCCGGGTCCTCCTGCCCACATGTGTCCAAGTGTCCTTGACTTGCTCCCTCGGCAGCCTGCTGCTCCTAAAAGCTTCGGATGGGTCCAATACAGAGGTCAAATTCCATGTATCTCTATGTTGCCGTTGTATTGATATTCATACGTTTAGAAATTGCACTTTTACATCAGTTTGCGCTCGGCTTATTCCACCGAAGGGCACTCTAAACTAAACAAACATTTCTTTTTTTGTTCTCATTTCTGTCTATCTTTCCATTAAACACTTCACTGACAAAATAAATAATAGACACAGACTGTAGCATTGGTCACTTGGTTGTCGGGGTCACTGTGAAAGAGAATGCAGGCTTGATCGACAAGTGTGCAATTAGAGACATTATAGGGATGAGTCAGCCAGGGAACATCAGCAGAACTCTGGCATGCTCATCGGCTTGGACAACTTTGGGTGCTTCAGTTTACTGCTTAACATGGCACCGGCCCTATGAATATTATTCGGAGCACAATGTGGTGAATGCATTCCTCTTGCCAATAGCAGGTTGGAGAAATGAGGACATCAGAGTCATATTGGGCCAGCTAAACTTTTGTGGTCATTATTACATGTTGTTACCGGTGTAAACAGGAAGATCGCTGTTGAGGATGACACACAAATCCATGTTTTTGCTGGCACGATATCTGGTCGAGTCCGGGGGATATTTTTGGCATTCGTGGTCAATCTGGTTGGCAAGACATAAAAGACCAGAGGCGAGAAAAAGAACAAGGAAAGCTTCAATCGAGTGCAGACCTCTGCGTCGAGGCCTAATAATCTCCCCTGGTACTTCTGCTGTTACTTTTCACGCTCAACATTGCACTAGTTATGTAAGGCAGGTTTGGTCTGGCGGTGGTCGCGTGGGATGGAGCGGCCAAAATCAATAGGTTTCTTCTTGGGTGCATTGAATGTGCGGCGAACATTTTATGCAAATGTGGCCATTAGTTATCTCCTAATGGGATATAAAAGAAGCCGGCGACTGAGCAACTGGTGAAGGGGAGATGGGGAGTCGTAGGGAAAAACGGATATTGGTGAGATGAAAGAGATAGACAATCAATACGAGAAGGAGACATTCAAAGGGAAACATAGCCAACATGATTCTAAGAGAAGCAAAAGATAGGAGTCAAGGGTGTTGGAAAAAAAAAAGAAGCAGTAAAAGAAGTGCTGGAGGCGGTGTGTTGGGAACAGGAGCAACAGATGTGCTTTAACTTAGCCTGGCCTCGGGAATGCAGTCCACGAAAGAGGCCAGATACCTTGACCCTCGGCCTTGCAACCTGATCCTCCACCCTCCCCGTGGCTCAAGCATCTCTTTTGTGGTATCCTCCTCTCTCTCTCTCTCTCTCTCTCTCTCTCTCTCTCTCTCTCTCTCTCTCTCTCTCTCTCTCTCTCTCTCTCTCTCTCTCTCTCTCTCTTTCTCCCAGCTCCGACCCCCCCCCCCCCCCCAACCTGGGCTGCTTCAGACCACTCCAGACCACTCCTCGATCCTGACTCGCCAGAAATGCTCGGTAAAAGGGCCCTCAGCTCCGTGCCCCTCGCTCGCCCCTCCATTAGCCGAGGCCTGGCATCCGTCTAATGATCGCCGGCTCCCCTTTCCTTCCTTCAGCCCGAGTGCAGCGGCGCTGCCCCTCGTTCCAAACCGGACGACCATGACATTCAAATTGTACGGCATGCATACATCATCTCTCTCTTTCGCTCCGTGCTCGTAGAATTACAAAGTGACACCTTTTGACCTCCTGAAGGGATCTGGGGTATTTTACATTTCACCCTCTGTCTCACCTTGCCTTCTTTTCGGCGTGTGCCGATCACATTCTCGTCCACGCTTCTCTCGTTCGGTCGTTACTGCGCCCACATTCCTCTCTGCCTTTTTCGTCTTCGCTGTCTTCCTACAGACCACATACTTCATCGGTTACACTCGTGCAGCTGTGCTGTGTCCTTGCATGTTGCACCTGTTCTCCGGGATCCCTTGTGCTCAACTGTCATGATCTCATCTCCCTGCAGCGCTGACGGTCGAAGCCGCTGTTGGTCTGCACGTCTGGGTTCCGTCTCGCCGTCTGTGTGTGCGGTTGGGAAAGGATGTCCTCACTTTTTGAAGCTAATGTTTGCTATTCAGTGTGACACAATTAAAGTGTCAGTTAATTTGCTCTCGTGTTGTTCTTGATTGAAAAGATCAAGAGTCGTCTTTGTTGAAATCAACACACAGATCGTGACACCTCCGCCCTGCCTGGCGGGATGTGTGTTGACGCACACTATTAGCATAATGGTAATTTACATAGGGGAGAACTGTTCCAGGTAATTCAATCTATATGTAAAACACTATTACGAGTGAGGCAGGGGGCCGGTGACGGCTCAGCTAACCCACGCGACCCGGGGGCGTCTGCGTTGCCATAGTTATAGCTTGCAATTAGACCGAGTACAGACCGAAATCTATAATGGTCGACGATGCACTGGTCACGTGGTTACCTTAAGACGTAACGCTTGACCCGCCACACACAACTGCCTGTTAGTTTCATATTGAATTCATGCAGATATCTGTAATGAATTCAGTAAAAGCTGGGATTACAGGATTACTTCCTGACCCATGCAATTTGCTATATATAGGCAGGATTTTGACACGATGAATAGGCAACTGACTGCTGCCCTACTAATATCTCCCATTGCCCCCAACTAACACACATACATGGAGATGTTTTCAAGAGAACTGGATACAGCGTTGGAGGCGGGGCCCCGTTCATTCCTATGAAAGTTGCTCAGTGTCGCATGAAGCAGAGGTAGGACCAAGTCTTTGTTTTATGAAAGTCACAAGTCATTCTCAAGTCTTTGCCATCAAGTCCTGAGTCCTAAACTTTGAGTCATAATGTGCTCTTCACCAAATGCAATGCATAGTTTCTCCTGCCACTTGATTAGCTGCTGACGGATTGGTTCAAACCCAGCGGTTCTGGGGAATTCAGTGTCGTCTTGCTCGGAATTAATTGTGTTCGTTGATTCAGAAAATTGTAAATTTATCAGTAGCAGACTTCGTGAATAACATCTTTGGGCTTGGCGGTAAGGTATGGAGTATTTTTCAAGTGAAGTCTTCCACATCCATGGGGCCAATAGAGCAAGTGCACTAGCGTTTTCTTTAACCCCGCCTCCCAGCCCTCGGGCCCCGCCTCGTTCTCTGGGATTATTTACATAAATGGATGAAGAATCAATATATCTGGATTTGGGTATTCGTACATTTGAGCTCTAATGTGTTTAAACTGGGAAGTTAATTTATCTTAACAAAAAAACAAACCAAATGATTTACAGACATCTTTCCCAATGTAAATTCATTTTTGGGCCCCATGGCATCACGTGACGGACCCGGACGTTGTAATTCCACCGCTCGGCCACTATGCTTCAAGGCGGCGCTGTTCCTGGGGAGATGTACACTCGACATACTAACGCCATCTCTCTGGCCTCTTTTCTTTCTTTTTTTGCCAATCACATTATCATCCTGTAACACTGCACTGCCTGCTGATCCGTCATGCATGCAAGCCGTCACAGAAATGCTATCATCATAATAAGCCTCTATTCATCCACGAATGACAGCCGACTCAATTTGAATTGACTGACTCATTCTGATTTGCCAAGTTCACGAGCTTCCACTAAACAGAAGCAACTCGGCCTTTTACGGAGCATTTATATTTACTCCCTTTATTCCATTTACAGTCCATTGTTTTATTTCCAACTCTTTTTCTTTTCTTTCTTATTTGCCGCCGCCTTCTTTCTCTTCCACTTCCTCTTCATGAATAATTCATTGAGTCATACATAATTTAGGGGAAGCAGCCAGAGATTTACACAGCTCTTTGTGTCTCTGTGTTTTGTTTGGTGACATATTCAATAATTGTTTAATATTTCAAATTGACTGGGAGTTGGGAGCCCTGCGTGCAGCAGTGCCTCATGTGTTCTGATTATGGCGGAGGTGAGCGCCAAATACTTTCCTACAGTAGGAGACTCCACATGACTGCTAGGGGAACTTCCTAGGAGCCTTCAACACCCATAATCCTTCATTTTCTTATTGGCCGTAATGCTTCCTAGAATACTTTGCAGCGCACTAATGAAGTACAGAGTCAGTTGACTGTCAGTCATTGTGTTGGGGGGATTCTGCCCTGACCTCATACTGCGTCTGCTTCAGATTAGCTCTGCTGTGGTGTGTGTCTGCCATGTGTCTGAGATTATCCTGTTTTGGTTTAGTCCCTTACATTAATAGCACAGAATGGAGAATTGGAAACTTAGAAAGATTGCGAACATTAATATTTCCCCATTTCACAGAGGGCCTAGCATGACATTTCGCTGCTCCGTCCCTATTCAGTAAAATATGAGCTTTTATTCACTTTTATTCAACCCGATGGAATTGCTCGAAACTGTGATTTTTGCTCGCACTTCCATTGGGCATTGCAAAAGGTTTATTCGCTCCAGTAGATCCGCGTCGCATGTTATTGTTTCTTATGTCTGGCTTTTCACAATGTGTATTAGTTTTGGGCTATATCTTTGTTTATTTGTCCGAATAATGATCAGTTGAGGTAATCTGGCATGTGGTTTTTGGCCCTATCCCTGACAACATCAATACACAAACACACTAAAAAAAGAAAATGCAATAAAATGTGATCCTCTGGCAGCTTAACCTGACAGCCAAACATCCTTTGTTGTCCACCCATGCGGTGTCTTTATGACTAAAGAGAACATCTTTGCCAAGTCCAATTTAATGAAGAGCTTCTTTCAACCGGTTCCCTTCCTTTATTAACTTGTTGATTCTACCCATGTGCTGTTTTTTTCATCCAGGGGAGCCTAAGTCTTGCATTTGTGCACGGTGCTAATTCTATTTTGATTATTCAACGGGGAATTGCACAGTTAATCCCTCCTCTTCATTCTGATATTGACACTGTGGATTGTCTTTTAATTAAATCAGAAAATGAATTTAGATGAGGGCTGGGTCAATATCTCTGCTTTTAACTAGCCTAGGCTTGGGGGGGGGGGGGGCAAATAATAACTAATAACTAATAATACATTTAATTTTTAAGGCACTTCTCTTTCAAAAGAATCTCAGAGTGCCACAGAGCCAAGATATAGTAAAACAAATAAAAACATAGTTAAAACAACCCATAAAACAAATAATTAATAGCTGACGATGAATTAACGCAATGTTTTTTAGGCCAATTCAATTGGCTGACTGCAATCAATTGCAGTCAGCAGGCAGAAATTCGCCAGACACCGTGGGTGTGGGAGCCAGGCAGCTGGTACACCGTGACAGCGGAGCGCGGTGGCACGACGTCGGCATGCTGGCAGGTTTGCACAAGCGCTAAGACACACAAAAGAAGTCTTAGCCGGCTTGTTATCGAAGACGCTGTTTTGCTCCAATCTCTGCATGTGCGCATGCAGCGTGCGCGTTGGCCTGCCGCTGCACAAGCGAGTCCTTGAATAAGGTTTATTCCACCAGGAGCTCATTTGAAAACCAACTTTATGGGCTGCGTTGAAGCCATTGAATGCAGATGATGATAATAAAAAGCCGCGTGTGTCATTACGGTAGCGCCCCTTTTCTCACTCTGCTGAGCATACCGGTGGAAATCCGCCTGGCGAGGGCCAACCAGCACCGAGGAAAGGTCCCATGAGTAGATCCTCTGAGACCGAGTGGCCCTCCCCGACTCCACCTGTTGAGAGACGTAAACATGTTTTCAGTTCACTATGAAACTGTGGGATGAAACGGACGTCTGATCAATTTGAGTTGATTTTAAATGGCTACACAATGGTTCATTATGATTCAATAATAGTCCAACATGTTACACAATAGACTTTACCACTTTATTACCTTACCACACAAACAGTCTCGTCTCCCCTATTCTGGCGCCAGTGACCTCCCTGTGACCTCAGAGCTCATCTCTTATCTAGGTCCCTCTCACTCTTGGAGGTCAGCGAGACCATGAAAGCGTTCCGACTTCCACTTCATGTCTTTTGTGGCCAGTCAATGAGCCTTTCCACTTCTCTTTTGTTGTCCTTGTAGACTGATTGAAAAGCAGCCAGGGTTTTCACTTTAATGTCCTGTATATATGCAGAGTTAAATATTTCATTCGGAGCCACTGAAGTGAGAACTAGAAACCACAAGTCTACGTTAGAGTATATCTAGCCCTTCCTCTGAACTGGGAACCATTAATGCTGTGCTCAGCGGGGAGCATTCAGGCAGCGGGTTGTGTCCTGATCTCGCCCCCGAAGCCACGACGCAAGAGTTGCAAAAACAACTCGTGCTCGTTTTTGTGGGTTTTCAATTCATCCAATATTGACTGCCGTCCCTAATTGGTTTTGACGCTATAATTAATTTCAATATGCATCCCAGGAACAAAAATGTCTTCATGTTCTATGGCTTCAGTCTGACACACACAGTAATAGAAACACCGTGATTGGCTCTTTTTGTCGCCTCGCAGCAGATTTTGAATAAGAAATCATTTTAATGACATTAATTATTCATATTTAATCAATGATTTGGCAAGTATTATGTCTGACACCAGTGATAATTGAGGTCCTCCATTATCTTTGTTGGAATACTCTGTCTTGAATGACTCTTTATGCTAATTACGGCGTGATGAGATCCTTTGACATTCTCGCCAGGTTCTCCGTCGCCGCTCTGCAACAGCGCCGTGTTTTGTTTCCGGCTCCGCTGATGAGCTGGATGGTATTGTACCCGATTCTCTCCCGTTTCATTGTTAAATTAAATGAACTCAATGCATCAGGAGGAAGGCCAGGGGTGCAGAAGGCGCTCTCCTGACGAAAAACGTCGCATGGCATGTCACTGTCAGCCGTAAGTGATGTGCCTTGGTACAGAGACTCTGTTTCCTCTGGCTCTCTTCCCAAAAGGTGTCACTTGACATCTGCCATTGAGAATCAAAGTGAGAACACCTCGCTACAGGAAATTACCATCCGTTGCTCTCCGCGTCTCGAGTGCTCACGCGGCGTTCACTGAGCCAAGGAAGACGATTCTGCTCTGGCTCCGGGCGCCACCAAGACAAATTGGACCCCGGGAGGGGCGTGAAACACTTGGCCGCGGGAAAAAAAACAATCGGACATTCGGAGAGAGACGGCTGCCTCCTTTTGCTGTGTCAGTTTGGGGCCGAGGCAACTTCTGAAGGAAGGAGACAGGTGGACGGATGGGAGAGCAGTGATGTGGATGGATCCCTGAAGCAAGGCGAGGAGCAGGTGTCCAAACGCGTCGTTTCAGAACGAAAGACGGAGAGAGGAGAGGGGATGCTGTGTGGCTACCTTGTTGTGGAAAGGGACAACACTATTTCCAGGAAAAAAGAGTGATTAAAACTACATAGGTGCAATAGAAGTCCAAAGTCCAAAGTCTTGCAGCACAAAGTTACCTGGATGTGGTGAAAGGAGAGGAAAGAAACACAGCGTGCAAGGTGTCAAAATAAATGAGCGAGCGGTGGGAGAAAAAAAAGAGGATGCACGGAGGAAGGTCTGAGGAGAGATCAAAGGAGCGTGAGAGATGTGTCTGCATGCAGCCGTGGAAAGAGCTTTGGAGAGCGAGGAGTGATAAGTCTGTGACAGCTGCAGCATCATTAGAGCATTAGGATCAATCCTCAAGACCCTTGTTTGCAGTCTTTGCCCACACAGAGGCCCGGTGTAATTTTCACGGGCATGGTCATGCAGCTGCTGCGGAAACTTCCAGATTGCCGGCCTTGCTTCTCCCACATCTCTGAACTCTCTGTCCCCTTCCACCTCCCGCGTCTCACCATCACCACCGTGGGTGTTTCTCTCATGCGCTGCTGCTCTGCCTGCCTTTGTCTGATCTCGCCTCCACTGATCTAAAGCCAGAGGTCAACCATAAGCGATGTTGCGGCTCATCTCCCTTCAGCTGTTACTCGATGACATGAGACTGAATTCTAGGTTTTTTCCCTTTTACTCCGCTCTGCAACTCCGCCTCCGTGGTGCCACGGCCACACCGATGGCTTCTGCTCCCCCGTTGTCCTGGCTATTGGTTCATCAATTGCAGTCAGCAGGCAGAAATTTGCCAGACACCGTGGGTGTGTGATTAAAGATCCCTCAACCACCCTGAGCCAGGCAGCTGGTACACCGTGACAGCGGAGCGCGGTGGCACGACGTCGGCATGCTGGCAGGTTTGCACAAGCGCTCAGACACACAAAAGAAGTCTTAGCCGGCTTGTTATCGAAAACGCTGTTTTGCTCCAATCTCTGCATGTGCGCATGCAGCGTGCGCGTTGGCCTGCCGCTGCACAAGCGAGTCCTTGAATAAGGTTTATTCCACCAGGAGCTCATTTGAAAACCAACTTTATGGGCTGCGTTGAAGCCATTGAATGCAGATGATGATAATAAAAAACCACGCGTGACCGATCGCGTGTCTCATTACGGTAGCGCCCGCCCCTTTTCTCACTCTGCTGAGCGCTCTGTTGGACTTTCTAATTCCGGGCACACGGAGAAGTAGCCAATGGCTTCCTTATCGGGTTCCTCTATTAATCTTTGCTACCCTTTTTTGTTTGCACATCCAGTCTTTAGACTTATCCTCATTGCGGTGGCGGGGCAAGTTGTGGCACATTGCTGTCTCGCAATAAAAGGAGAGAGGGAGCGGACGACAATAGCTGAGCCCGCCGGCTCATTTACTAAATGAGGCCTCTGTCTCCCCTGAAAGAAGTGTGCATTGTGGCATACATGATCTCATCGCTTCCTTTGTTTCAGAGGCTGATTGTTTAACCTGCTGAACCTAATTATGATACATTAGACTCATATTATTGCACATGACAGCACATGCGTTTCATACGAGCTCTGTGTGGGCGTACATCTTGTTACTTCATCATCTGTGACACAAGACAAAAAGCCTTCTCCTGTTGGCCCCGACAAGGCCGACGCAACAATCCGTTACTGTGTCGCACATATAAAAAATAAAAAAAAGAGACTGCAACCGGGTTGATTAACTTAAGAAAAAGAAAAGTTGTCTGCGCCATTTTTCTCAATACATCCGGGCACAAAACGTGAACACATGCAAGAAACATCTCCTCTGTCAATGCATTTATCAGAGGCTTTACTTGGTGGACAAACAGAAACCCTACACGTAGGTGACTCATGCCATTTCCCACGGGCGCGTCTGAATCAATGTAATGGCCTTAACAGCAGCTCCGTCTGTGTCTGCAGCGTGTGCCTGTGCATGAGTATGTGCTGGCGAGAGTGTGAGTGTGTGTGTGTGTTCAAAAAGACCTCTGCTTTTCTCCTCATGTCTCCGCCAGACACGTCGAGCCCTCCATCCGTCTCTAATTGCCTCCACCTCGCACATCATTTGTGTTTCTGCCGTAAAAAGAAACATTGAAACTTTACCGCTGGGGATCCATAACCGTTTTCCAGCCTATATGCTTTTGTATTGCCGTATTTAGAGCCTTCATAAATATAGAGCAAAGCATTAAGGAAAAGAGAACGTCGGAAGAATTTCAGCGGAGACACCTGCTGCTATATCTGTAGGTAATCAGGGAGACGGAGCGGCAGGATGACAGGCAGACGCACAAATATCAGGAAGCGGCAGTAAAAACTGCAACCGGGAATGTTTAAAACATCAGTCACACGGGGTGCAAATGAGTCTGTGAGTCTGTATCCAAACAAAACAAGTCAGACGAGAAGGGTGAGCGTTAAGCCTGAAAGAGTTGTCAGTGTCTTTTAACCTTTAAGTTTCAGATTTAAAATCGGCTATAAAAACGAACCCCTTTTGGAAATAGTGTCAGTATTCTCACAACAACAAAAAGATAATTGGTATATATTTCAGATTAAAATGAGATAAATTCTCACTTCAAAATCACGTGTTTTGGGCCCAAACTGAAGTGATTTCTTCGTACCCTTCACTATGCATTCAAACCAAACGACCCCTTCCATGGGAACGTGCACGGATCCCGAGAAAGAGAACCATAAAAACGCTCACACCCGCTCTCTCTGAGTGAGGTTTCATGCTTTAAGCTAGCTAAGGCAAAGTAAGCCTGGCAAGGTTGTCTCGCGGTGCACCGCTCAGGTGTGTGTGTGTGTGTGTGTGTATGTGCGGTCTCAACCTGCAGGCATTAAAAATACACTGTCGTCTGCTGTTGAAAAAACACACAAGCCTTCTTTTACACACACACACACACACACACACACTGCCTTTCTTTGTCTTCCCCTCGGTGTCCAGCTCTTTCAGCCCACACACACACACACACACACACACACACGGACAGTCATGCACCTTCAGATTGTTTAGCATACAGCAGGCATTCGCTCATTGCTCCCTGGGAGTCGCAAGGTCAACAAGTACCTTCCCTGATAGACTCAACATGGCGAGGATGGAGGACGAACAAAGCCAGCGACGCGTACGCGTACTTTTCATGCACCCATTATGCAGAGGTGCAGTCGCATCTTTTAGCTGTTTTTACCTTCCGAAAAGAAAAAGCTCATCTTAACAAAATAGAGATGTTCTCTGACCCCAGTAACAAAGCATCCAATAAAATATGCATCGAGCACTGTGCACCCACCAGACTGCTCACTTATAGACGAACAGATGGATATTGGGATAATGGCCTGAATCTATCTTACTGCAAAAGTAAGTCAAAGTATTACTTCAGTTTTTAGTTTGTCTTTGCTTACTTAACTTTTATTTTGCAGAAAATAATCACATTTTTAAGATTGCCGTGAATTTATACCGAGGGTTCGGCAAAAAACTGATTCCGTGAAGAAGGCAACTAGTACTAGCCAATCAGAGGCAGAATAGGGCGGGTCTCCATGGAAAGCCGGTGGGAAAATAAATCAATAAAAACTACTGTAAATAACAGGCCATGCAGCTGCAAATGTCATCAACCCAGACATTTGTTATTGCACTCAAAGTCAATGGGGTATTGAATTGGTTTTTGGTAGATGCCTGAAATAAAGTCTGTGTTTAACACAAGCCAAACTGATTTTAACATTGTATTCTGCCGTATAAAGTACTTCAGTAAATACTCCTGTGGTGCCATTGGTTAAGCTACTTGGGGTTGCCTACCACTGATTCGTGCATAGTTAAGAATCCCACTGCCTTTCTTGGCAAAACGGGTAGCTGGTTGAGGAAGAGAATATTGGTGAAGGTCAGGAGTTGACCTTCGGTCGTTAGGGTCAGGATAGAATAGAATCTGAAAACATCCGAGTTTGTATGCATTGCATATTACAGTGTTCACAACATTTGGTTGACTTTGTATGTCATATTCAATACGTTGAAATTCAAAATGTACAGCATGCACAACAAAAAGATCTCAACTTGAAGTTTAACTTGTCGCTTTTCTGAACTTTAACCTCATCTCAAATGGTCTCAAAAATAGACTCCCGTCCTTGAACTATTCTGAAAGCACAACAGCCCGTGAGGGGGCTTGCCCTGTCTCTTTGTTAAAGCACATTATGGCGGATGGATAATAATGACGCTAAACAATCAGAGAGATGTGTCCTCAAATTTGGAAAAAATGTGAGTAAAGGGAACAAAGATTTTCCACTGTCTTACAATTACCACAACAACAAATCAGCTTTTAGCTTGTCTCTGAAGTGAGGAGGTCCCGCTACAACATAGTTGAGACCACGTATGCACAGCAGTTGTATGGCGGCGGTGGCCGAGACTCCCAGGGAATTCATATTCGACATATTTGGCAGCACAGGATTTATGCCCAATCCCATTATTTAGCGCCTTTATGTGGTGTAGTGATACGGGGTGTGGTAATTCGGCGTCTGGAAATCATGTCCAGCAATTAATGAGCCTGATCCTCCCCAACATTGACCAAGCCGTACCATATCCTTACCCCATAGATACTTAACAGTGATACGCTAAAGCCCCGTTTCCACTGGACGAAAAAGCCATTAACAGCCGCTAACATCTGGCTTTTGTCTTGAGTGGAAAGGTTACAATCGGCCTTCATTCTTCAGTAGTCAAAGGTATTTATCGGCTCCAGCTCCAATCTGCATTGATGGAAGCATGACATTCAGGTGGGCGCTCAGATTTTCGCCCCCTTTTTTTTCCGACAAAATTTTGTCCTCTCAGCCACAAATTCCATCCGTCTCCATCCCGAGCAGCGCTCAGACATTGTTCCAAATTAGTCTGCCAGAGGCTGAATAGGTTACCGGCATAAATAAAGATGTAACCGTCAGGAACATTTCCATTCTCCATGCTGCTTTCAACCATCTACTTTTACCCTATTTTAAGAATGTGACGTCAAATGTGACATACAGAAGGGCATATGTATCTACTGGTTATGGGAAGGAAGTGCATCACCTTTCGTTTTGAATTTCTGCGTTTTGAAAAAACAGCATTAATGTCCACACTTTGGTAGAAAAAGGGGTGTAATGCTTCAGTGGCTGCTTTGCAGCACCATATCCACAATTTGTCTGGCAGGTCGGGGGCAAAAGAACAAGAGGGTATTGATTCCTCAGCTCTCATTTGTTCTTTTTTTTCCTTTTCGGTCGCCTGTGTGCTGAGTAACAGCTCTCCACCCATGCATAAATTAAATTATGGGAATATTCTCGGTGACGGAAATGAGAAGAAATCAATGAGTGAAAGATGCAGATTCTTGCACCATGTTGGAGATTTAGAAAACATATAACATTAAGGGCTCAATCAGGATTGTATAATATCTCATAATGTTTTTCAATGGCTTTAACAGAGAGATAATCTGTACCTTTCAGGCAAATACATCGCGGCACTGGCTTTCAGCTCTTTAAATGATTATGAGTATCTTTCCACTTCAAGTTTAGCGTGATGCTGTCTTCGCTTATCTTCATTTAGCCAGACGGCCGACTGAACACTGTGAGGGAGGGGGGGAGGAGGACAAAGACAAGGATTTTATCATGACTCAATTAAAAGTTTCTTTTCTTCTACTGGCAACATAGACACAGATTGGCGCCTGTGTGTGTGTGTGTGTGTGTGTGTGTGTGTGTGTGTGTGTGTGTGTGTGTGTGTGTTGGAATACAAGATGAGATGTGACTGTACTGCTCAGACTGTTAGCAGCAGGGGAAGCGGCTGCAGTCTCATCTCTCCTCACTGTCGGAGCAGTCAACCACAGTTACGCTACACCTCACAGCTAACAAATCCCCCACACCTTCATCCCTTTTCTTGCTCCACAAAGATAATTTGGTGTGACATTAACATGCGTTCCGAGTCACGAGGTTGCAGAGGCAGAAGGCACACTGGATCTCGCGGGAAGCAAAAGATCGACTTTCGAACGATCGATCGATCGATCGATCAGTCATACGCGCTCGGTGTGAAATAATGAGCTTGAGCTACAGATTTTTACTTCAAAGCTTTAAAGGCCACCAGTTATTGGCGCCTGCTGCGCTTTTGTCTGTTCCCATTTCTTTCTCTTTTCATTGTTCCCCGCTGTTTTACTCCGTTTCTTCCACCAATTCCTTCCCGTCCCGGCCCTTTGTCTTGCCCTCCAACCCTCTGTGGCCCTCCTACTTACCTCTTTGTCTCCCTCTCTGTCTCCCTTTCACTCATATTCCCCCCTCGCTAATTCCAATTAACGACAAGAAATGTCATCTTTTATTAATGACGTGTTAATGAAACAGGGGCCGCTTTAGTCAGGGACAAAAGTTGTCACCAATTAATTCTACGTAATTAAAGTTAAAGAATTCTCCCGGGAGAGTGTTTTGCGCTCGACTCCCATGGTGCAGTGCGCGTGTTGTTTTTACCCATATGCTAAAAGCCTGGCATCCTTGTAAGCTTTTTATGCCCACAGGCTATAATCTACGGAAGGTATGCACGCTGGAATGGAAGTCCTCCTGCAATTCTCTTTGTATTTCCCAGGGCTAAATCATTTAGAGTAATTCAGCAAATTTCCTTGTGGTGAGGTTAAGATAAACATTGTCATGCATTTTGGATTTTTACGTGCGTTTTGGAGTCAATTCACTTCAAGGAGCTGAGAGATTTTGTTACTTCTCACGTCTGAACTTTAGGGCGAGTTAAGTCGACAGATAATCAAACGGCTGGAAGCTCTTCTCGCCGTCTGCCGCCTCTCTCGAATCTCTCCCCAAACAGCAGACAGACGCAGGCCAATGTTGTATTCGGCAAATACTCATTTTTACTGAACAGGACCTGAACGCATCACAATGTAACTGAACGGATTCTTCGCTCGTTGGCCGTTAGCGGTGCTGCCGACGTTACTAGTTTGGGTTATTTCCAATGTAACATTCTCAGAGATCGGCGACTAGAAAAGCATGCATGCCGATGTCCTGATCGCAAATTTATAGACAAGAAAGCAGTCCTAGCAGTGTGCCCTTTTCTCTGGTTGCTCAACCACCTCATGTGGAGCGAGAAGAATGGACAGACCCACTGAGAGCCTAAGTAACTCTAATTAAAGACTAAAAATGGAAATAGAAAAGTGAGCTGAAGCCTTTATATACCACTGGACCACTTACTTTCTTCCTTCTGTTCCTTACTTCTATTGATTGTTCTTGGTAACTTAATGGTAGCTTTCTCAAAGGTCAAGTTGGGGCCATTGGGGTCCATTGGAAAGCTGCTGGTCATGTCCAAATGAGTTGTTTAGCTTCTGTTCTACCCAGGCACTGTTAGCATGTGTGTATCCCTTTCTGCTGTACACACTGTCAGCTGTATTTCCGAGGTCTACAGCCTTGCCATGGACGATGTGGCAGCCTCATTATTTAGCAGCCTTGTGGGCCCTGGTAAGGCTCCTTGTTTCGGGGCAAAAAAGAAAGGATGGAAAAGTGTCCACGCCTGTGATTTTATGGAGCCTGTTCTCCAACTTGCTCTTCATCCTATCCTCCACATAGGAGGGAGATTATACAGCCGACTAACGATGTCACTCCAAATGAATGAACGAAGCTGCCAATTGTACGGCTGCCACTACCGCCCACCCGCAAAGCCCATCTCCCCTCGCTAATGATTAAATAACGTTACACTTACTCCTTTCCTTCCCTCTTCTCATTCCCCTGTGGCTGCACTTCTACCTCACCTTCTCCGAGCTTTCAAACTAGCTCATTACTGTCCCAGATGAGAAGAAAAATTGGAAATGGTATCCTATCTCCTCTCTGGATGGACGGATGGACGGCTGGGCGCTTTCATGATTGTTTTCTTTAGCTGGCACAACACAGAGCTCAGGAGCGGCGTAATGGCGTTCTCAGAGGTTTGACAAGGTGGATCTAGCCGCTGCCGCTGCATTGTGCTTATTGCGGATTGGGGTGGTGGAGTTAATGTGATTTCTGACTGAAGGATGGTGAGAGTAGGTTGAAAATGTGATGTCTAAAGACCGTTGGGCATTTCCCAGTCAGTGTGTGTGAGTGTGTGTGGAAAGGGAAGAGGAAAGAAAGAGATGGTATTGCTCATATGTCTATTCTGCACCATCGCAATATATGGAACAAGAAGGATTGTGCGTGTGTAATGTTTGTCTGTATCTCTGTGTACGCGGGTAAGTGTGCTTTTTGTTTTGCCAAAGACTTGATGTCATTCCTCGACTGTCTCGCCGTCCCCGAGGCTAGTTTGTATATGCTGGTATCTGATTTGGCACCCTTCTGCACTACCTCATAACTCCATCGCCCTGAAGGAAACCGAAATTGCACGGCCTCTCCATTTCCGTCCATCCGTTGCCTTTTCCTTCGCGGCGCTGATCCGACGGGTGTCCGTCCATCACAATGCCCTAATGAATGTCCAGAGACGCTTTGTTTCACCCCCACCGGCACCAAGGCCTTTCTGATGAGATTGGAGACTGCCACTGTGCATACACGGCCTTTTTGAAATTCTTTCAGCATATTACTGCCGAGTTCCTCTTTTGTTGCTGCCGAATAGAAAGTCCTATTATTTGGATCTCTGATTGCTTGATATCATTTGCTGTGATCTGATATGATACGATAGAATGTGTCACTTTTGCTATCTAATATCTGCGATTCCCACAGTTTTGTCTGCGGTATAATAGACAGTTTTCATTCCCTATCTCTGCACAGAAAAAGAAAAGAAAAACTTTGCTCAGGTCTAATCCTGTTAATGCTAAAATCTGATTATGGGCTGTGGCCTGTAGCACAAAGAAACTATGTGTGTGTTTGTGTGATTTAATATGGAGCATAACATGTGTAAAGGATGACAAAGACAATATGATAGAGTCTGAATATCCACTTTTTTTCACTGTTTAAGACACAAATATCTTTCTCTTACAAAAATGATGGCTGAATGCATCTTTGGTGGAAAAGGACATTCTGAGAATCAAATCTGCGTGAACATTGAAACATTGACTGATGAAATATTGAATGATAAACATCAAGAAATACTTTGGATGTAATTCAATACCTGACCTTTTCATTGGGATTGATGTCAGCAGTGTCGAGCACAGCCAATCTCAACAACAACACTGTCAGAATATTAATTCATGAACCAAAAAGATGGTTATCATGTTCATCAAGTATTCCAGTGAGGCCCTAATGCTGAACTTAATTATTGTTAACAGCCTCCACTCAGATGCAATCTGTCAAGTTCTCACAAACGTCTGCAGTGCACGCCATTGATGAAACATAATAAATAATATTTCCATTTGGTGAACTACTAGTGACCAATTGAGCCACGTTCCATGTACTGTATTATATGGAGATCTATCTGGAGGGTTATTATTGGGGGAGGGCAATGTACTATTGTTATACCTTATATTTATATATCTTTTAAATAAATGCATATATTGTCTAAACTATGGAACATTTCTTAATTAATATGGCATATCCTGAAAAATCAATACAAATTGATCATAAAAAAAGTTGAGCTATATTCCAGTTTTGATGTATGAACATGAGCTGTCGATAATGTTCGGGTCATAAAGATCTTTTTTCACCCAATTTGCATGGGAGCAATGGTCCGTGGATTATTGAGCGCATTCAGGGAGAGAATATTTGAAAGGAAATACAAAAAAAGAAGCATCTCAACATGCCTTAGTATAACACCATCCATATACAGAGCTGAACATTTATATTGACTCATACGTGGAAGCTGACTGATACATAGTGAGTTCATGGAGATGTGGGTGGATGATAATTTACAGATTGAATAGAATTACAAGGTCAGGGCAGTTGGATAATTGAGTAAGTACATACTTACTTACATGGCGTTAAGGCAGAAAAATATGTTCTTTTATAAAAAGCCTCCATGAGGCTGCTGCTACCAGTTGTTTGGCTCATAAGTTCAACATTTTTTTTTTATTTCTTTGAAGTTTGTTTTTCTTACTTTTGTCTTTGTTCTTTTACCTTACCCGCCACAGCGTAACAAAAGAGACATTCATAACGTGTCATGGAATTGAAACCAAGGTATATCACTTGTCAGCCTTTGTCTCTGTTCACAGTGAGAGTGACAAAGAGAAACACAGATGAAATGATGAAACAACTGGAAGATCTTTAATGTATCCTGGAAAAACTTTGTTCTTTTAAAACAGGACAGGACCAATGGCTGCGGTGACTCAGCTGCCCACCCTGCGAGTGTGTGTGTGTGTGTGCGAGGGTGTGTGTGTTTGTGACCAGTTGATTGGGCCCCATACGGTTGCTCGAAGGGCTTTTATCCAAGTGGGAGGCAGCTTGGGAGCAAGGATGGATGCAAAAATAAATAAATGATCAAATGAGCATTCCATGTGTGGTAGTATGCAAAGCATTTTATCTTTAACAGTTGGAGTTCTTGTTAATGTCACAGAAACTTTTGGTTAAATTGTTTCCTCTTAAGGTATATTCACAGAGCTAAGTGAGCAACTTTTACATAAACATGCTCAGAGTTCTTCAACTGAAGCCCTAACAGGATGGGACTGGTATTACTAGATGACCTCGTGTGATGTAGAGAATGATCAATAATGTAAAAATGATCAACGTCATGTCCATACATCCTACAATAAGTAAATACTGTAAACATTATTAAGGTCATGTCCATACATCCTACAATAAGTAAATACTGTAAACACTATCAAGCTCATGTCCATACATCCTACAATAAGTAAATACTGTAAACATTATCAAGCTCATGTCCATACATCCTACAATAAGTAAATACTGTAAACATTATCAAGCTCATGTCCATACATCCTACAATAAGTAAATACTGTAAACATTATCAAAGTCATGTCCATACATCCTACAATAAGTAAATACTGTAAACATTATCAAGGTCATGTCCATACATCCTACAATAAGTAAATACTGTAAACATTATCAAGGTCATGTCCATACATCCTACAATAAGTAAATACTGTAAACATTATCAAGGTCATGTCCATACATCCTACAATAAGTAAATACTGTAAAAATTATCAAGGTCATGTCCATACATCCTACAATAAGTAAATACTGTAAAAATTATCAAGGTCATGTCCATACATCCTACAATAAGTAAATACTGTAAAAATTATCAAGGTCATGTCCATACATCCTACAATAAGTAAATACTGTAAAAATTACCAAGGTCATGTCCATTCATCTTACAATAAGTAAATACTGTATAAATGATTTAGGCTGAGGCCATATATTGTACAGTAAGTCAATAACGTTAAAATCATCAAGGTCATGTTCATATATCGGAAAATAAGTTAATAATGTACAAATTATCGGGGTTTAGGCCATACATCCTACAATAAGTTAATAACGAAAAGATTATCGAGGTTAAGGCCATATATTCTACAATAAGTCAATAACATTAAAATCCTCAAGGTCATGTTCTTATATCGTAAAATAAGTTGAATGCTTAAAAATGATGGAGGTCATGTCCAAACATCGTACGACACGTTGATAACGTAACCGTGATGGAGGTCATGTCCGTACATCGTACGATACGTTGATAACGTAACCGTGATGGAGGTCATGTCCGTACATCGTACGATGAGTTGATAACCGTGATGGAGGTCATGTCCAAACATCGTACGATATGTTGATAACGTAACCGTGATGGAGGTCATGTCCATACATCGTACGATGAGTTGATAACGTAACCGTGATGGAGGTCATGTCCGTACATCGTACGATACGTTGATAACATAACAGAAGTTCATACAAGTTTTTCCTGAAGAGTGGTATTCCTCACGACAAAATAGTTTCATATGAATGGTGCCGTTCCCCTTTAATCTCACCAAGAGTGTCTCTGAAATCGTCCATTTCGGAAGTAATCTTAACCATAAAATGTTTTATGAATTCGACCCACTAAAATACAAGACAAGCAAACTTACAACAGAAAGAGAACAGGGTGAGAGAGGTAGAGAGAGAGAGAGAGAATTCAATTAAACATGAATGCCAACCAGGGCGAGGGTTTCACTCTGTTTGTAATTGTAAATATTTGATAAGGGAAAAGACAACTCACTTAGCACACAGCCATATGCTAACAATGGCATTATGAGCTGCCAGGCGTGTGAAAGGCATGACAGGGCCTCCCCTAGGCTCAGACTGCTGGGCATGCTAGTGTGACACACACACACACAGACACACACGCACACACACGCTTGCATACTGCTGTTATGTCAGTGGAGTTTATCTCTGTATAGGATGACACTTCAGCTGTTTGAGCCAAAACAACATCAAGCTGCCATAATACTAGCTGCTGCGATGGGACCCCTGTCTGCCCCGCTGCTCTCAAGAGGGACCACATACCAGGCTCTGCATTGCTCACACTTCACCTCCCCTCACCACCTGCTAACTTAAGGGTTGGATGCCCTTCAATGTCCCTGTCCCTCTTTATTTGTCCCTCTCTCTCTCTCTCTTTCGGTTCGCTCTCCAGTTTAAATTATTACAACTTGGGTGTTATTTTTAGCCACGCCAGCGGCGCCGCTCGTGGTCGGACTGAAGTATCTTAACAACTATTGGATGAAGAGCGATGGCATTTGGTGCAGATACATCCAGGGCTCCCACAGGAACCGGCTGCTAACAGCGAACCTTGCTAACTCTCCTCGTGCTGACTGGTTTGCTGTAGCATTATCGGGAAAACGGGACGCCATTAGTCTCGAGCCCTGATCCCCGGCACCTGCGGTGACATCCCTAACCATGTGATGCCCCAAACGGCAAAAATAGCTCGTAACAACCCCGAATTTCCTTTGAACTTATTATTTTTTCCCTGAAGTTTCCTCACTCAGCTTTCTTTTGACTCCTCGCATCTCCCTCTCGCTGTCTTCCTTTCTTTCTCCCCCACTGGTATTTTTATTCTCCCTCGCTGCCATCTCTCCCCGTGCCTTGAACCACTTCTCACTAATTACTTCTTTCTCATGTCTCCTCCCTCCCCCTGCGACTAAATGACAGTAGATGTCTGGTCTTTTGATTCTCCTCCCATGCACACTCCTCACAGTTACAACAGCTACATTGTCTGACATTAAGCCGCTCACACTTTACAGGCCTCCCCACCCCCAAGTTGAAAGTGTCACTTGATTTAAGGGTAGCTGACGAAGAGGCTTCCTCCACTGCCTCCCCGACTCCCGCTGTCTGCTTTCTGCTAGACTTTGCGCGAACGGGAAATGAGAACGGAGATGCTCGCCGGTGATGAGGGCGGATAAGGTGGGCGAAGAGCGGCCTTTTAGCCGGCAGCAATCGGATGTGTGAGACGCCTGCAGATTATTGTTTGTCACATGCTTGTGTTTAGCCTGGTGAGTGTGTGTTTCTTTAATGGCCTTCCATGAATATTACATGCGTGGCGGGGAGGAGAGGAGAGGAAATATGACAATAGAGCAGAGCAGAACAGAAAGGGGGAGGAGGAGGGAGGGAAAAGGAGATAGGAGGGGAAATAGAAGCAGAGAATGAAAAGAATAAAATTGAAATGACTTGAATAGAACGGAGTTTAAAAGAGGAAAGCAGAACAGAGGAGATGAGTTGAGAGAAGAGGATGGACGATGACAATAGAACAAAACAACAGGAGAAGAGGGGAATAAAACAATTCAGTCGGATTGAAATGCCTTGAATTGAGCTGAATTTAAACCAAAGAAAGGAAGAGGAGAGGAAAGTCACTGGCCAGTGTGTGTGCAGTATGAATGTTGAGCAGGCGATTTTGCTGGCTTACCTCTGCATGCTCAAATGGGCTGCCCAGCTCACACTGAGGGAGCCTTGTTTATGGAGAGAGGACCGGCTCCTCCAATCAAACATGTATGAGACACACACACACACACACACACACACTCTGCTTCTCTCTCCGTCTCCGACACATGCACAATCTCCACACAAACACGGGCCGCTCTGGAGACATCACAGTGGCACAAAAGGCACACATGACGGAATAGGCAGACACGCACACACCCCATCTCTGACGCACACCTGGGGAGCCAGATTATTTACTTACGGCACAGAACCTCCATTGTCGGGCCTTTGGGGGGTCTCCGGTGTGCGTAGGTGTGCGCGTAATAACGACGCTCACCACCTCTCTGCCTCTCCCTTAACCACACACAACAAAACACTAAACCAACAGAGAGATGATGTACGTCGCAGCAGACGCTTACGCCGCATATTCCCACCGCTGGTCCTCTCTCCTGATGGAGTTTAGCAGTCGCCTGCCTGAGGAGACCTGCTGCTTTCAGCTTTAATTTAACGAAGTGGAATGGACTGTCAAAGAAAAGAAAAACCTTCAAGCTTACATCTTCGAGCGTGCATGTTATTTTTCAAATATTATTTTAATTACTTCATTATGCACAAGATAACATATGCGCAGACGTTATTTATTTCATTGCAGCCCAATGTGACGACCCAGACAGCAGAAGAAATGGATTCTGATTCCGCTAGCAGTCATCTTCCGTTTCTACACTGGAATTAGGAAGAAAGCGTATTCACGTGTGATGCTGGAGTGAGAACGAATGAGCCGTTCTGTGTGTGTGTGTGTGTGTGTGTGTGTGTGTGTGAAGACTGCATGTAGAAGATGGGGATGAATCCGCTCCCAGTGAATATTCCCTTGCCGTTTTACTTTTCACTAATTTAAATTACCTTGATCTACGGTAATTTAAAACATCGCCGCGAGCGAGACACTCGAACGAGGAAGGCCACGAAGGGACAAAAATTATGCTGAAGTTGATTTTTAATTTTTCAAACTTCAGAGCTAAAAACAGCCTGTACAATTCCAATATTCAGATTACTCGTGGTGTGCTGGTTTTGTATAATAGTTGAAGGCCCAATGAGGGTCTTGTTGTGCTGCTTTCCATTCTTAATTCCTCTTATGAGAGCTGACACTCAGTTGTGAGCATTTCTTTCTTGATTGCAAAATATTTAGTGGATTTAGAATCAATTCATCCTGCATATGTATACCATGTTGTAATTGCAGATGTGAGATATACAGTAAAGGATGACAACTATCTCAGGAGGATTGTCCTTTACCAATCTACGCTGAAATATAACCAGCTTTTACACTGGGTTTCAGGTTTTTTTGGTCCCCATATTCACCCAGAATGGTGTGTTTTGCTACAAAAAGACACTTCCAATGCTTCCAATAAGTGAAAGTTTAAAAAAAATGGGCTGCTCTTTCTTAGTAGAGGGACAATATCATCTAAAACATACTATTTTAAGTGCATTTTTCAATTATTACGGCTCTATTTCTGTGCCAAACTACTATAAACAAAGCTGTGACATTTACTTGCACGACCATGACAATGAGATCTCTCACTTGTGCTAAAAATAGATGCTCAAGGCTGGCCATTGGATGTCTATAGATATTCAACAGAAGTGCGCCTGGAGGTGACGGCTATTTCTATTTAAATAATTTGAATGACCCAAAGGTGTCAAACATTCTGTGTACATGGAAGAGTCACTGCTCCTTTATTGCCGAATCTATCCTAACGGGGCGGGACGGGGCACGACCAGAAATCCCTCGTTGTTGCTCCCCACTACCGACCGCTGGTGCATCACCGATATCGAGCGGTATTGCAGCCTGTCACACACTCTACTGCCAAAACCGACACTGACTCCTTCGCTCCCTGTGTGTGTGTGTGTGTGTGTGCAGATGGACTCCAGCGGTTTTGGATGGTTTCATCCGAGCACCCTTGTGTGTTCCTGCAGGTGCCAAGGTGTCAAAAAATAGTGACCGCTCTCTGCTCTTTCTGTTTTTACCCTCGGTCCATACATCATCCTGCCTCGCCTCGCTTCCCATCCATCCATCACTCCATCCGTGTGCATTTCCCCCGAACCCCCCACCTGACGCTGTAGGATTTGACGTGACTCTCCGCACAACAGTGCAAACGTTCACCGGGTTCCAACAGCGCTTCTCACAGTGAGACTGTACTGTATTCAAACATGTTGTACTACGGGGCTTCCTGACGCGCGCCTGCATCGCACTAGACTGGCAATTAAAAACAAGCCATTTACTTTTCAGGAGCGTCTGTTCCCACCCACTCAAATCACATCTCATCAAACCGCTGTTGTGTGTTTGAGTGCGAGTGGCGAGGGGGTGGGGAGGGGGTGGCACTTCTCAATCTGACACTTCACAGCATGTGAAATTTAATTACACACGCTTCACAACCATCCGCACATCCACACAGATAAACACACACTTAAAAAAAAAAAAGTACACAGTACACATTTTCATTTTAGGCCCTTTTAACGTTCCTATTAAGATCTTTTCACAGGAAGTAAATGCAACTTTTCCAGTGAAAACATATTGCTCTGCACGGGGCTGTGAAGACTTTAAATGGATCAGTTCTGTGAAGCCATAAAATGTGGGGCTCCGGATGAGCACCCTGAGGTGCCCCCGAGCAAAGGCACTTGACCCCCAGCTGTGGAACGGAGCAGACAGCCAGCATGATGGGTCCACTAGTCAGCCCATACTTGTTCAGACGTCAACTGAGTTTAGAAATCTGGAGTCTTAATTAAACAAAAGCCTCCTTGATCGTTTTGAATAATAGAATAGAAAACCATACATATCTTTTAAAGTGAGAGGCCATTGCCTATGCGTTGTAAATATTTGATGAGTTGGTATTATTTTTTTCTGCTTCTTTTATCCAGTGGTGCTCTCTGAAGCATTGCTTTACCTGCTTGGGAGATCCGGTTACATGGACTCCTGAATGGCTGTTGGCACAGCAGTTGGTGTCATATTTTAAGTGGGCTCACTTGGACCACATTTAAAGCCTTTCTGAGACCACTTGTGAGAGACAGATCTAAAAAACAGTTGTCAAAATTGAAGCAGAAGAGGCCAAAATATCCTGATTTAAGTCAAGCTTAAAAAAAAAAAAACTGGATCCTATTATATTCCCATAATGCAACAGGTTCTGTCATTAGACCTCCTTAACACCCACTTATTTTCAAACCCTGCACCTCCAGTTTGTAACACAGGCTTTCTGTATTACAACCTGGAGGCTCAAGCCCACATCAAGATGACCCTGATGTCATCACTTAATAGCGTTATGTTTCATTTTTTGGAAAGCTCCATCCAGCTATTTTCACAGGCTGAGTAGTGCTCCTCATTACAAGTAAACTGAACACCAATTGTGAAATAAGCAGAGTGAAACAAATATAGCGTTGATGTAAAACATAGCAGTTTGTGTATTGATGTTTAATTTTGTGCCCAAAAAAAATACTTTTTTTTTTTTATGTAGGCAATGTTAAAACCCTGCTTTGTGTTCCCTGCTATACAAAATACAACAATATTCATAATCAACAATAGTATAATTCTTTCTAAAGATGGCTTATATTTAAACCGTGCTCATTTTGGCTTACAAATCATTTAAACATACTTGTATGTATATAGTTATATGTTTTGGAACAATCTCTGAGGGCCGCTGCAGCGCCCGGTCACGCCGACTGGTTCAGTTTGTACATGACGGCGTGCACAGATGTCGACTTCATGGCACGAATGTGAAAACGACACAAAACGGAAATGCGCCGCTTCCCGCACGTCGGTGCTGAATGACAAGGTTTTAATTATTTGTGTACTTCAGCGTTGATGAGTGTGATGTTGGTGACCTACTTCGACGTGAGAGTTCTCATTAAGTGCCGAAAAAGACGGTAACCCGCCCGTAGTCGTACTGATGTACAGTATGTGGGTGTTTATGCTTCTAAATTAAGCTGCAGCGATTTCCCTTTCATGTTCCACCAAACACACACTGATACTGTTGTTCTTGTTCTACATACGTACATATACTCTCTGACACCTGCTTCGGCTGTTCACTTGGCTTTTTTATTTATTTTTGTACACGGATCTCTGTTGTGGATGACAGACGGTACACTCCATCCCTCCCAGTGGGGCTTGATTTTGACCCATCACCTCGCTAGCTTTCAGACGTGAGTGCTGGTCTCCCCACTGGGAGGAGAAAGGGTTAGAAAAGAGAGTTCAACTGAGGTTTTTTTCTGTGCAAGTTCTGCAAAGCTTGCAGGAGAGCCTGCAGAGTGTTTTTCGGCGATAGCGGGCTAACCGGCGCACAGCTTAAACCCCTCCCCTACTTCTTCTGAAGAGTTTGGTGAACGGCGTTTGAACCAGCAACCTGTCTTACTCGCCGTGTCCTGAATCCACCTTTTTCAGTCAACCCAACTTCTGCTTCTTCTGCGCAGCGCCGGCGGAACCACTCTCTTTGTCTTTGCTTATTTTCTTTCACCGCTGTTTTCATTTTTTCGACATCCATAATTTACTACTGTCGGCACCTTTTTGAAAACGTTATAAGAAGCGCCGTGTGAGAAGGATGTGATCATATTTAAAACAAAGTGCTCCTTTTCCTGCCAGCTTTACTTAGCCATGGCGGTACTTTCCCTTCTGGCCGATGGCACCTTCATCAGCCAGTCACTCGTCAGCCACTTGTCCAAAGTTTCAGGAAGCCGGTCACATTTAACCCATTCGCTTAGTTCTGGATTAGGACCCTTTTAGGGCTTGTAATTTCCTCAGGCTTTTCCCTTCAAAATTCCCCTCTCACAGTCAATTCTCACACTCGGTGTCACGAATGGCAGGACGGGCTTAAGGTGGCTTACGTAACAGTCCATTAAGTTTGTCGTAGGAATGTCCTGTGTTGCCTGAGAGGCTGCAGCAGACACCTCGAGATAAGTAATGTCAGAAACAGACAGAGCCTCTTACATCTTTTATGGAACATTAGACTGAGTGAAGAGATGACCTAATTTGAATTGATTTGCCGTATATTTGTGCTCAGGAGAGACACGCAGACACAATGAGACACACATATTTATGCAGGCACCAAATCTTGCACACACACACACACACACACACCAAGGCGCACAGACACACACGCTCAATCACAGATAATCTAGGTCTCTCCGCTTGTATGCTACCCAGCTGTAGCTGCATATCTTTGGCAAAATCAGAGATGTTTTCAGCTGAATAAGCTCCAGCTTGATTACACACACTGCCCCCCCCACATATGTATTAATGAGGCTCTTCCTTCTTGCTGAAATCTCTCTCCATATTGTTGTTATGCAGTTCATGGTCCAGTGGGTTACTGGCCCGCAGATGTAATTGTTTTAATTTGCTAACTGTACACTCACTCAATTAGGACGAGAGCAGAATTGCGTTTTATTTCCTGCGCCCAGTGAAGAATAAGAAAGTAGACATCATCCTTGTTGTGGCGTGCACAACACAACACACACAACAAACGCACACACGCACGGAAAATGACTGAAGGATTGTACTTTTGTAGTTTTTCTGTTGCCGTTCAAAATGACACGCTGTGTTCATCTCTAATCCCATCTTCGTTCTTATGATGAGTATTTTCTGCTTTCCAAAGCAGGAGAACAGACAATGTTTCTCTGTATGCCTTCTGTTTAGTTAAAGTGCTTTGGAGCTGGCCTCTGGCAGCGGACTGCTTATTACTGCATTGTGTGTGTTTTTCTACTTTTCACTTTTTTTTTCCTTCTAAATTTTACTCTCGCCGTTTTAGGGTAATGGCAGCTCACATAATCTTTTTTTTATCACACACGCTGGGAAACTCACAATGCTTTTAAGCAATGTTCTCACTTAAGTGTTGGCATTGTGCGTTTCTGCAAACAGCGGATGTGGACGTTTTGGCATTCAGTCAGATAATTGGTGTATTGTGTCAAGCTACCGTTATTGAAAGTGATTGTGGTTGCAGGACGGGTACAATAAGCAAGAAAGACCACCAGGGGTGAGTGAGAGTGGTGGTTGATGGGTCGGACAAACACAGGTCTTTCATCCAGGAGACCACTGTTTGTGTCCCATGTGAGACCAAAAGTATACTTTCACTTTCCACACTGTTGAATGCAACGCTGTTCGACGCAACGCTGTTTTTAGCATTTTTGTGTTCTGCAACTTTGTTTTCCGCAACTTTATTTAGGACGGTTGTTGATTATTCATGCCAGTTCCAGTTTTACGGTTGTTACGTAACGTCAGCGCATTATTATTTTAAACCAAGAGTTTTCAACCTTTAACTAAGTCGTTTTGTTGCCTCAACCAAAGCAATCTTTAGGCAACATGAACCCCATGTCACACACTTCCGGGTCTGCAAGTGTGATGCAATGCTGCGAAACGTATTTATGAAGCACATTTGATATTCAACGCATCCCACGGTTTGCTGAAAAGAACAAAGTCAACATTTCTTTTGGTGACTGGGTTGTTGAGAAGAAACATGCGAAACAGCCAGGTTTACGACAGCTCATGTAACTAAGCTCAGGGAGGAGGGGCTATGATAACAAAACCCCAAAGGCTTGGAAGACAGTGAGTAGAACAATAGAGTGAAATATGGAACTCTAAACCTACATGGAAGAGGCCATCTATTTGAGCAATACTTTTGTCAGCAACTACACTTCTATAAGGATTCTTGTGAGTACTCTTTCAAGAGGACAGAAAGAGGGCTTCATTTAAATCACAGCTTCACTGAGGGTTTCAGTGGAAACCAAATATAAAGACTCAAGAGAGAGACACAGGCTTTCATCTTGACTGTTACATCTTGAGTTGGATGGGTGATCTGCCTGTGAATGTTTGATATTTTGTTAACACGATCTGAGGAAGCCTTGCTTGGCACAGGCTCCCTGCGAACCTCAGAGTGGAGCAGCGTTTTTTTTAAGAGGAATGTAAGCCTGTTTCTCAACGAGGTCAGTGAAACCCCATTGTAGATGTTGTCGTCGAGTTTTTCCCATTTATGTTCAGCAAAACCCTCTTTTTGAACTACATTTCAGCGAATTGAGATGAGGAAGGTTTAGCTTTCAAAAGCATTAAGCATCGGCCCCATTACAGCAGCAGGGATTGTGAATACTCCGCAGGACCTTTTTCTAAAGAACACATCAGTCAACTTCAAATTTCAGGGCAAGACATTCTCACTCCCAGCTCGTCAAATATCAAGGCTTGGTCGATTCGCTTTAAGCTTCAAACTACGACACTCTAAGTACACCTCTAGCGTCAGTTCTGGACATGTTAGTTGTCTCCTGTCTGAAAGTCCACATCTCCCACCCAATCTAAGTGGATTATTGCACATAATATACAACTGCAGTTGCTGTGGCTGGAAAATAATGACGCAGGTAAAGGTTTTTCATCGGGATTAGTTGAAAGCCTGGTGCGTCGGTTTGAGATGCCAAGGGGCCCCGACCAGTTTGGAGCCATTTAAAGAGTGAACGTTCAACCAAAAGGATGAATCGCCGTATTTCTGCACTTCCTCCCCTTCCATTCCTTTCTGTCTCTGTACTGTATCATCTGCCTTTTCTTTTTATAGCAGGATTAATTGCCCTTGAATGATTTTATAATTGAGAGATGTTGGTGTCCCTGGATGCAATAATGGCCCTTGGAAGTCTTTAGATGAAATTAAGAGAGGTGGCAGAGCACCACGTCAGTCAGTGTTAATAGTAGGAGGATGTGTGTGTGTGTGTGTGTGTGTGTGTGTTGTTGTGCAGGTGTGTTTGCCCAATGAAAAAAAAACGTGCGGTAATTGTAAATTAACTGATGAATACACAGGCAAATGCTTTTGAGTCAAATTCGTGTTGAGACTCCCCTCCCTCTTTTTTTTTTTCTTGGACACACACACGCACACCATGTGCACACACACAAACATAATTGGCATCCACATAAGCAGACGTTCAAATGCACAATTTCTCATAAGAAGTAGTTGTGAATGGAGGCGGACTAACATGAATAATTAATGAGGCATTTCGGGATATGAGGGCAAATAAGTTCACTGAGATTTATGCAGCTGTTGGTTTGTTTCCATTCCATTATAGCCGTGCTTTTCTTATTTCTTTTCTACGTGGGTCACACTGACACACTTCAACCTTCATTCCAATCTAGATTGGAATCTGGGCTCTTGATTGGGGGCCAGGGCACGGGGCTAATGCAGATTATCTGGCGGTGCGAATAGCCACAAGATTGACATTGAGTCTGGCTGTTGGGCCTTTAAGCCCGGGTGATTGCATCAGGCCCGGTCCGGCCGGGCTCGTGACGATGGTAGCCAGTCGAGACATGCCAAAAATAAAATCTGAGGAAAACAACTGAAATCTGGCAAAAAAAACAAACAGGAGCTCACCCCCGAAGACAGCTTGCTCAACCCGTTTCAAATGGCTTAAGAATTAAATTTGGAAAAGCAAATAACAATCGGCAACCCGCCTCAATCAGCCCGCAAGGCAATTACACAGCAGTGAAGGGCATTCCATGGACGGCAATAACTCCATATTTGTGATATGTAAAGCAATTTGAATGACTTATTTCCTCCCTATGTGACAGTGTTTTTGTGGCGATGACCCATTTTGTGCGAGTGTTAACAGCTTCCTGACTGATTGGCACCAGCTATTTGTCTGAAGTGGTCTGCTTTCATGAACCGTGTCTGAATGTGTTTGTCAAAGTGAATCAGACACAAACCTAAAGCAGAGGCCTTTAAAAGAAACTTTTTTTTCTTCTATCCCAATCATTTCTTTCTTTTTCCAGTCTCTTTTGTCTGTGTGCATGAAACCACAAGGGTCATCTTTGGAACAGTGTGTGTGAGGAAAAAGAAACCAGTAGTGTGTGACTGCACTTTTTTTAGGGCAATATCTTTTAAACCCAGCTCAGCGTTTGGGCCCGGGAGGCCTTCTCTAGTCTGACACTG